>NC_135761.1:20249570-20587644 GCF_052425735.1 Oculina patagonica
ACGTTGCTGATTGTTAAGACTGAAGGTGAGTACTGACAACAGAAGTTAGAAGAAAACTTAAGTATGGCACTGATTTTTTAAGGCGCTTCTTCGGAGCAAATTGAAAAGATCTCGTTCATGCTAAGTTAACACACAAAAAAAAAAACAGTACCGGTAATTGAGGTTGTTCTAAAATTGATTGTATCTCTCAAATGGCACCTAGTTTCAACGTCAATGTCAGTGTTTTCAATGTCAAATTGAGCTCTTCTTCTTGGACTAGAGCAGCTAGGAAAAATGAGTACAGATCTTAATGGTGCAAGTGAAATTATTCGGCTTCTGATCCACGGTTTTGGCATATTGCTCCGCTAACCCACTATGGTACCTCAAGCATTCCTTTTCGATTTCACCAGTTGTTGTATTATTATTATTATTATTATTATTATTATTATTATTATTATTATTATTACTATTTTTGATGTTGTTATTCTTATGTATCAGCTGTTGTAGATTTGGATTCTTCAAACTTTGACTTGGTGGCCTTGGACACGACAAAAGATGTTTTGGTTGAGTTCTATGCCCCATGTAAGGATACACTGTATCTAATTGAAATTCTGAATTGATGTTACTTAAAGCAGAAAATTTACTTGCCCTGACATATATACCATACTAGTACGCACTGACACTTTAATTTGAACACTCATTTAAGATCACAAAACGCTTAACTAATTTATGCTAATCAAATCTGTCACCTTTCTTTGTAGTTAAATTTGAAACAATTAAAACAATCATTTTTACTCAATGAAGAAGTAACAGTAAGATGTACTGTATTTTCTTGATGTATTACCTAATTTGTCTAATTTGCAGTTCTTACACTGCTGAGATTTACTTTTTGTGTACTGATGTCCATAAATATTTATTCCAAAAAATATTTTCTTTTCAGGGTGTGGCCAGTGTAAAAACCTTGCTCCTACTTATGAAAGAGTGGGAAATGCTTTTAAGAATGAACCAAATGTAAGTTTACAGGAACAATATAGGACTGCATAACTTATGTTTATATTTTATAGCTAGAGTATTATCTTTAAAAATTATTTCTCAGTCCCCCTCCTACCCTACCACAAGCCTTCCACCCAAATTACAATGCTAATAGCGGAGCTCCTTAGCGGCCCGTAAGGGCCGCAGAGCGGAGCACCATACCCATAAAAAAAAACACATGAAAAAAAAAAAACACATGAAATAAAATAGGTAACCTATGCATCCGAGTTTTCATGGTCATCATGGCTAGCGGCATGCCTCGCGGGCGCGTACGGCGTACGGTGTTGCGCACATCCGGGATCTTGAAAGGTCTTGACAACTCGCGCAGTACTGGCGCGAAATAATTTTGCAGTGTGAGGTCTCTTGGCAAAGAAATTTTCAAAATTACTACGTATTTTTAAATCCTATTCAGCTAGTCTGAAAGTTAGAACTTGAGACAAACATATTTATTTTGGCTCCTTGTTATGCCGATGACTACAAACGAGAGCAGGGTAAACTTAACTTCGAGGAAACAGGGTTTAAGCGATTTGCGACGGGAAAGAGATCGCGAGAGATCCAGAAAACCCGACAGAAAGCAGGCGAAAAAGTATAGCAAAGCGCCTGTCGAACCTGGTAGCAAAGTAGCGAAGAAAAGCGACTAAAATAGCAAGAGAGGTGCCGAGAAAACAGGCAAAGAAATAGCGGAGAACAAGGGAACGGAGATAAAACGAGCAGACGAGTGTACCTACTGCGGCCAACTGGTGAAGGTGAGTACAAAACTGCAGTGTTTCCGTCATTTATACGCAAAGCTGTAAGCTTATATTTACGGCACATTTTACTTGCTTTAGCCACTAAGCATTTGCTTGTGACATGAACAATGTTGAAAAATACTATTCGTTAAAATTCAGTTTTACCAGGTTTTACTGATCAAATAGGAGGATTTGATTATGTAAACAAATAATTGTTGGGCCTTCGAGTAACGAATTCACAAAGAATATTACTTCAACACATCTCGAAGAAAATCCCAGGGGGGGTACTCCGGCTTGTAAATGACGGGAATGATCGAATGGAGGCAAAATTCAGGACCCAAAAAAATCCCTAAGTCTTCCGACATTACCCAAAAAATCCCTGAACCAAAAATAACCCCCAAAAAAATCCCTTGTCAAATTACCCCTAAATTGCCATGAGGTGCAATAAAATAACACAAAGAACGCTCGTTTTGTTTATTCATCATACCATAAATAGGCCAAGGCCGCGCCAAGGCACATTAGTTCGTTTTTAATACCCAAAAAAATCCCCTATCTAAATCAAGATACCCAAAAAAATACTTGCCAAATTTTCCAACCCAAAAAAATCCCAGAATCGAAAATTTCAAACCCAAAAAAATCCTTCGATCATCCCCGTCATTAACAAGTTGAAGTAACCCCCCTGGGAAGAATATAAAGCTTACGATTTTTAAATGCTTGTGATATGATTATTTTGTTTTACAGTGCTGGAAGAGCAGCTGAGATGAGAATGAAAGTGATGTCAGTTTGCACGAAGCACCTGGAATTTCGTTTCGTTTCGAGTGAAATAGATCGATTCAGTGTATGCAGTTTATTGATATTCATGATGGAGGTAAAATTACTGTTCATTTAGTCAGAGTAAATAAACTTCAGCTTCATTACTTAGCTCTTTCGTTCCCAAATATATTAAATAATCCACTTGTCATGTAGTTCTGTTCACTATTGAGCGTTCATGTGGATTACATAACAATGTCACCAATTTTGAGATTTTGAGGTCTGTTTTGCTGGTTTCATTCAGAATGTCAACAGTAAATGTTATATTTGTCATAAAAAAATCACAATCTTGTTGTGGAATTTGGAAAATGCACACAACAAAGGTTAATGACTACTGGAAAACTGGAATCTTTGTGAGTAAATTCATGCCATTTTAGACACTGTATGCAGCTGTGCATGCAAACTTATTATTAATTAAATGTGTATCTTTAAAAATCTTAGTATTACTGTTAAGAGAAAAGCTTTTAAGATGTGGCAATGTTTTTCCTATGCATGTACATGTATATATAGGGGTAGAGGGGAGGGGGAGTATTTAAAGGCCAAACCTTTTAATTAAGAGGGAGTGTAAGGGTTTGCAGTGGTGCTTTGAGTTTATTAAAATATTTACAGTAGAACCCTGCTAACTCGAACTCTGAAGGGAAACGAAAATGAGTTCGAGTTAGCGGGGTTTTTCGAGTTAGCGGGGTTGATTGAATATTTTATTTGCCAAGTTAATAATTGATAGTTTACTGATTTTTAAGCACTTCAGTATACAGTACTGTGCAAATTGAACTTATCTTGCCAGAAACTCTAAAGCGACCACACATTCTTTTGTTAAGAGTGGAAAATGACTGTCAAATACATGATCTGTTCATTGCTATAATCAATGGGCAACCGTTGCGAGTTGCAAGTTCCGGAATTCGAGTTATCAGGGTAAAAAGTTTGACCCAAATTTTGTTCAAGGGAAACAAAATTTAGTTCGAGTTAGCGTGGTTTTCGAGTTATCCGAGTTCGAGTTAACCGAGTAAAAATGACTGAAAAGTGGGGTCAAATCCAAGGGAAATGGAAGTGAGTTCGAGTTAGCAAGGTTGTTCGAGTTATCCGAGTTCGAGTTACCGGGGTTTTTTTCTGTAGTTGACTTCGCAGTTATCAGTAAAAAAAAAATAGTCTGTGCTGATACATCTCTGTTAAATATATAAGGTATCCTTTCGCATCCAGTAGTTTTGCTTCACTTTATACAAGCTTGCGTTAAGTGTTTTGTTTTATAAATTATTGATATTCATGCCAATTAATCAATTTTAATTTAATCTGTGGCATTTGACTTTTTTCAGGGTTAACATGAGTTTCAGAGACACAAAAACAGAATGTGGACAAGGACATCAAAAGAAAACAGGAAGGATTAAGATTATCCAGCTTGATGTTTGGGTGTCTTCATGATGCCATTTTCAAGAGACTAGTAAATTACATGTAAATTGAAATCAAGAAAAGCTGCAAATGAGCAAAGTTTATATTTTAAATGTTAACGTATTTACAGTGTACTTCAGAAAACAACTTCTTGATTGACCTGTCTCTTTCACATCTTTTTAGATGTAACAAGGGCATTATGAAGTGATCTTTTTAAGAATATGCAGCCAAAACAGTAACAGCAGAAATGAATGGGAGTTTAAAATTTCTATTTTCAATGTTTTGGCTGGTAAGAAACCACATGTGACCAAGCTAAAATCTCTTTGGCCGGTTAACATGACCTGTAAGTGTCCAAATATTTTGAGCCCTCGACTACACAGGACTTACATGTAGTTGTCTAATTACTGTATATCATAAGATCTTTGGTTGATCTTGGGGGAGGTAGTGGAGTTAAAAAGCAGTGTAATAATTTGAATTTGGATTGGTAATGCTGAAACTGGTGGTACTGTAATTCTAAAGTATAGACGTTAAAATCGTGATTGCAAGCAATATGCAATACCAATTTCATTCTTATGTGTTGTATGCTGTGTACAATTTATAAGAACAGCTATAATGTTAAAATTAGTGAAATATTCTAAAGCCAGATAAAATTTGCAGTATCCATTAGGTACCATGAAGCAACCAAATTGTGACTCATTTGCTTACTTTGTGAACTCCATGACGAATGGGCAACATGACTCCACAAAAATGTGTACAATAAAGCATACAAATTTTTAAAAGAGCAGTTAAAGTATTGATGCTATATTTTTTTCTTGCATAGTTTTATACACAAGCAAACATGATTCTATTTTTTCTGCGTAATCAAAGAACAAAACTGAGTTTGAGACTCACAAACAATATTCTATCTTCCCAGAATTTTTTTTTTTTATTTCTGTAAGTGAAGTGAAACCCCTTAAGAGGAAGGGGACTCAAAAAGACATGTAAAAGTAAAAAAGGTGCTATCATCCTTTTTTTTGGGGGGGGGGGGGGGGGGTGGGATGGGGTTACAGAATGTCCCTTCTTTGCTTCCAGTTAGTTTCACTCCGGTTTGCTTGTAGTTAGGTTCACCCCTGTTTGCTTGCAGTTAGCTTAATTCATCCGGTCTGCTTGGGATTAGCTTTTACTCTAGTTTGCTTGTGGTTAGCTTTCACTCCGGTTTGCTTGGCATTAGCTTATGGCAATATGCTGTAAACCCTTTGCTACATGTATGACCTCTGCCATTTCCATTCAAAATTAAAATATAGGCAAATAGTGAAAATAAAAACGAATGAATGAAAAAAAGAAAATTAACCATATTCTTAATTTAGATGTATATTATTTCCTTTATACTCTAAATGTTAAGTGATTTGCTAATTTACCACGTGATATGCCTATCTACCCCAACATGCAGCCCTACTACCCCCTCCTTATCTACACGAAGGTTACATAATTACCCGTTTTGCAGCATAATTTCCCATCCAGACTTCTGGATCATAATGCTGTCGGTGGAATTAAAACGTTTTGATTGATTTTGTTTGTTCTCGGCTTATTTGGTGTTGCTGTATACGGTACTCCCATATAAGGGCTATACGGGTATGTGCTGCTCAACAGGGTGTGCCTTTTGCCTCTCTGACTCTGAAACAGGGTATACAAATCACCCTTTTGACTGTGGAACACTATCAAGTTTAGCTATGAAACTCCGCTCCTCTCATTGGTTTTTCTCCAAGCCACAGACAAAGTCAAGTGAGCGCTTTGTGATGTACGCTAGTGTTTTTATATCTATCTTCATATATTTTTCATTGTGGATATTGTCTGGAACAGGGTACCTATTTTGCACTGTTTGTCTGGAACAGGGTCGCAAATTGAGCCGTTTTTCTCTGGAACAGGTCCAGAGTCTCAGCGACTCAGTGGCACACCCCTTTAGTAAATTTTAGGTAGTACCTCTTTCCCCCCCCCCCCCCCCCGGGACACGGTAAAAAAAAAAAGTAAGTAACAATATTAATATTTATAAAAAAAACAAAAAAAACGAATATTATATTCTTAGCCTTAAAATTGTACAATGGCTTGAATTCAGGTTTCAATAATTAAAAGTGCAAAATAATTAACTGGGGAGCTACGCTTTTAGGCTTGCCTAAATCTATATATTAAGACACCCACAATTCGTACTTGTACACTTGTATACTTGTAAATAGGAGGGCCACGAGTTTGTTAGCTTTATAGCTATTAAGTGCTACCCTCTATAAATAAAGACGTTACTTACTTACTTACTTACTTACTTACTTACTTACTTACTAAAGTACGATAGTATGGTTTTTAATGGAAACATTCTTTTTTTAGTGTATTGTGGCCAGAGTAGATGCTGATAAAGAAAGAGTTTTAGGAGAAAAGTAAGTCTGTAGTCCTTCACTAAATGCACCCCTCGTGTAGGTGGACACTTTTCACTTGTGTATATTTAGTTATAGCCCCAGTCACGTAATCTGTCATGAGCAAACATCATCTACAAGCTGACACCTTTTTTGGTGCCAAGTAGGGCTTGGAAAAAAGAAAACGAATTACACTAGCTTGCCCTTTTCGTACAAGTATGATCTCGTAAATTTGGCTTTCCCTGGGTAGTTACGTGGTTGTCTATAGGTAAGTAGACAACTTGCCTCGACCCTTGCACATCGTGCAAGACAGAATGAAAAGTTTCTTGCCAAGCGGGAGAATCTACTTGACCACAAACAACTGGTAGGCACTTTTTGCTAGCCCTGCCAAAGGGTGTCTGCTTACAGAGTTTCCTACTAAAACAGTAGGCTTCCTGCAAGATATCATTTATTTATTACGTTTCAAATGGTAATTTTATTGTTTGCTTTATTCAGGTATGATATCAGTGGCTACCCTACTATTAAATTCTTCCCCAAAGACAATAAATATGGAGAAGAGGTTAATAATATTATTTAATTGTTGCAGTCTTACATTTTGTTACTAGATGTTTCTGCAGTTTTATCATTTTGAGCATTTTCACACATTTTACCTTATTATAGGAAATTAACGATACATGCATGATTCGCGTTAATTTCATTTAGATTAGCACGTTTACTATAAGCATTTAAGCAGACCTTTTCTTAAATTCTAGATATTTCTGCAGTGTAACATGTGTTAAGTCAAAGTTCCACCCAATAAACATTTTCAGTTTGAGCAT
Source organism: Oculina patagonica (assembly GCF_052425735.1). Lineage (NCBI taxonomy): Eukaryota > Metazoa > Cnidaria > Anthozoa > Scleractinia > Oculinidae > Oculina > Oculina patagonica. The sequence goes on from NC_135761.1 coordinate 20,256,702, forward strand.
TTTCACCCATTTTACCTTATTATAGGAAAATAACGATACATGTTATTAACGCGAATTTCAAAAATTCGCTTTTATTCTATTTATGTTGACACGTTTACTATAAGCATCTTTATACCATGCCATAGAAAATACAGCCAATCAGAATACAGGAAAGCCGTTGTATATTCGACGGTATTCAACCCAGCCTTCCCATAGTGCGCTGCGACTGTATTCTCGACGAAATTTAGTAAGCGTATTTTCTATGGCATGGTATAAAATAGTTACACAACACTTTCTCGTGGTTTTCTATGGAATATCCCACTTGTCACTTGTATTTTCTTGGCATACACACTCGCCTAAAGGCTCGTGTATATACCGAGAAAATACAAGTGACTCGTGGGATATTCCATAGTATACCACTCGAAAGCGTTGCATAACTAGTATAACCAGAACTTTTCTTAAATTTGTGTTAATTTTAATACGCGTAAATTTTGTTCGCGTTGTTAAAATACTTCGTTATATTCCTATAGTAAAAAAAAGCAAACAAATTTCTAGAACTGATAAAAAAGTAGCTGTTTTCAGCCTTGAACAAAGAGGCTTTAGTTGATACTGAATTTAACTTTTCTGTTGTAGTATAGTGGAGGTCGCAGTGAGCAGGACTTCATAGACTTTTTGAATGAAAAATGCAATACTAACAGAATTTCTGGAGGAGCAGTTAATATGCAGGTAAGATCTATCTGCTGGCTATCTAATAACTAACTTCTTCACATGCTGTAAGGCCCACAAAGACAATCCAATATAGAGTTCAATAATTATAGAAAAGCAACCAGTAAGCCTGTGAAATTCACTTTAAGTTGAAGAAAACTAATGTTTTAAGGAACTGCAATTATAGCAGCTTTTATTACTAAACTATCCTATTTTTGGTACAGGTAGTCTTAAGATACTTCAACCATTTAAAGTTGAAGACAAAATTTCAAGTTGTTTTTGTTTATTTTATTTAGGCTGGCAGGATCGATAAATTTGATGAGTTTGCCAAAACATTCATGACTTTTCCGGTAAGTGGCTGTAGTTTGTACTACAGTAGTTGTACATGAAATTATGTCAGTTAAACTTTCAGAGATTTCAACCCTCCCGTTTTGGCAGGTAACCTCCCGTTTAAGGCGATCGTTTCCGGTCTCTCGTTTAATTTTCACTCAATATTCTCCCGTTTTTAGTAACTCTCTTTTAAGCAATGAAAGTTAATCTTAACTAGTCGTTTAAGCACGATCCTTTGTCGTTATTCTGGGTACCTTAGGCTCCTTTTACCTTCAAGGAATCCTAGCATGAACCCGCGGTTGCGGTTTTGTCTGCGCGGTAATACCATGGATTACCTCGACTTCATGCAAGGTTTGCGTTCATTGGTGTGTGGTTTTTCAAGTCGTTTTATCCAACGTTGATGTCAAAATGCAGGAAATTGCATCTTAGAGGCTAAAATATTCAAAACCTTTTCCGAGGGACATTCCCCCAGACCCCCCTAGAGGCAGTGCTCGTGGCCGGTGGAATCTCTGAACTTAACAGTTACTGAGTAACCCCACACCACTGTTTTCCTGTTTTCTCTTTCAAGGACTGGCGTGTTGCAATCTTAGCAGAAGCTAAGTCCCTCATTGATGCACAAGAAAATCCCAAGTAAGTGGATACCAGCTTTTAGTAGCCCTTTAAAATCTGGACTGGATTAGACTGTTCACAGTACCTTATTATTCCGTGAAGTCGTATTCATGAACGTGTGCGAAAACTATATCCCTACCCGCGGGACTGACGGCGGTCAAACGACAAAAATATGCAAAAAATAAGAAAAGTACTTCGAAGAACGGTAAAGCTTTTCATTTCCAAAGTTTAAAGTTCGATACACTTAGTACGGGTATCCTGAGGATCTACTAAGTTTTTTGAGCTTTGTCCCGGACTTTGGCTCGGATCTGGAACATTTTAAAAAAGGTAAAAACACTCGTTTACCTGAGGAAATGGAAATATGTTTACATTCAGCATCTATTTTATCTATCCTTGCCCATACTAACACTTGAACGTAGTATGAACGAAATTCGCCGAATTAGAAAGAAAACACTGAAGCCAAACTATAGGTCCTATGGCCCAGCCGGCTAAGAGAAACAAAAGGGCTATGGGGACGAGAATGGTCCTATAGGTGAAAATAGGTGAAGTTTTGCACTCTCCCCAGTTTTCGCTCGCGTTCATTAACAAGATGGCGGTCCGTTCGTTCTCTACGACTTCACAGAAAAATAGGGGACTGTGAACAGTCTAGGTCTGGATCTACTAAAAGTCTGGACCTTGTAACAGCAGAGTCATGGTGAGTTATTAGTGATGGAAGAAGAAAATTCTGTTTCTAAGATTTCTAAGATTTTCTGAGTTTTTGGGATACAATGACTACAATGAGCCAATTCACAGATTTTGAAAATACAGCGGATTGGGGATTTGCTAAGAATTTTGGTCCAGACTCTTTATGTCAGGAAGTTAAAATGGTGGATTCTAAAACAAAGTTCAGATCACTTTAAACAAAACAAATTTTAAGTTTCAATTTGAAGGAAAAGAGTGGCAGATTGACGAATTAAAGGCCCCAAAAAATGCGTACCCCTATTCACTCCCCCCTCCCGATGGTAAACTCAATTTTCAAAATGTAAAGTAACTATTAAAATAGTTTCTGCTCCCCCTGCAAGATGTTTTTGCAAGTCTTCCCCCCCCCCCCACCCCGAATAAAAAACACACAGCAGAATTCAAAAACCACTAATAAAAAGTAATTTAACTAAACTACGATGAAAAATTTTCAGTTGAGAAAATCAAGTTCACTGTAAAAAAGAAAGGTTCATAGCTGTGCTCCGGCCTGCAGAGCCCTGGTGCAACAGATGACTTAGGGCCTGTTTACATGGAAGGCAGGTGCCCCGGCTAACCGAGTTACCCGGCTAACCGAGCTACCCTGGGCGAGCCAACTTTTCATACGTTTCTTTAGAGAACGCATCGAAGCATTTACATGCAAGACGGGAAACCCGCCTTGCCGGGGCACTCAGTCTGCTTGCCCGGGGCACCCTTCTAGGCGGGATAGCTTTTTGCCATGTAAACGGTTATGACCGAGCTATCCCGGCTTGCCGGGATAAGTCTTCGCGCGTGTTCTTAAATTAAATTTGAAGTTAATGGCATAAAATGCATAAATTCTCGACCCAAACAGTGCTATTTGATCAAAATTAGATCAAATAAGTTTTCTCTGTAGGCTGGAAAATTTTTCTTTGAGCAACAGCTAATTAATTCAAAATTTTCGTAGGAATGATTATCCTAACTCACGAAACAACAAATTTAATTTCAATTTGGCGGCCAAAGACTGTAAGTGAAATTTCGATTGGATTCCTCCATAAACGGACGTACTAAAGTTCTAAGTGCTTCCACATCAAAATAAAACAGGTTTGAAGACGGCTAGCCTCGATTATTTAGTAAAAAGTCATATTTTTCTTCATTCATTTGGAGCTACATGGTTCAATGACGCTGTCTCATCCCGGGTAGAAGGGCTGTGAATTCTGCATGTTAAGGCGGGCTATGTTTCATCCCTTCTAGCCAGGTAACTCGGTTAGCCGGGGCACCCTCCCTCCATGTAAACAGGCCCTTACTGTTGTCTCTCGACAACTTGTTTAACTAGTGAATGCTTTTAAGAGCTGGGCACCCAAGATTTCTTACATATTAGAGCCTTTGGGCACCCTGCAGTTATTCTAATAGCACAGCTTTGAGGTTGAATCTGGTTTTTATCAAGGGTTAATAACTTATTTGTGGCAACTAAAATTTGTTTCTAAAACACATAATTTTTTTCCAGGAGTGCAACCTATTACATCACAGTCATGGAGAGCATACTGAGCAAAGGAGATTCCTTTGTCGCTACTGAAATTGATCGCTTGGGACACCTTCTTAGTAAGACTTAATTCCTTTGTTGTTCTCATGCCCAGTTGTCAGTCAAACATCAAAGTGTCAACAGCTGACAAATAATCGGTGCATTTTCTACAATGACCAGTGATACATGTTCAAGACAGAGCTGTAGCAGGGTTAAATATACTGGGGGCACATCATGAGCAAGGGAGGTACAAGCTTGTAGGGGCTGGTCTGGGGGGTATGCTCCTGCACAATATTTTAAAATGATTAAAGTTGAACCCGGTAACTCGACCTCTGAAGGGAAACAAAAAACAATTCGAGTTGACACCTGGTTTGCAAGTTAACCAAGTAAAAATGACTGAAAGTGGGTCCAAGGGAAATGGAAGTTAGTGCGAGTTAGCGGGGTTGTTCGAGTTATCCGAGTTCAATAAAGTTACCAGGGTTCTACTGTAATTGGCATTTATAGTTATCAACTTAGAGTTACTACATCTGAGATAACCTAAGCACCATTGATTAAATTATGACTGCCAATTTTCCATCATTGTTAACAGTTGACATAATTTTCTTTTTCAGATGGTGCCATTGATGCCACTATGAGGACGGAGATCGGTATTAATCTCAACATCTTGAAACAGTTCAAGGCCAAGGCAGAGCTGTAGAATCATCAACCCAAGTAGTGTGTGACAGCTGCCTTATGTCTGCCTTGTGTCAAAAAATCCTAAGTAGTTCACTATCCTGTTCTTTACCATTTTTCTGCATAAACATTTAATTTCTAGTAAAGTCAACACAAAAGGCTGCATGCAGTCATAGCATGAACAAAATCAACATTTTAAGCAAGATGTTTCCACCATGGGGTCACCATGTACCGTTGCTGAATTTCATGGATGGGTAATAAATACAAAGGCAGCCAGATGATCTGCATTTTTAGAAAAAAATAAATTTATGAGGAATTTAGTTGGTTGTAAATGACTGTTTCACTTTAATTAACCCATTATTCCTCTTGTAAGTACAATTTTAAATAATTTGAAAACACCTCAGATACCAGGGTTCTACTGTATTGGAATTTCAGTCAACTTACTTCACTTTAGAGGCATGGTTGCCTTAATGGTTTAACTGTGACTCACATTAAGATGGGCTATTGTTTTTTTAGACTGGCCACTGTCCTGGTATAAAATCCTGGAAGGATGGGGGAGCGATAGTTAAAGTAAATTAGGGAAGCCTTATTTGAGCCATATGTCCCATATGTACTGCCTGAGCTTATCTGTTTCTGTTGCATTAAGCGGCTAGGAGTATTTCTACTCTCCCCTGAATGGGATGCTAGTCCATCATAGGGCACCACACCCCACCCCCCACCCCCAAGCATTAGGTCATTGGTACCCATTTATACAACTGGGCGGAGAGACATTATGAGAGTAAAGTGTCTTGCCCAAGAACATAACACAATGATTCCAGCAAAAGGGGGGGGGGGGAGGCAGGGATATACCCTTGTAACTACATAGGTATGTGATGTGCTGCACCAAAGGAGCTCAAAGGGTATGCATTTCAAGCTATTTTGGTCTGAATTAGGGTATGATTTTGACCAGTTTGTACTGAAATAAGGTATATGGTTTATTGCACATTCTGGTCAGGAATTCTAAATTATGTATAATTCTTGGAATGTTTACGAAACCCTTAGCAGTTCCTGGTTAGGGTCTGGTCTGAAAGAGGTGTTGAATGGTAAATGCGAGACTTTGCGAGACAGTGGAACTGATATCTTTTCTGCGATCCCGAGACCTTTTAAGCCTTGCAAAAGAAATCAAGACTCTGAGGAAGGTATCAAAGAAAAATTGAGGCAACGATACCCCTAAATTTTAGCTAAAATTTTGCAAGATATGCATTTTTTGAAGGAACATTCACCACCCCTTCTGAAATATGGCGGGGAAAATCACATATTTTGATCTTAAGGGTAAAGGGTTTCACAGGGGCCATCCCACCTAAATTTTCCTTCAGTTGATGGCCAATGCAAAAGCACTTTATTATAAAATACATGTAAAGACACTATAATTAAGAACTTACAAAAATTAAGCTGCAATGACACAGATGTGATACTATCTTTTTATTTACAAACAATGACATCTTTGAAGTGATATTTTAATATACATGTATACATCTATCACCATTTTCAAATATTTTGCTTATCTCAAACTTTACCAAAATATTGCATTTCTATCCAAAATCTCCAATGTCTGTGAAACTTTTAATAATGCATAGCATTTTTATTCTTATTCATACAGCTGAAAATCCACTCTGGTGCAGAAGTAGTTTAAGTGAAAGTGAAAATCTGTTAAAATTGAAAGCAGTAGCCAGGGAAGGTAGACCTGGATTTGGTCATTTTAGGTCCTTTTTTTTTTGTTGTGTCAAGCTCAAAACCAGAGTTGTTTATGCCAAGCTTAGAATTCCTTCACCGCCAGTGCATTGCTCTAACACTGTAAGAAAAAACAGTGTCAATCAACAGCATTATTAATTATTAACAGCATTGTAACTTGGCTACAAAGGGGTCTTGTGAGGGAGGGGGTGGGGTAATGACATGTAATATAATCCTGTCCCTGTGGGGTAGAGACATCAAGTGGTTAAGCAGGAAACAGATAATCAAGAGAGGACCTAAGCTAAAAGTTCATTTATTATAACAATTCTGTATATGACAGAAAATAAAGCAATGGTATTTATTTTCATAGTGATGAAATGATAGGGAAATTTAGCGGTCTGGTTTATGAAATGTTTACTAAAGAAATTTACCTGGCTCGTGGGTGTGCATCACGATAACGGCTACTGTAAAACAAAAAGAAAAACAAAATTGATATCAGCATTGGTATGGCAAGAAGGTGGAGAACAAGGAAATTTTGTTTAAATAGAAAACAGTCAGTGTAGTACTTTATCAACATCCAACTAAAAAATAAGCCCCACCCACCCCACCCTGTAAATCCTGACACGCACAATCAAACTTTATTTGTGTAACTTACTAGATTGTTGCTGGAATTGGACGCTGTCCCCTTGTGTCTATATAGGGCTCCTGTCTGAGGGAGTACTGTATAAAGGAAATTGAAGAACATACTTTAGAAGATTATTTTACATGATTCCTGCACTTGTTTATGAGAGTTGACCTGGTATTGGCTAATTATTTCATAAGTTGAATGAACCTGGTTCCCAGAGGCTATCTAGGATACAGGTCTTTTTTCATAACGCATCTATGATTTGTGCAACAATTATCATTATTAAACAGAATTATTGTTTCATTTTTCAGATTCGTTCTCTGAATGAAGTGACATTTAGGGACTGTTTATTTTTATGGGGTAGGGGGCTGAAGGGATTTGATAGATATTTATAAGTGCCTGTTAAATATAATCCCCCTCCTTATTAGAAATTTTTACCCAGGTCCTTCATCAAAAAAGATGAAAAGGATACTAAGGATAACAAAATAAGGATAGTGAAGGATAGCGAAATGTGATTGTTTTTTACTCACCCTCCATGAGCCAGTTTCCCTTGGTGACAAATATCTTGTAGCATAACCATTGAACTTCATCTGGTCAGCTGAATACTTGAGATATGGTTCAGGCATAAACGCGAAGGGCTCTGATGGCTCTGATGAGACACAGTGGTTAGCCAGTGATTAATTAATAAATTCTCCTCTTTTTCATAGAAAATTCAAGTGGGTTAGTAATGAGAATAAAGCACTTAATCATTTTGGTATAAATTATTATGTGTTGACTGAAAATGGCATTCTATTCAAATTAGCAGTAGGAAGAATTTGGATCCTGAGAATAGAGCCAAAATAATGGATAATTGCCACTTGCTACCTCAATGGGGGGATGGGGAAGGTCCCCTCTTGTTTATTCTACCTTTCCCTCCTGATTCCGGGGCTTTTGAGTTAAAATTATTAATAACTTATTGAATAAGTGAAATGGCTTCTCTGAAACCCCCGCCCAGTTGCTTTCCGTCCTTTATTTTTGCCATGTTTCCATCCCCTTTCTAGTCTCCTTGGGCTCGTCACGCAATGCTCCTAGAGAACGTTGCGTGACGACCCAAATGGCTGCAAAGGAGACTATCCCTGCACACTTTCCATAACGAATTTTAAAACGTGACCACCCCTAAAACTGCGTACTAGCTTGATTGTTGGCTTCGTTTTCAAGAGATACTGGGTTAAACGAGGCAAATTTCCTGTTAGCTGACATTTCAGGACCGGTGTTGTTCAGTGCTGTCATGAAACCAAAACTGAATACAATCAAAGCCTTCACTTACCATTTGGAGGAAGAGGGGAGGGTTGTTTCTGTGACTGTGACGTCATAGAGCGCTTCAGAAATTCCGCCATACCTCTGTGGGAGAAATCGTTGACTTATTAATTTTTTTTACATTTTATACATTTCAATTTTTTTTTTCTCGCAGAGACGAGAATGATTTAAAATTTAAAAGCAATTTACTTCAGTTTTATACATAAAAATCTTTTTTACTAGAAAAAGAAACGTTAGCCTCGCTTCTTACTTTAAAAAAAAAACGCTTAGTTTCTAAAGAAACTACGTTGAAGTCCCTCGGCAGAAAAGCGAAACAGTTCATCTTGTAGCGCTCGAAACGTGAATTTTTCAAATTCACTTGGACGGTTTTTTTGATAATCAACTTCAGGGACACTTCAAGCAGAACTCATTAATAATCTGCTAAGTGTCTAGCTTTATCTTATTAAACACAGTTTTTATCTACTTTCCAAGAAAAACTGCAGGTCGGAATTACTTGTAAGCTGTAAGCCAATCAGGGCAATGCGCCTCGGGAAAAAAAAACGCGACGATCTTGCAATTTGACAGTAAAATTTGATAGCGCAAACTTACCCTCAGTTATGTGAACATAAGGAGCATAGATCACACGAATAGTTTTGAAAGATTTGTTGTATACGAAGAAGTTTTACTATTCACCGAAGTTTTTAAACCAGAGTCCGTTGTCATTGTTTGTCTGAAGCCGAATATTTTGATTTGACTTTTAAATCGCGCGTACTGTCTTTGCACTAATCTGATAAGCTGGCTGTTTTTGTTCTGGGAGATCTAGCGTTCCGTACAAATTTTACTGTCAACAGAAACACCAGTAACAGTAAACAAACTTATTAAATCATAGATTGAAGCGCTTTTCTCAAAAATGGAAATAAAACGAATAGCCGATGATTTAGTAAAAGTATGAAAACTTCGGGGATCTTTTTGGGAAAATGTGCCGGGAACACTTGACCTAATTGGATAAAAGGTTGCCGCGCACACTTGCACAATAGTAAATAGCCGACAAAAGTTTTGCACGGATATTATAATTACTGATTTTTCTTTCGCTGCCGATGTTTACCGCATAGACGGTCTTACAGACGTGTGTTTAGAGAGCAAAACCATGATTTTCTTTTTTAAATGTTGATATATTAATAGCCTTTTTTTACCAACCCTTAAAAAGCGCAATCGCAGCGTGCAACCTGTTGATGAGCTCCCTTACCCTGACTCGATGGGTTGGTACGAAGTGGACTGAAGTTGTCTGCCCGTCTCGGTTATCCGCTGAAAAATATAAAACAAACATTCTTTTTAAGAATAAAGCAGTTTTTCACAAAGTTCGTACCCTATGACACTAGAACAGCCCAGAACAAACCGCATTTTATACCAGGGAATAACTGTGATATCGACTTACCGTGCCTGACAACGACTTGTCAGCTGGTCTGAACAGCGTGATAGTGCTACTTCTAAAATCGTCTGCAAAAAAAATATTGAAACGTAAGAATGTTTAATCTGTTGCGCGACAAAGAAGCTTATCTACCTTCATTCCTTTTAATCTGAGTAACTGTACCCCTTGTTAATGGAGTTGTCGTGCGCGAGTGTTCTTCAGGTAACTTATGGCCTGCCGTATCCATGTCCATTCGTCGGAATGTTGGTAGCATCGGGTGATAAAGCCCTTCTTTTACCGACGCCAGCATGTTGGATCTGTTCGTGAAACGCGGATGCAATCTTGTTTGCGCCAAAGTCGACATCGCGAGTCTCAAAACACGCTCAGTGCGACCAGACCGAACAGAGAAATTTGCCGAGTTACCAAAGATTGAAGATCGCGGAGTCTATAAATACAAAAGGCTTTTCCCTTTGTTCGCACCAGACCCGGGACCAGCGTGTGTTGACTGTATGCACTTTACACTCTTTAGAACTTTATTTAATGGTTTCCGGCTCTCGTCCAATCAGCGACGCGCAAGGCTTTTGTGAGGTATTCAATCTGTGACGTATAATGGGGCTCTTTTGTCAATCAAAGTTTGTAAGTAGTCAATTAGCTGTCAATTTTCACCACACTTCGAATTAACAATGTATAGAATCACTCCAGCTCTATAGTGCTTCGCAGAAAATTGCGTAATTTATTTGAGTGGTCACGTCCTTGACATTTTGAAGGTCAAAGAGACTTGGAAGGTTTTGTATTTTTGAGTAAGTTACTGGCCAGAGTTAATTATCAGCCTCAGGGAAGTCGTACTTTAAAGTCATATACCGAGTTAATAAGCTGTTGTGACAACACTGAAGTTTATATTCAACTATAAAAGAGGTTTCCGAAGTAAATTTGCATCGAGACATTCAGTTGATCGAAGCTTTTTTTGGCGTGAAGAGCTTTATAACGCTTTAACTCGTCTTTATTTTACGTTGGAAAAAAAGTTTCCATAGTTCTTTTTCAGGGAAACTGAACATTTAGATTGTGTTTTGAAGACTTGTAAACTCGACTTTTAAAAAAAAATTAAAGCGCCATTTTGTGAAGGATAAGTGACCTTTGCAAGTGTAGGGAAAATATCAATACACTTATCTATCACCACAATACTAATTTTCCGCAAAAAGAATTCAAGCGATGAAAATTTAACCGGCAATTTTGTATACTGTGGAAACGATTGAAGCGATTGCATTGTCTAGCCATCCGCAAGAGGTCAAAATGTCAAAAAATTCCATTCTCAATTCTCTTATCAAAGGATTGTCCATGCAAAAACTCACGATATGAGTAAAAATCTTCTTTGGTACAGCTTCAACTCTGTAGTTTACGTTTGACTATTGATTTCATGTATGCTACAAGTTTGAAAAGGTTGTACTATAAAGTGAAGAAAATGTTAGAATGTTTTCATGACAGAATTTCAAAACTCTTCCAAGTGACCCTGCGGGACCTGTGGTATAAATGATATTTCGAAACAAATTTCTTCTTTTCACCCAACATTTTTTGCCAAAACTTTCTTCCAAAGAGGCAATGTATGGTTTTCGAACTACATAAACTCCAAACTGACGAAGAAATACATAGCAACGCATCGCGCGCGCGCGAGGGTCACGAATTAAACTATGCGCGCGCGTGGTTGCTATGGTCTGTTGTGTTGTCACTTGTATCATTTCGTGAAATATTGAAGAACTCAAATATAATTCTGAACTAAGCGAGTTTACGATTTTGATGACTTCAAGCTATGTGCAATAAGGATAATAAAATAGCAAGATTATTAAAGGAGACTTTCATAACTTCTCATTGTAAAGCTTCATTCATCGTAGATCGGAGTGAATGCTGTGAATGAATTTGACCCAAATCTAAATAACTTTCTTATTTAACGTTATGTGTTTTATACCAAATATGTTATTTACTTTGTTTTGTTATTTTTGATAGGAAATCAAATAATTCTTAGACTGCTGCAGTGCTAATTAAGTTACGGATGTGCAACGCGCATTTCGAACAAAAGATCGGATTTTATATTAAAATACTAACTGGTTTATAGACAGAAACAAGTGCTAAAGGCGTTATTTCTCGAGCGTGTATGAACAGAATAACCCACGAGTAAAAATATCCTGGAGATATACTTAAGTTGGAAACTTACACCAAATTTAACTTAACGCTATTAATTGTTCTACGTGCTATTACATAGAGGTGTTATCTGCGATACAGAAAAAGACTGCAAGGGCAATAATTTTCAATATTCACCGGCTTGTCTCGAGGTCGAGTTCCTGCAATGCTCAATCGGCATTTTACACAGTGTGCTGTCTCGATCCATTTGTCGATAAGTCGGTGGCTTCGGATGAATCATGCCTTCCTTCACTGCAGCTAGCATCCTCCGCGGAGGCGAGTAGCCGTAATCTGTCCCGTGCGGTCGGACGGCGTCGTGTTGACTAAATCTGATTCCTTGACGGTCGTAGTAACGGCTACTCAGCGCGAGTTGTAGATGACGCGACATTTTTGCGAGCTTAACTCTCGTCTCTTCGATCGCTGGCTTGACTTGAACCGTGTCCGAGAAGTTGTTACTAAAGCGTATAATGTAACTAAGTGCGTGTTATGTGAATCTCTTTTGTTTTTGCTCAATGGGACATTATGCTAATTCGGTGCAATCAATCTATCCGCGCAGATCATCTGGAGAACTGGCACTAGTAAGCCCGCACGGAAAGGTCGTATCCTGTTCACACGATCGCAAAAGAAACATGTTTGGTTAAGCTAGTTAAAAGTGGAAAACTGGCAAGAGAAAACTGAAAAACCGAATTTCGTACCGGTTTAAAATAAACTTCCACGTGCGATTTTATTATATTTTTATTTTTTTTTAAGTCAAACCTCGTTGTAAGCAAAATCAGATTTGACAGAAAACAACAACAACTTTGGCTTCGGGTATACTAATATACAGTGACTCGGAGTAAAAGGCTAAGCTAGTCAGTTTTTACGTATTTGCGCGTGCTTTCATACGCATACACCATTCACCGACTTCGGAAAAGTATCAAAACAAAGAATTCAAACTTCAAAATACGCTTAGGGCAAAATGGGGAAAAAAGGAAAATAACACCATTTTGTGTATGTAGGGTTGTTTGCTGATCATTTGTTTCTCGTATTTTGAAATTTCGTTTAAGCTGTTTGTTGCATCAGTTAAAGGGACTGTGCTACGGCTGTGGCACAGTGAAACAATCGCTGTGAAACTAAATGTTTGCAAAGAAATTAATACTATGATTCTAAATGACAAAACCATAGCGTCTTTTAAGAGGTTATTTTATATAATTAAACGAATCTGATAGCCATTCCCTATGCCTAAGTTTGCCTAAAATCCGTAACACGGTCCCTTTAACCATGATTTATTCGCAACAGTAACAAGTAAAACAACTTTGTTGCCAAGGAAACACATTTCAACTGTACGATACATTTCAACTGTACGAGAATTAAAACGTGATTGTATCTCATAATTACCTCTGCTACATGGCGTTGAATGGCGCGAATGCTCATCTGTTAGCTTCCTCGACACATCATCCATGTCCATGCGTCTTAAAGTTGGAAGACACGGGTTATACAAAACTTCCTTGGCCGATGTAAGCCGCCTACGCTTGGGACCCAAAACCAACGGTGTGCTCGGCGCATGTGAAGGCAACCCTTCTCTAGAGTAAACGTCCAAGGTCTTTCGTCCCACAGTACATGGTTCAGCCCAACGTGTGTGGTATTTTGTAGCCATTGCGTTGAACGGTTTTTCTTATTGTTACAGACAACAAACTGTTTGTGTTGTTTTACGAGCTGAAATGCGCTGGAAAAGGAAGTTATCAGCTGTATTTAAACAGTGATTAATAATATATGAGAATAAGTCGGTTGTTTTTCTTAACCAATTTTTTAGGCCAATAGCTAATGATGTTATCATTTTCTGATAAAGGATTGAAAGGGTGAATAAAAATTTCTTTTTCAGTAAAGAGATAACTACCTTCGAAGTATTTTAGCCGATCTTCAGAGCGTAGATAAAAAAAAAATAGCTAACGGGTATTCAATTTGCGCATCCTATCAGTGTTGATTCTGGAATGACACTTGCATCGGCATAAATTTGGGCTTAATGCATACTGAAATGATGTACAGAAACTGGCAGGTGGAATAACATATGAGTGCCTTGTCTATAATTAACTTGTACTGCCACTGTACATATTCCTTTATTTTGTGTTATGGCAGCATGACAGCATTTTTCATGCAAACAGTGCCGTCTACAACAAATGTTGCAAACAGCCGCTGCGGTCACAGGACGCGCATTTGCCGTGGGGAAAAATGTGACTTTTTACAAGTGTGACCGAATCTGACTGTAAGAGTGGTTTCTCCTTTTGCGGCATGGAACACTTCGAGATCAGCTCTGCAACATCCGGGGCCCGTCTCCGAGAATAGACTGAGCCCGCGGTTTTTCTTCTCGAAGTTGCTTAGCAACATGGCATGTCGTCATTGTGCCATGCTGACGTACCAGGGTTTTATTGGATAGCAGGAAGGTTTGCCAAAACGGCACTTTTCCCCCGACTTTAGAGAAGACTTCGGAGGTCTCTTAGTTCACCGAGCATGAAGCGAAAAAGAGCTAGAGGGCGAGTGGAAAAATGACCGTGGGAAACCTTGGTTCTATACGCGCCATTCCCGCGCCTTTTTCACGCTAAAGTTAAAATAAAGTACATTTATTAATACACGGTTGTGTTTAAAGTGCCGTGTATAAGAGACACAAATGTGAAACAATCATAACATATTTAAAAATACCATTTGGCAGGAGACTAACCAGTTGCATATATACAAAACGTGTAGGGTTGAATTCGTATTTGAATTTGATGGAGAAAGTGGATGCAGTTGATGTCGCGCCATCCCCATCCCCAGGGCCACGCGCTTTTTTCAATTTTATGACGTAATGGCAGCCCTTCGTTAGTGACCAAAAGAAACGGAGGCTCTGGGAACGCGCATGAGAAGGCATACACGCTTTTCCCCGTGCGCACGCCCCTCAGCTTACGGGGCGCCCGCGATGTGGTCTACTGGTCACCATTTGGGTTAATTATTTGATTCATTTTGCAGTGCAGTTCCATAACCAACCGGTAATTAACCGCAGTGCAAGCTGCCTTTTTCCCAGGAGCCATTGCATTTCCCTGGCGAAAGGCAGGAACCAGGGAGCGCGGGGATCGATAGCTGGGCGGCGAAAACGGGCCCACCACTCCACGCGCACCGTACTGTAATCGAGGAGGGACGCCTTTGTTCCAGCGCCGATTTACACGGTTCGACTTTGCCGCATGCGACAAGCTTCGACAGGCCTACGACATGACTAAGGACCAAGAAAACACATCCAATGCTATCATTGTTTTACTTAGTTGCTTTATTTATTTTTATTGTTTTTTCGTGTCTTTCTTTTTTACTCCGCGTCACGTTCTAACAAGTACAAGCTCAATCCCTTAAATCATTGAAATCCTAATTAGCCTCTTGAATATAAGAAGCTTGCTGTGTTTTTTTTTTGGCCAGGTCCTAAAATGTCATTATATTGTACTTTAAAAACATAATATACAAGTACATACACTTAAATCTCCTTGAAGTTTCGTTAATACAATTCAGCTTATTATACGTTATCGTCTCACGTTTATTTTAATTCGACGTAGTTAAATTACACTTGCAATTTTCATACCATATCATACAATGCATTAAAAATATTCACTGCGATAAACGATACTGCGCTTCTACGGCGAGCGGCGACTTCGAGAAGTAATTGTGTTTGCTGTTTTGCGTTAACTGATCTGTGATTGTTTAACGATGAAAAACGTCCTAACCAATCAGAGCAAAGATGCTGCCCTCTCAGTCACGTGTTAAACCCAAACCAATCACAAACTGACTCGAAGCGGGTTTTCCGCGCTTTACACCGGCTTCCGTTTTCGTTATTCAAGCATTGATTGGTTCATTCCACTCTCTGCTGCCGGCTCTCCGTCACATTTCCCGCGTTTTTCACTGAACACTGTTCAGGTTCTTATTGGTTTACAAAACTTTCATTCGCCGTGTGAAAGTCAACACAAAACTGTTTGGCTTTGTTCTGATTTGCTAAATTCAAAAGTTTCAAGAAATAGCGACTAAAATGATAAAGAACTGTCGCTTTTAACAAAAGCAATAAAATGATACCTAGAGAATTTTAAAAACCAGTAGAAACCATCACCAAAAGCAAGTTAAGAAGTAAAGGGTTAAAAATTAAAGACTTTCATTCTTGGTGCCTCAACCATTAAACAAGTGATGCACAACGTCGTAGTCAGGGTGTTGTTGTTGTTGTTGCTGTTGCTGCTGTTGCTGCTGCTGTTGTTGCCCTTGGGCCCACTCTCTTTGCCCGTATTGGTCCTCCCGTTCTCTGGACCTCGGGTGTCCCCGGGGAGAGCTACTGTTAGCACCAGACCCCTGCATTCCATACTGCACGAGCTGGTAACCTGGTAAAGATAGAAACCAAAGACAATTTAGAAAATTTCTCTCTTTGCAAAGATCTCTTCCAGTCGTGCTTTGTTTACATTATTTACTTTTACTCAAAGTAAAAATTCACCGCCTAAATAGCACTTCAGTTAGCCTTACTAGCACTTCGGCTAGCCTAACTAGCACTTTGGTTAGCCTAAATAGCACTTTGGTTAGCCTAAATGGCACTTTGGTTAGCCTAAATGGCACTCCGGTTAGCCTAACTAGCACTTCGGTTAGCCGAAATTGCACTTTGGTTAGCCCACAGTCAACTTAGGTAGCTTTCGGTTAGCCTTTTTATTTGGAGTAGGGATTTCTACCTCGCATGCCTTGCTGTCTCGCCTTGCATGCCTTGCCTCACACGCCCCCCTACCTCGCACAATTTTAAGACTTGAATATAACTTTGGTTGGCATTTTTACAAATGTATTGTTCCATATAGTTTGAGCTCCACATTCCAAACCTTCCAAAAATTCTAGTTTACCTTTAGTTAACAAGTTCCTTAAAAACTTCAGCTCAAAAAACTCCTTCCCCCCTCCACTTCACCCCCTGGAATTTTCTTTTGGCCTTCGATGGGGGTGGGTATGGGTTTTTCTGTTACTGCATCATGAAAGATGAATGTCGATGTCTACCTTGAGATGAGCCGTGCCCAACACCGGGAAGAGGGCTTGCTGCAGCCCGGTCGGCTAAAAGATCCAATGGATCCTAGAATTAAGAGAAAAAAGAATACATTTTTGAAGAGGGCCAATATACCAGGGTAAGAGGTACAGTGGAATAATGGTTAGTGCGCCGGACTCCAGATTGAGGAGTCCAGGTTCAAGCCCCTGCCAGGGCACTGCGCTATGTTCTTAGGCAAGACATTGCTGTCTTTGTACGAATGGGTACCGGCAAAAAAAAAAACTGTTATAAAACAATTTGTTCATGCTTTGAACTGATGGTGCACTTGAGAAGTTTGGAGAGCACTCGAGCTCGGCTATTGCCTCAAGAAACTCTTACGCTTCTTTCGTGCCCTCCAAACTTCCTGCATGCACCATAACTCGATAGTACATACTTAAGGTAATTCCCTAGAAATAGAACTGCCCACAGATTTCCAACCAAACTTTGCCATTTGGTTGTTTACCGTAAGGGAAGTTAAATTTTGAAATAAAAAGGGGGGTCACCGTATTCGTTTAGGAGCAGGAAGACCTTGTATTTACCATATAATTCCTTATATTTCCTTTGCGAGTACTGGCAAAGTACACGTTTTCGGTGATAATTTATTATTCTGCCATAGAATTTGATCTGTATTCATTTTATGGAAAGAATTTAATCGCTACTTTCGAACTAAGAGAAAAAAAATGATAGGTCACCGAACTCGTTTACGAAAACATGATGATTTTTCTCTTTCGTGAGTCAAGGCGTATAGAAAAAAGCCGCCATTTTGTTTATGTGCGCGCGCTAATTACGCGTAAAATTCTGCGCAGTAAGGATGCGCAATGCAATACTAGGGAATCACCTTAAGCATAAACCAGTTGTAAATTTTTTTAATGGTACAGTGAAACAATAAGAATAAATAGGCAAAAATGGGAAAAAAACCTTGCATTCTCACCTGGACCCCCTCCTGGCCAAAGACATCATAGAATAAGCTATTATCCAACATCATGGTGTGATTTGCCAGCTGACTTTGAATGTTATCAAGGTTCTGTGAAATGTATTCCACTTGATCACCAATATAGTTCCTAAAATGGTAAAAAAAAAACATGATAAGGGAAGGACAGATTGACTGCATCTGAACAGTTAAAAACAATTTGTAACCCTTAACCATTGGCGTAGCCAGCTTTTTTAAGGGTTGTAGGCATGGCCAATGGCTTTTAAGGGGTCACTGGGGAAGGTTTTAAAATCAAAACAATTTTTTCTTGTTCATAAATAAACACATGTTTTGTTAACAGCTCATGCCATTGTGTGTTTGCTTGTCACCTGACTAAACGAGATAGCTCCACAGTTTGCACTTGCTAGATGAGCTTTGATCTAATCGGGAAAGGGGAGTTGTGCGATATGTAATACTAAGAAATGTTAAACATTGCGTTTTATTTCATCTTAAAAGTGCACCAGCTAATTGTTAATAATATTATCAACCAACAGTACCTTTAAGTACTGGTGTATTAAAATATGTGATGATGCATGAAGGTAAGTTTTAAGTACACGACTGTACCTCGCTGAACTGATTATCTTCCTGAAAAAGCCTCAGCCTTAAACAGACGATTTCTAAATTGCCTAAAACAAAGAATTACCAAAATGCCTGACAAAAATAATAGCTGAAGATACTGCATTTAAAACACCCCTAGTCATTTTCTCAATCTAAAAAAGTCTCCAAATCATTACCATGGAATTCCTGATTTCTTAAAGCTCTAAGGGAAACCAAAATCGGTTTAAGAAAGTCGGTAGTTAGTCTATGTCAATTTAAGTGGCCCATACCGCCAGAGCTTATCCCAGTTTCTGTAGAATTAAAGGAACTGTGTCACGGCAAATGGCCATTAAATTCGGTGAAATATAAAAATAACCGCTTAAAACAATGAAGAAACATTTCAATAACACAGCAAATACAAAAGAAGGCACCAATGGCAAAAAGCGAAGAAGATGGAAACTGATTGTGTGGGTTTTTTAAAAAAATTGTTGGGCTGAACAGTTTTTAAAGTTAATCTTGTTTGCTTGTAACTTTAAATTATAACGCCTGGGCGACACATTTGGTTGTATTAAAGCTATGGTTGTCTTGTTTAGATAAATAGAAGTAATTTATTTGGAAACATTAAGTTTATAGCAAGTATTTGGCAAAACATAATAAAATAAACTTAACTCAGTTGTGACACAGTCCCTTTACGTGACCAGGAGTATTTCTACTCCACCCTGGATGGGTTTTCTAGTTGAAACTAAATTTCGGTGTTTGCCCGAGTAAAGCAAATTCAGGGAAACAACTTTTGGGTTGATCTACAATTACCGGTAAGTGGCAGGAGGTTCAAGATGTTGAGGGTTCTGGACTTCAAGAAATCAGGACTCCACTATATATGAAAAAAAAATTATGTTTCCGACTGTCTACCTTCAATGCCACTTTTTGAATCATTTATCATCGCAACCTTGTAATGGTTATGATAAATAATTACAATGGTTCCTGTGACATTACCTTCCTAATATATCATCCTGGTTAGGGTCTTTCTCTAAGGTATCAGGGTTTAATCTGATAGGACAGAAAATGTGATGAGTAAGTTGATGAAGTCACATGGCACAGTGCGTACATGTACTGTCACTTGCATATAAATGTAACGCATGCTGCGGAAACATGATTTAATAGAGTATTAAACAGGGCATGATTGGTCATTAAACATTTAAAGTTTGGCAGACCACAACAGCAACTTTCACGCCAAAAGTTCAACACATTCGGGGTCTTGAAATTGCCAAAAGATTGAGTATATCTAGAGACTTCTTTTGAAAAATTGATCCTGATCTGTGTCGATATGCATTTGCACGTTCACTTGAATCACTTCTGTGCTCAGTGTTATTTGAGTGTGAAAGTTTGTGTTACGGTCTGCTAAACTTCAGATGTTTGATGACCAGTCATGCCACATTTAACATCCAATTAGATCATGTTTCGGTGGCACATGTTCACGCTTAGATGCAAGCGACAGTACAATAACAAGAGGTTCACATCAAAGATAAAAGTTGATAAGAAAAGAAAGACAAAAAGAAAATGATGTGGTATATGTAGTACCGGTATTAATAGCAATGGGTTCAGATCACATAAGTTGACACTAAGTGCTAACTATACAGTCATCTTTCCAATAATTAGTCACAATGTTTGAATTTCAACCATACTGTTCCTGAAACAACTCTTGGACAAAAATCCTAAAAGGTTTCGTCATCTTAAAAGTAATGCATCAATCAAAGATTTATCATTCCATTCTCCACAAAACTTTTTGATGTCTCTATCTCATATAAGCTGAACAATGACTCACTGCACTTCCTACAGAGCCATTGACATGAATTATTTATCATTTCAGCAATAAAAACATACTGTAATAATAAATAACTTTCAACGGATCACACAATGACACTACCTCTCTGAGATATCTTCCTGAGACAGTCTCTGCGTCAAAGGAATATTTCTTAAATAAGGACGCTCATCGTACTGTTGAGGCTCCATGATGTGAGTCGGGTGCACAACAGACGGCTGGGTCTGCTCCTCAGGGAAAGTGACCACACCCTGCGATGGCTGTGCATGTAAAACTGAGGCTTGTGGGTAAGATGGTGCTGAGAAGAAGAACAAACACCAAAATTTCAACAAGTACAAAATGAAATGAGCAGGGAACAAACCGTTACTATCACTGATCAGAGATCGATAATGGTTCATGTAGTGCTGACATCCATTTGAGATTAAAGAGTACATGCAGCTACCTTCTTTGATCAGGGACATCACAAACACTAGTGAGAGGCAGTGAGGTGTGCAATCCACTCGGGTAAGCCTAAATAGCACTTTTCATAGCCTAAATAGCACTCTGGTTACCCTACTATTAGCTTAGGTAGCTTGCAGTTAGCCTTTTTATTTGGAGTAGGGACAAGCAACTCTGAAATTTCGCTTGCCCCAAGCAGTTGCATGCTTGTCTCAGTTTACTTTAACTTTTTTACGATTTTAGTTAGCAGACTAAAAAAGTTACTTGAAAAGCTACTTGTCCAGCAGGAAAATTGACTTATCCCAGATGAGTGGATGGCACTTTTTTCAAGCCCTGATCATGATTCTAAATAACATTTTCAACAACTGTTGCACTTCAGTTTAAAGGAGCAGCAAGGGGACACATGGCCATCCAGTTTTATTTTTTTGCCATGGGTTACACGAGAACTCATTGCACAACTGAGTTACGGGTAACAAGTTTAACTGAGAACAAGTATCCAATGATGAAAGGGAATCACTGACTAACAATAACAAGATTACATACACACGTGCACCCTGAAAACCACTGTTGACATTGTACATAAGCTGAAATAACCACAGCCTGACTAATTGTCAGAGAGCGGTGTGGACAGGCATTCAGGTGACTGGATGCAAGGTGTTTTAATATCCAAGGGACAGCCCTTACCTGCTGATGTAGACACAGGGCTGGAAACAATAGGCTGTGACGATGGAACTGACTCCTCTGGGAATCTAATGACTGGTCTGGCATGAGAGATAGTGTCGTCATCTAAAGCAGTTATTAGAGGTCCACTTGTGGCTGAAAAAGGCAGAAAGATTGGTTCACTTATGTGCTGTGCTAAACATACCATTAACAGCTTTACCATATAATATACAAGTTGTATTGTTAATTAGTAGGAATCGTATATTATACACTGTATGTCCTTTCTATTTTCTGGTTTCATCAACATGATGCTTTTTATTTAAATAACCATAATTGAAACTTGTGCAAAGCTTTCAAGAGCCAGATAAAGTCCTTTGCTACATGTATGCAGTGATGACCCTACAAAACTCTACATTTGTACATCTGTGTCAAAGAATACGTAAAACATATTTTCTGAGGATACATCAATTTGCATTTAGCTTTTGTGAATCTTTAAAAACTCACGAAACTAACCTAAATAAAACCCTTTCAAGACTAAGAGGCATTAGCAAACATGTACGTGACCCTTTAAACCAAAGGAGCCTAAAGGAATAATCATGTTGGTTTTAAACTCAATATAAATTTCAGACTACTAATAAATAAAATAAATAAGAAATAAATAAATAAATAAACAAACAAATAAATAAATACATGTACAGGAACCATCAACAAGGCTACCACACATCTTATATCATTAACTGTAAACTTACAAGGGACACTTGACGATGGAGCATTTGATATATCGGAGATTGTCAGGGTCTGTGTGCTTGGCTGCAAAAAAACAAAACAAAATAAAAACATCAAAAAACAAGTTCTACTTGGTACTGGGGTCTAACATTTTGAACTACCATAAAGCTTTATTGATCACCCTGGAAGGGGGAGGGGTTGTTTCTTTTTTATTTTACCAGTTTCTGATTTGTCAAAAAGTGGTGCAAGATTTTAAACCAATCACAAAGCACTGTAGTGCAAAACCAAAGCAAGCACAAATTATCTTTGAAACTCAAGTGAAAACTGCTCCAACTGCCTTGAACATCCATTTATCATGACCAGTAAGGAAACTCACTCTTTGCGCACTGTAGCTTGGTGGAGGCTGCCCACTGCTAGGACCTGACCCATCCCTGTATTCATATCGCCCACGCTTGGAAGAAGAAGAAGAAGAAGAAGATTCGTCCTCTGTACTATCTTGAAGCATCAATCTACGAATATATTGATCACAAGTCTTAATAAATTAAATATACAACTGTGCATTGCTTACAGTTCAAGGAAATGACACATTGGTTTTGGATTCCAAACTTCCAATAACTTGAAAATGATTGGCTGAAGTTTGTCTGACATTTAATTTCAGGGCTTGAAAAAGTTATGAGACATCAAGGGAGGGGAGGTATTTTACTTTTTCTACTTAGTAACCTAGTATAAAAAACTAGTTAGAAAAAACTAACAAGTTAGAATAAAAAATTAACTGAGATCAAAAATAAACTGCAACACCTACATGACTTTTGGAGTAAAGATGAACCACAATTGTTTCATTTATGTTTGGTATATTAAATTTAAAGTGACATGATCAAATAACATGCATTCCTTTGAATCAATTCCAAAATTTGCCAAGATCATATTTTTACCCTAGTCGACTTACTGTTACGGTTACTGAAGTAGTTACTAAAACTGAAATTTGCATTATAAATAAAAAGTGAAATTCTCCCACTAAAAACTATAAGGAATGTATGGAAACCAGAAAGGAGAATTTTCATATTGACAGTAAGGCTTTAACTCACCGTTTCCTGTTTGCCATGAGCTTATCATTTTGATAAATCAACCGCATCAGATACTGAAACAGCTGTAACATAAAATGTGACACAACAAACTTTAGATCACAAACTGCTTCTTAAAAAAAGAATTTAGTTCCTACAGGACTATTTGTTCTGACAAAGTTCAGATTTGATATTTCTTGTTCCACTAAATCCAAATGGCTGATAACAGTCAGGGCAGAATTTTCTTTCAGCTTTGCTTCGAATTATTCTTGAGTAATTCCTCCATTAATAATATTCACCTTGTTGACAATCTGCTGTTGTCTTTGATGTTTTTGTCGCAGCTCTACCAGTTCATTCCACAATGTTACATTTTCCCTGAAAAGGAGAGCATCATCATCAGCACAACATGTACCGGTAAGTCTAAATTGATAGCTCTTATCTTATCCCCTTCGCTCCAATGTAGCATAGGGCATCTACAGTTCTCGACCTGGAGTTCCACTTCATTCCATCCTGACCCTACCTGCTGCAGTTCTTGTAGTCAAAACTGTGCCCTTAGAATAACTGCAGGGTGCCCAATCTTGGGTGCCCAGCTCCTAAAAGCTTTCAGGATAGAAAACTTATTCAAACTGCCCAAAGGCAAAAGTAAGATGCCTGTGGCACCCGGGATCTGCTAGAGCATAGCTCTGGTTTTTGCTTATTTGCTTGCTTATTTTTAATTAATAGGAATCTAATAATGTTATTTTGGGTGTGTTTACTTATTGCAAATGTCTAAGCATATATTGTCACAAAGTTTTAAAGTACCGGTAGGTGGTTTTTTTGTTGAAGTAGGTGACTAATTTTACAATTTTTCTAGAGAACCACAAGAACAGCCCAACAGGTACACTGGATCAGCAGGCACAGAACACAGTAAATGGTCAACAGCTTGATGTTTACCTCTTAATCTGGTCGAGCTTCATGGTCATATCATCCTGTCTTCCCTTCATGTCTTGTACATCATTTAACACTTTAGACACATCTTCATTTTTCATCTTCTTCTCTTCTGGTGTAGCCTAACCAAAAACAACCAAATAAAAAATATTAAATAAATACACACTGTACAAAACAGCTTGTTAGACAGGGTTGCCACTCATTAGAACCCAAAAAATTCCCTGACTTTTCACTGACCTTGCATTAGACAAATTGTCAAATAAGCAAAATAATTATTTCAAATTTCCCAAGCGATGAAAATCGTGTTCGACCGACCACACCACTCTCCACCACAGAGGTGATTTTGAACTATTCTTCCATTATGTTCCATGAGAAATGTCCCTTGTTTCCCTTGAATTAAAATATTATG
Organism: Oculina patagonica; assembly: GCF_052425735.1. Lineage (NCBI taxonomy): Eukaryota > Metazoa > Cnidaria > Anthozoa > Scleractinia > Oculinidae > Oculina > Oculina patagonica. Next base: position 20,280,984 of record NC_135761.1, read on the forward strand.
AAATAAAAAAAAGGGCTATAAATACTTATTCTGGTGTTTCAATAAAAACAATAATTATTTTTTATCACAACCTTTTTGTAATTTGAGCTCAACTTGAAAATGTAAGCCCTAAATAATTTTTCAAGCTTGTTCTTATTCAAATCTTTTTTCCTCATCATTGCTAGTCAAACTCACTTACAGATTGTTGCCATTTTTCAAGTTCTTTTCTTCAAAATTACAGCACAGTTTCAGTGAGTTTCCTATGACTTAGAGTGCAAGTATGTTTAAATGTTCTTTAAGCCAAGCTAAAAATAACTAACTTAACATGGTCCCTGGCCTTTAAAGGAAGCACAAACCTTTCTTTTGACATTCTCCAGCAATTCAGGATGATACTTGTTGAAATTTCCATTAAAAAACTCCCATTCATCTTTCTCTGACCTCAGCCCTCCCTGTTCAGCACCGATCACTTTACGGAAGCCATCTGAACATGTTTAAAAAGAACAATACAGCTTTTAGATGCGGTCTGGAGTGATTTTAATACAATCACACAGCTTGCAGAACTTATTAACCTTTGTATAACGAGCAGAAAAAATTCATTTCTAACTAAATCATCACTCTCTTTAATTAATAAATTCCTGTTAACAATGTACATACATACACATGCATTTCCAGCAGTTTAACTTAGTTCAGAGATAAACAACTTGTTGCTCCAGTTACTGGGATACTATTATTGTATTATAAGTTTTTATCGATAGCAATATTATAAATAAATATTTCAATTTTGTCTGAAATAAAAAATGTGCCCATGCAGAACCCACTATATCTAAATGTCGTTTCGCTTGACCTGACAAGCGTCAATGCATCCCACTGAGTTTAATTTGTTGAACTAATAGTGAAATTGACACTTAGGTCATTCAGTTTTGTTTGCTTGTTGTTGTGAGCATGCTAGTAATATTACTTTGACTAATGTATTCATTGACGGCCAGACATTAACATTCTGGAAGATGATTTTTTTTATTTGTTATAAGCATGATTAAAATCCACTTTATAACTTGTCAGCCGGTATACAAAATCCTTGCAACTTGAATGACCACCAGAGGGAATTAATATTTGAAACTAGCGAATTCAAATGTTCACATGGCAACTGTGAAGTACACTGATGCAAGAGAGAGTACAGAAGAGACAATTTCAGTAGTAGTTTTATTTTACGTATCATTTTTTGTTATCATTATAGTAGAAGTGCCAATGCTTCAATCCAATATAGCTGAAAATATTTTTGCAACAGCTCCCCTCCCCCCACCCACACACTGACTAACAGGGACAGCATCAGATTTGCTCATGTAGCAATATGCACATGTCTTGATCAATTTCAACTTACAACTGATGGTATCTCTACTGAAATTTACATTGTTATTTCAAATAATTATTTTACTGATGCAGATGATATTTACACAATCGACGACCAAACTCTGCTCGCAACTACAGTGCAAGTACGTCCACAAAACAATTCATCGAACTCCATTAGTAGACAAAAATTATCGACCGGAAAAGCATACGTTTACTTCGCCCACTGCATTCCCGGTTCAAAAGACTGTAGTCCGTTGAAAACAAAATCCCGCATTGCACAAATTCTTTGGCAAAAAATAATAGCTCAAATTCTTTATAACAAAATCAAATACTTGTTTGATGTTCTCCTCAAAATATTGAAGTGAAATTGATATGAAATCGATTAATGCATGCAGCTGTGCGTAAAGAAGCGGATGCTAAACGAATATACTCATGTACCTACACAGGAAAATATCGCAAACCCACAATCCCACCGGCTTATTTTAACAATATACTTACACATATTCAGCTGACGAACAAAGCTTGCAAAGTTGTTGTGTTTGAAATACTTGGGAAGGATTTCGCGTGCAAACGTGGCTTGATCGTGAACCAAGAACCCGCTTCCATTCTATACAGGAAAAAAAATCGAAACGTTGCAATCATTGCTGTTAAAGCTGTTGATGACACGGAAAAGTAATAAAATTATACTCGTAGTAAATACAGAGGTAAGAGCTACGTGGTTTACAAGTGTAAAAATTCCTTGGGAGCCCATAAAAATGAAAACAGCACGGTTTTGACACCTTGTTCCATGAAATGTGCTCCTCATATTGTGGATCTTCGACCAGTTTCCACAGTTTCACTAGAAAAGCAGGGACGTTAGAAGGAATTCCGCTCGAATCTCCGTCTCCCGTCTTCATCGGCATTCTTTTCACAGATCGCCCCCAAACAAAATAGCTTTCTCGCTGGTATGCGTGCAGATAAAAGATGCGTAAGTTATCCAGGCGGTTCACACATCGGCCATGTTTTTCCGTCCCCCCGCGCGCAGGCTTTTATATCCCTTGAGACGTCGAGCGCGTCGGGGTCTGGGTCCGGGTCCGTAGGGCGTCGCTGACCTTCGAAATAGTAAACAAGTTTTACTCGACACTGCGGTAGACGTGAATTGTTTATTGATTTTCTATATTTAGCATATTGAAATTTTTGGCTCAATGCCGCCTAGAGGTGTTTTTAGACTAAGGCTCTCAAGTCGTCAGGTGGCGACCTAGGCGGGAGCCTCACTGACGTCATTGGGGCCGGTTGCCATGAGAACAAGGGGACAAAATAATCAAACGTACGGGTTCGAGAACGTTCTCCATGGTCCTCGGCCCACGTATCACTATTTGAATGTTCCAGAAATCGTATCTGAATCTGCATAAATTGATGAAGAATTCAGCGGGTTTTCTGGAGATTTGAGGCTAGTAAAACAATTTTATTTTCCAGAAAAAAAGGGGGAAAAGTCGCAATTTGACTCGAAAGTATAGATTTAAAATTAAAGTAATTAGTACAACTCCGTAAACCTTTTTTCTTGATTATTTTCTTATCTGGTCTTGATCAAAATCAAGATTTGTTTTCAAGAGTTCTACCAGACTATTTATTCTAGAGTTAGGGTGTTTACTTTACTAAATTCAATGAAAAGTTATTTAAAAAAAGATCCTTGCTGTTTTGGGGTTAATTTTATATTTGTTCAAGTTTTTTTAGCATGTATTTGATATAAAATGAATCAGTTTAAGGGGAGATTTTGGAGTTTTACTAAACCTCAAAGATTAAAAGTTAAAAGTTTGTAAACATTTTCTAGTTCTATCATCGAAAACGCCTTATTCGATAAAATCAAACACTACTTCAAAACTATATTTCTATCACCGATAATATGCAAATATTCGTTCGCTCTTACCGGAAGTGAAATAAACACCACTATATAATTGCTTACTTTGGAAGTCACGCAAACGAACCCTTCTGGAACGTTCGCCGCTGCCTTTGACGCGTGTTGTCGATATCAGAACATTCTAGAACTTTTATGACGCTCGAATCGCCCGGAATCTACGTCATACCATTAATACGGATCAGCATGTTGTAGTAAGTGCAGTTTAATAGATAGCTGGGTTTTTTGTTATACCAAAAAGCATTTTATACGCTTTTGGTATAAAAACAAAGCGGTGAAAAAAATGTTGTGTGCTACGAACCAAAACACACTTGGAAACGGACTTGCAAAGTTTCCTTTCTCTAAGTTTATATTTCCCTTTTAATAACGGTATACGCATTTAAGATAAATAAAAGAATGAATAGTTTCATCCAGATCGTGAATTAAACGAAGGAATCAAACATTTTGTCTCAAACGTTTCAGTGAGATCTGGCGACAGTTTATACCGCAAAGTCGAGAAGATCCACTATTACAAGTCGTCAATTTCAATACAGACCTGAACGTATGGAAAATAATGAAAACCATTTTCTCAGAAAATGTGTAAAAACTGGTCAGTTCACTCTAAAATTTTTCAACTGTGGATGTAACAAAATTCATATCTTAAAGAAAATTGAATGTTTCTGACATAGCATTTCTATGAAACAGTATTTCACGCCAAGTTTTCAAAATGGCGGACAGGAAGAAGGAAACAACAAAATAAACTGGACCAGTAAACATTTTACGTCCGTAAAATTCGAGAAATGTTACGCAATTGAGTTTTTATTATATTAGTCATAGTCTATTTTTCAGCCTTTGAAAATAAATCAGTGATGATACGGTTCAAAAATGCGGCAGGCTGATTGAATCTTCTGCTAGAAGATTCTGTTTTGTTGTCATCTCTAGGCAGGGCACGTCTTTCTTGCTAGACGAAAAGCGTCACAACAAGGACATCGCCCGACGCTTTAGCTGCAGTCTTGAATTTTTTGGGAAGATCTAAGAGTTCTTTTGCATGTAAACCATGCAGTATTTCTCGATTACACGTGTCGAAAAACGAGCGGTAGTGAATAATTCTCTTCCCCGTTGTGGAATTGTTTGTGGGTGTAAAATCAAACCAAAGGCCAGAGGGATGCGGAGTCCTGCACACATTGAAATCGGAGTAAGTGGAATGTTTAAATCGCGTGTTTATTTGTGTTTGTGCTAAAATCGTGTCGCTTGATTTGTCATCATCTGGCGAGGTACACGCAATAGTTGCTATTTCGAGGGGTAAGACACGCAACTGGGATTTTAATTTTGTAATCTCAACAAGGTGTCGTATTGTTAGAGGGATTAAGTCTGATTTGTTACGTATACGTTGCGTTTGAAGATCTATTCTGAGAAGCCAAACAGCCAACTTTATCAGATTAGTTCCGGGTAGAAAATATTTATATTTGGAGATCTGTTAGAAATTCATTGCATAGCCCAGTTGGTTATTTATCCACCGTTTTGCAATAAATTTTTGTGAGCACCGCACACTAGTTCACCGTCCAAAATCACCGTAATACAAATGCTTAGTAATATCACTCAAATAAATTCAATCTTTTGTATATAGGACCTATTATCAGCGAAATTATTTTCAGTGAAACTGTATCATTCTAGTCCCTATACTTATGTTTATATATTGTTTACTTTTGAATGTGATTTAAGGCAAGAAGACCACTATTTTGACTTGATGGTCGATCAGGATCGGACTAAAGGTAAAGCCAGCCTTTTTCTGATATTCCTTGCTACGCTGTAAATGTCATAGCAATATACTGAGCATTGAAAAGCTAATGGTGATGTTTTTGAGTCAGCTAATACACCATTGATGATAACCATACACCTGTCTATAAGTGAGAACTACCTGAACTTTGTAAATAAGTTGATAATCGATATTTTTAGGGTGACTGACTCGCCTATATGCAAACGCAAACCGTTTTTTACCGTTGACTCCTTTCAGAGAGACTCCTAGCCATAAGAACACGAATAAGTGCAGGGAGAAGTTTGATTTTGTAGGGCTTATATTGTTATAGGCATCGATCGCTTATATATAATTACTCGCTATGCTGGTTATAGGCCTTTCTCAGTTTCCCTCTAAACTGTACGATTCTGTTTTCATCCACGTTAGTCAGGCATATATCTTCTTAGTCTCATCTTTTGTCCTCGTTTTTGACTGCCTCTACTATACGGGTTTTTTCCTTCTCTTGACTCCAGCTTCGTGAAGAGTATTGTCTTCCATGTCTGCATGTCTAAACATTCTTGCTATTTGACAGGTGTGCCTATTTCGCCATTCCACGAACAAAATTCATAATATCTTTAACTCACGGTTTTTTTTGCTTGTCTTGTTTGGAATCTTTTCTTTATTTGATTCATTACTATTTGGAGGCTTGCTAACTTTTTTTAAACAATAAATTTTGTAGTGGTGCAAATGATAAATGTTGTTTACGTACAGCCAGAATTTTTTCACTGAATCTATTCACCATGCATTTCTGGTGCCTGCCTTCGGTTAAAAACATTCTCTTTTAGTGTCGATTCAGTTGCGGTGATTTCATCGGTTCAGTAAAACTTCTGTTTGACATACAATTTGAACAACGTTTTACTGAAAGCGTCTTGAAGCGTCTATTTGTCGTAGATTCTATTTCTTTAAACCCCTCTGATTCAAGCGGAGCGGGTGATACGTGTGCAGTCACCGGCCGATTGCACGCGCTTTCAGGGTGTGCGGTAGTTGAATTTTCCAGCTTGCCCGAAGGGCAAGCTGTTGCCAGGATATACCAGACCTAAAGTCAGTTTTTTCAAGCCAAAAAATTCTCATAAGCACGATGCTCATGATGCTTCACTTGCCCGACCTCAAAATCCACTAGCCCCAAGCTAGCGAACACTAACTTCTTTGCACGCAGTCCGATTCAAGATTCTTATTTTTTCAACTCTGCCTTAAATCGACTCCTTATGCTTAAACGACTCCCTCCCTCTTTGAGGAATCTTGTGGAGAGCTCTCGCTACAGTACAATAATGTTTATTTCTCTTGTCTTGTCAGGGTGTGCCTAATTATGAATTCCGTTCCGGCCTATGTTCACTGACTCCGCTCGGCAAGCGAGCAATTTCGTTCCCCGCGCACGCCAGTTTTAAAATTTTTAGCCGTTTATGTGTGCATGCCGCTCTGTCCAGGAGTATCCGAAAAACCCGGAGAAGTGAGCCCTAAAATGGAAAAAACCCTGATGAACTAGTTCTGTTTTGGCTATTGTAAAATCTAGACCATAAGACGATTTCCGAAGGTGCTCGTAAAAATACTGATACAGTACGCCACATTGGTTCAAATACTGAGCTCCGACATTTGTTTGCAGTTGAAACAGTTCACACTGAGAATATTACGCATTTTGACTGTGAGACAGTGATATATTCCTTTACATCCGACTGCAAGCTATTTGTGGGTACACCAATTACATGACTATATAAATGAGTATTTTAACAATTCAGTTTGTATTTTCTCTCTTTCAGTGCCAACCATGTAGCAACAACTTCCACGATTCTACCCACCACAGGAAACAGGATTTCTAGCTTGTGGAACAACATGCATTTGTTCCGGGGAAGCTTTCAGTAAACGAATGGTAAACCGTTGTTGAATTATTGATTCGCTGGATAGCACGGTAACTGAGGACGGTTTTAGATGCCAGTACAACATTTCAAACAAAATTAAAAGATTTTCCCATAATCAAATAATCAATTTTTCAAGAATGAAGACCATTCTCTCCTGTTCTTGTTGATTGTTACTTAACGTTCACAACCATCTGTAAGCATAACTAACCGCAATTCCAGCGTTTTGCTCTGCCTGTCAATACTGATAATTTTTATCTGAACGGTTACACGCTAACATAGTTGACTATTCGTTGTTGTTTATTTTATTTTTATTCCGTCAGCCATTTTGAAAACTTGCATTTAACAGAAAACTTTCATGGGAATCCTATGTCTAATATACTTTTCTGCAAAATACGAATTTTGTCACATCTACAGTGGCAAAATTTAAAAGTGAACTGATCAGATTTAAGGGTTGCACGTTTTAAAAGAAAGTGTAATTACGAAAACAACTGGACTAGCTAGTAAACATTTTACGTCAGTAAAATTTGAGAAATGTTACGGTAATATAAATTTTATTAGTCATACTCTATTTTACAACCTTTGGAAAAAACAGTGACGATACGGCTCAAAAATGCAGCAGGTTGATTACTGCTGCTAGAAAATTCTGGGCACGTCTACCTCGCTTGATGGAAAGCGTCACAACATTGCCACCGCCCGACGCTTTCGCTACTAAGTCTTGAATTTTCTTTTGACAATCTTTAAGTTCTTTTGTATGGATAAGAGGTAGCACATAATTTTTCAGTTACTTGTGTCGTAAAACGTGCGGTGAATAATTCTCTTCTCCGTAGAAAAATCTGGCTGTGGGTATAAAATCACTGCCAAAAGGACACAATGAATGCGTGAGGGATGCGGGGTCCTGCACACATTGTTTTTATCGCGTGTTTATCTAACTTACCTAAGAACAACCCTGTACAGCATAATCAAGTAATATAACGATTGAACAGTACTGCTCAATAGCTTTTTTCAAATTTTCTCGCATTATGGGTTTCTCCATACACTTAAAAGTTAGAACCACGTTGTACTGCATAACAAACAGTTCCACATGAAAGTACTGCTCAGCAGCTTTCATTTGAATGGTCACACACGAGGGTTTTATTCATAGACTTAAAAGTTAGAACTATGTTTTACAGCACAATTAACAGTATTGGATTATACCATTTAGCAATTCGATTGTTAGCTGAATTTTATAGTAAAAAAAGAGATCGAGTTTTACAAAGCCATATTCAGTTAAAATAGCGACATGAACTACACCTTTTCACCTGGGAGTGAAAGAAAATTAGTCATTCATCGTTTCTGCTTTTCTGATACGACTTCTTGCCTCTTTTCTCGATCTTTTCTATGACTTCTATGGCAGATCAACTTGTGAACAAGTGTGATGTTAAATATTGCTTTGAGCCCAAGGGCTAGAGATGAAAATTCCAATTTTAGAGCTTTACTCATTTAAAATAGTACAAAAGAAATTAAACCTCTGTCTATAAACTGTCTTTTCCAGCAAACATCGCTCTTTTTAACCTAGAGAGATTTAAGAGCATTGCTCAATGTATTCACTGTTAAAATAAAAGGTAGTTAATGGACATACTATTAAAGAACCATTTAAGAGTTTTATATATAAGATCAGTCTACCTTGTATTTTCTTTAATGATAATGCATATATAGTAACAAAACGTTGTGTGAGGATTTTATAAACAACAAATAATTCGGCATCTCAGTGTTATTTCTAGATCTAAAAGCATTTGTTTGCTCTTTAGTAGACATTAGGACTTGTAGTTTTTTCGCTTGTATTTTACTTCTTTGTCCTCTTGAAGGGAGCCCTAATAAATACAATTTACAGTTTACCTGCCTCCTTCTAGTATTTACACCTAAGGTATTAGACAGGCACAGAATTCTGAGGGAACTCCCATATGAAAGGGACAGGGGTGCCTATCGTCTTGTTTAGGGGTGTAAATTACGGATTTGTGTCTTGTTACGAATGTTTAGAACACAACACCTTAACCAATCAGGAATGAAAAATGATATATTTTGGAGGTCAAAAAAACTTGAGCCACGCCCAGATTGGTCCCCCATAGAGGCTTTATTCAAATTTTCCAACAAGCATCCTCATCCCTTTCGTATGGAAGTCTTTGTCCCGGACATGACATACACGCCCGCCACTTTTAAAATTGAAAAGGGAGCGACTGTAGAATACCCTGCAGCGTTTAGCTAGAATCAAGCTGCATTGCGTATGCGGCTGTACTTTCGGATTGGGAAACTTGAAACTGTTGCAACGAGCAACAGAATGAGCGTACAGAATGGTAAGTTCACACACATTGCTAGTTTACTTGGGAAGACTTCTACACAACCTGTACGCCAGACTAGGGCTACGCAGTTCAGGATTACAGTACTAAGCACATGTAATTATAAGCCGCTACAGTCTCAAGAGGGTAGCAAAGGGGGGTGTCATGATCCCGTTTCACGTACAAATTTTAACCAAATTCACGCGTCACGTATACTTGAAATGAGAAGTCACGAATCACGCGTCTTTTCTAGCTATTTTCACGCGTCCCGGTGTAATTTTTGCCCTACTTTCACGCGTCACGGACTAATTTTTGCCCTTTTCGCGTGTCACGCATAAACCCTTTGTTACCCTCTCCCAAATCTAGGGCTTTCCACAAGTTGCTCGGCAACTTTTTGGCAACTTTTCATGTTTCGAGCAACTTTTTTCCCTTCGAGCAACTTTTTTCTACTCGAGCAACTTGTTGCATTTTGGGCAATTTCCAGACCGAAGATCTCCGAAGATTATCCGAATGTTGTTTAAAGGCCATACGAACGTTTCCGAAGATTTACGAAGTTTGGCGAAGATTTTCTAGAAACGTCCGAAGACGTTTCAACTTTCGGCTCATTCTACATTAAAACATTACAAAAACTCCTCAGCAAACATGACGTCATCATTTTTCAAATTTTCCCCTTGATATGTTATTTAGATACTTTTTTGCTGTAAAATTGCATAAAACGGCTTAGAAATCTTTTTTTTTTGTTTAGAAATCTAACCCACAAAGGGAAATAAGCATATATTTAACGAAATTGTCTTGATTAGAAGCAGCGTTTTGGATTTTTTGGAGCAACTTTCGAGCAACTTTTAATATCAGAAGCAACTTTTTTGGAGTTTTGGAGCAACTTTTGAGCAACTTTTTGAGAAATTACGGGCAACTTTTTGGGAAATCTCGAGCAACTTGTGGAAAGCCCTACCCAAATCCATCGTGTAAAATATACCCGAACTGAAACTTTGACTATTTTCTCAATTTGGCGGAGGGGAGACTAAGCACCAGCATATTCTCAATCGAGGATACCCTGGGCACTAGCGATGCTTTTGCCGCGAAAATTTCCAACTGAGAAGACGACAAAATGGCGACTGAAACTCTTCGATCTGTATCTAAAAGGCTTGGAATTACGGCAGTGGATGCTTTAAAGAAAGCTGCTGAGCTTGAGCGCTTGATGGATGTGCGCGGTTGTTCTCTGACTTTATCTAGCGTGGCTAAATCTGTGATTTGTCTTGAGATTGCTGCGAGTAGTTCACAAGTCCAGGTCGACAAGGTAAGCGGTGAACATACGTACTAGGAGAAATCAGCCTAAAGTGATACTTAATTGCTATGATTACATCGGCCTTATCGAATTTAAAGTATGTCTGTGATCCAATGATTTCTAAAGAAGCGTAAACCTTTTTATAATTAGCCCACTAAATCCAAATTTGGCAAGAGCGGCCTGTCAAAACATTGGTAAGGTATAAAAGTCTGGGCCCAGTGGCCCATCAGGCCGGAGCTTATCCCGGTTTCTGTAGCATTAAGCAACTAGGGGTATTCTACTCCTCCCAGGATGGGATGCTAGTTTATAGAGGATTACCATGACCTCCAGCATTATTTAACATAAATGTGCTGGAACCCATTTATACACCAGGGTGAAGAGAGGCACTACTGGAGAGAGAGAGAGAGTGAAGTGTCATGCCTATTAAAGAACACAATGTAGTAGCCTAGTCCAGTCCCTGAACTCTCTCTTCCGTGCGCCCTTTATAGGGGTTGAACCCAGGCATGCAAAGAGAGAGTCCAGGATAACTTGCCTGCGCATGCTCAGAACGAACCAATCAGAAGCGACAAGTGTGGCGTCACTTGCTTGGGACGGGCGCCCTCGGTTAAAAATGCTCGCTCAAATGACGAAATCAACTACGCGACCGAGCGCGCGAATAAATGCAAGAAAAAAAACTGTGCTCAATTGCATCCAAATATAATTCAATAAACAGCTACAAAACTAGGAGTAGTTGACGGATAGCGATTTGTGTTTTGGCCGATAGCTTTTAGTAGACACTGACTGGAAAGCTAGGCTTTTTAAAGTTATTCCGGTGATCCAGCTTTAGTACACGGTCGCGTAGTTGAACTCGTCATTTGTGCGCGCGCGTTTTCAAAAGTGCTGCCAAATATGGTTTTTCCCCCAATTTTGGGGGAAAAACTGGCGCATGCGCATGCAAGTTATCCTGGACTCTCTCTTCGCGCGCCTGGGCTCAGCCCCTATGTAGGGCGCGCGGAAGAGAGAGTTCAGGGACTGCACTATGTAGTAGCCTTAAGCAGAAGCCTGACTCAGGCTTGAACCCAGACCACTCGATCTGGAGTCCAGTGTGCTAACCATCGGACCACTGTGCCTCCGGCCCTATTCTGTCAAAACATGGTTGCCATGAATGATGGATAAAAAATAAAATGAGACATTAAAACTGTCAACCTATTTTTTATCCTGGACATAAACTATAAGCATAAGCAATAAGCAAATATCTTGAGAATACATTGTGTTGTTCCAGAAAATATCCATATCCCTCCCAACGAAGGTTTTTGGTTTGAATCCCCCCTTGGAAATTCTAGTTAAGCCCCATACCTTCCTTAAAAAATTTTGGCTTTTGAGACCCCTTACCCCCTTATTTCCACTGACCTTCCATGGGGTGGGTATGGACATTTCCTGGAAGTGTATATTAAATGATCATATAGTTGCAGTTTGCAGTGTTTCATACTTTTATGCATAATTTTTTATTCCTCTACGATTCTTCTTTATTTGTGTTTTCAATAGAAAATACATAATATTATACTTCACCATTTCCCTCTCTTTATAGACTACGGCAATTCGTCTTTCTGGAATGACGAAGAAAACATACATTCATGCTTTCAAAACAATAGAGTGTCTGTTGGGAAAGCAAAAGGAATTTACCATCAAAGATCTTGCTGTGCAGTTTGGTTGCATGGAAGCTTCAAACCTGGCTCAGCAAATTCATCAGAGGTGCAAATGTCTAACTGCATTAAATGTTATTTTTGATTTTTTATTAATCTTAAACTAAACCCACCCGGAAAACTTGCCAGAATGTAACCCACAAGTAATACAATGAAAAATTTATGACCCCTCTTTTAAAAAAAATCCCTGAAATATCACCAAATATTACTTCTTAACCCAAATTGAAAATATATTGTGACTTATTATATTATATCATTATATGCATTACAACTCCACCGCGCTTTAAATGTGTACCTCAAATTTTGAGGTTATTAAGCATTCATATATTCAAGCTATTGTTTAAACTCATTGCCTATTCATTCCGATGTATTTGCCGACAAGCCGGCAAGCTTCCAAAGATCGCGAAGAGCGCAACATCTTTGATGTAGGTGAGAAGTATATCTTTTGTTCACAGACTGAAAAATATCTCCTGGGAATCTGCTCGACTGATTTTATTTTCTATCACTTTCAATGCTAGGAAATGTAATTCATTTACTTAAAAACTGCAGAAGTTTTACGTAAATTACGTGCGCAGTAAGGATGCGCATAAACAATTAGCGCGAACGTCCTTAAGCGAAGATTATATTTATTAAGCTTAACAATTGTCGGCGAAGAATATTAAAACTTGGCGCGCGTGCAGCACGGTTTCACATTACAAGGCTAGGAAAATTGAACGCTTAATTTAGTTTCCTGTGTTCACAAAACTATAAATCAATGTTTAACGCGCATTTTTGTGCGGAAAAATAAAAAATCAAATCAAATCCATTGTTTGTTTTTTATTCTGCGGGATACATACTTCATAGACGGCACGGGATAGACGAAAACGCTAAACTTTAAAAAACAAAGTGATCACTCAGCTTAGATAGACTATAGAGAACTGTCCTTGATTAAAATCTCTTTTATGTGCACTAAAAACGCTTCGAATAAAATACCAACAACAGAAGGAAGCGCTTAACTCTATAAAAAGCGATTTTGGAGCTATCTGGGCATAATTAACTTTGTAAATCGAGCCCGCCGCTACGCGCTCAGCGAAAACAAAACTAAAATCGCCTACAACGATCAAAATAGCTCTTTCAAGATCTCTTTTTAAAGCTCTCAACAAGCTCTTTATTTTTTGAATCAATATAAAAGCGAAAAATACATCGCAAAAGGCTTCAATCTGCAAAATGTCTGTAGTGGTTATCGGAAGTTCAATCACAACTCAACAACAAAAGGATACGTTCACAACTTCATTCGCTCAGGGAAGGTTAATTGCGCTATTGTTACACTCTTTTGAAGTCACTTGGGCGGCTTCTTCCAAAATATCTCACCTTTTTAGAAACGAATAAAACCGAAGTTGTGCGACACAGTTTCGGCAGCTACCGAAACTTATACCCAAAGGAATAAATGGAGCCTTCAGACTACAATTTCCAGCGGTATTGCCCATTTCAGAAAGACACATCTAAAGCGCGGTGAAGTTGTAATGGCTTATTGACTTGTTTCCTAAAAGTACCTACCCTTACTGGGAAACAAATTTATTATGATCAATCTTCCCAAATTTATCAGTGATTGATACTAATCAAACTAATTTACATTGTTAAATAACTATAGAAAATTCCTTGATTGTTTATACTGACATCAAGGAAGGGTAGTAAATGGTCCTTCGAAATTACTCTAAAATGTCCAATTACTTTTCTTGAGACTTCCTGAAAGTTTTAATTTCCCTTGCAAGGCTACAAAAGTCTTGCACTTGCAGAAAAGCTGCTGGGACCTGTTTACATGGAGGGAGGGGGCAGTGTCCCAGCTAACCGAGGTACCCTGGGCAAGCCAATTTTTCTTAGGTTTCAAAAAACACATCGAAGTGTTTACATGCTAGACCCGGGATGGCAGACAGGGTAACCTGCCTTCTCAGGGTAGCCTTTCTAGTTGCCCGGGACACCTGTTTAGGCAGGCTATCTTTTTGCCATGTAAACTGTAATTATGCCAGGGTTATCCTGACTTCCTAGGATAAGTCTCTACACGTGTTCTTAAATTAAATTTGAAGTGAATAGCATAAAATGTAGAAATTCCGATCCCAAACAGTGCCATTTAATCAAGTTTAGTTTTTTCTGTCCACTGGAAAATATTTCTTTGAGCAACAGCTAATAAATTCAAAATTTTCGTAGGAATGATAATGCTAATTCACACAAAAATAAATTTAATTTCAGTTTGGTGGTCAAAAGACTGTTGAAATCCCTAGAAAATGTATGCAGTAAATTTCTAAGTGCTAATGGACATTAAAATAACAAAAGCTTTGAGGACGGCTAGCCTTGATTCAGTAAAAAACAATTTTTTCTTCAATCATTTGGAACTACATGTTTTTCCCACATTGTGACAAGCTTCAGTGACTCTGTCTCAACTCGGGTAGAAGGGCTGTAAATTCTGCATGTCAAGGCGGGCTGTGTTTCAGTCCTTTAGCCAGGTAACTCAGTTAGCCGGGGCACCCTCTCTCCATGCAAACAGGCTCTTAGTCTCCCTGTCTTGCAAGTAACAGATTTACTATTTGCGACCCCTCCAAAAGAAGGTAAAATAGTCTACCACCATACTACTGGATCTAGATTGTACTGGACAGCCCCTAATCAAAATTATCTGTAGAAATAATGCCCATCCTTTTCAATCAAATTGCAGGTACCTAAGCACCATAAATAATTGCAATATAATTTTCAACCAGGTATAAACAAGACTTTGTTCAAGAAGTTGAAGACATCAGTCATCCAATCTTTGTTGCAACTGCGCTATACACGGCTTGCAAGTATGTTTCAATATTAATTAACAATTAGACTATGAGCCCAAGTTTTCTATGAGCGAATAGTGAAAGGCGCAACAGAGTTGACTATCGCTCATAGAAAACGAGGGCGAGTAGTCTAATTGTTTTAGTAGAAACTGTAAAGAATTGTAGTCCAAAACCTACAATTTTATGAACTTTTAGGCCAAAAATCAAGAAAAATTGACCCTGTAAAGAGCAACGCATACACGATTGTGTTCTATCGGCGAATAGAAAGCAATGGGAGAACCAATCAGATTCACAGATTTCCAATAGAACACAGTTGAGTTTCTACTAATAACTATTATTAATTAATGATCATTTAATCAACAGAATTTGTTAGTCAATAATGTTATTGACAGTTTGTTGTCTTCTTATCTAAACAGTGAAATGAACATTCATTCCATCATTTTTTTAAGGTATAAAAAGATTAAAATAGACAAGACCAAGTTACTGAACATGCTGGGTGCAAAGAGGTCAACATTTGACAATCTGCATAAAAAGATGGAGAAAATACCTGACATGTTAGAATCTGGTAAGACAATTTTTCCATTTCAGTTATGAGTAATTATATGAATACTGTAAATCCAATATACTGTTTCTTGTCACTTATCAACAACAGATTTTGGAATTTATACCTCTTAGGGAAAAAGTGAAGTTAAGCCCCCACTTTCCCCCCCCCCCCAAAAAAAAGGACGACTTGTTATAGAAACATATTCTTACTAGGACCATCTGCAAACAAAGCCTTAGACTTAAAAAGAAATGGGAGACTCAGCCCAAGGTTGCCAGTAACCCCCGATGCGAGTAGAAGGGAGCACCTGTTGAAATTCTGGTTTAGTGCTGCGGGGAGGCGGGTGGGAAGTGAAAAGAAGCGTCCATAACACCGAAAAAACTGAATGAGCTATCATTTTAAGGGAGTGGCCTAAATAAGGGTCCCTTGCCATTGAGAGTCATGATGGATTGCCATGGACTGCATGCCGTATGCTAGGGTTATTGAATCAGCGTTCTAAGGCTATTTTGTGAAGAGCCCCTAGAGAGAATAGCTTTAAGGTTCTTTTTAAATTTCCAAAAAGCATCTCCTTTACTTTTATTGGAAGTCCTTCTTCCCATCCCTCCCTCCCTTGCCTCACCCCCTTCCCCCCATTTTGCGCAATCTCCCCACCTTCATGTGATATCCTGTTTCACACTTACAGTGTAGATTGTGGGAAAACAAGCAAAATGTGTAGTGTTCATGCAGTAAATGAGAAAGGGGGGGGGGGGGGAAATGACAAGGACTAGGAAGAAGGATTGCTCCCTTCATTCCTTTGCTTGTTTGTTTCTCTGACCTGATCATATTGGAAAAGGAAAAGCCAAGCACATAAACTTATTATATGTTTTCCTTTTTTTTCTTTTTAAAGCTGAAAGCAACAAAAGGTCTACAAAAAGAGGTTATGGACTTCTAGAGAAAGTAAATGAGATAATTGAAGGTAGGTCCCTATACTCTACAGTGATGACCCATTAAACTCAGAACAATTCAAAAAAGCCTCAGAAGCGAGATCCATAAGAATAAACCACAACAGTAACGATGGTCTAGACTTTCTCTCATGAAAAGCTCTTTTTACAGTGTTTTTAATGTTACACTAGAAACGTTTTCAAGCAAGTTATCCCGGAAAACTCGTCTGGTATAACACCCTGAATTGAACGAGTCTCGCAGCGTTTTCTTTGCAGGCGGCACTGTACAAGTCAAAGCAGTAGCAAGTTTCACTTTTCGCAATAACTGCAACAATGCTGTGGCGATTGGTTGCCTGGGATGTTATACTTTGCAACGTTTCTTTCGTTCCCCAATCGGTATAGCGCAGCATAATTGCGACTGAAACAAGTTGGTCGACGTTTTATTCCAAAATAAAGTACCCAATTTTTTTGTTTATTTTTAACTTTTCAAGCTGTTACAGATTTTTGGCGAGCTTAGAATTTGACATGCAAGTATTGTTTTTGAGTTCTGATTAGTGTATTTACTTTTCACAGATCAGTCCCATTCATCTAAACAACCAAAGGATGATGAAGAAGGGACAAATGCCGAGGACAGGGAATATGAGGAATGGAAGAAAAGAATCCTTGAATCTGCAGCTAAAGCCATGCAGTCTGCAGGAAAGAAAGATAAAGTGAAGAGTAATTCATAGTACAGTATTTTGTAATTTATACATTGTGGTGTTACAACTCAACTTATGAACTATTAGTTTTGGAGGGACTTGTGTTTTGGAGCGATTTTGCTCTGACTCATTCAAAAAATGGTTCAGGTTATTTGGTTACTTTTTTCTGCCTTCGGCCCTTTTCTCTTGATATTGTCGTAAACCAATCAGAGTAGGGACGCAGCTCTCTTAGCCAATGAGCTTCAACTTGGCTTGGTGGATGTAATTTTTCCCGCCTTTTCGTTCCTTCGACCTTCAGGGATAATCGGCCAAGAAGCCAATAAGGAAAAAGAAGAAAACGACCGGTGGAAACGTGTGATAAAAATTATTATTTTTGTATTTCTAGAAAGTGTTCCCTATTTTAAATGTGGGCTAAAGCATGCTTTTGTTCTGTACATATAAGAATATTTATAAAAAATAAAGTTAATAAGACATTTGGTATAATATATTAATAGTTGTGATTTATTAGTTATTTTATTGCAATTTGTCATAACCCCGTCATCCCGGTATTTAAGAGAGTGTTTTGCGCATACGGAGTGCTAAAGGAGATCAAGTCGGATAATGGACTGCCATTCAACAGCCATAAAAAGTGACACTCGGATGAGCGAAGGACAACGGTAACGTGAAGCGGTTTATACAGAGAGAAAAAAAAAAGACTGCTCCGCTGCGGGAAAAGTGCACAGGGAACGTAGAGCATATTGGACAACTTAAGATCCAACTGTTGGAGTTACATCCCATGGGTCAATAGACAACCTAAGCATTAGGATGGTCCATAATCATGACCTAGAAAAGAAATACGCCGACAAAAGAAGACATGTTACATTTTTTTTTGCTACGAGTCACTTACTCAGAAATCGCCTTCGTTTTGTATCCAACGGTATCGAAGTCGAAAGGAGATCTCGAATTGAACTCATGGCCGGCATTCTTATTGGTTTATGCTAGACTGGTCGCGTTGTTACAAAACGGACTTGTCACTGCGCAATTACCAAATGACAACACGCTACAAAACAAAACAACATTTATTTCCATATTGTAGCTGGGCGCGCAATACAGGGTACTGTTCATAGCATGTTTGCCTTAATCCAGTAGTACAGTTTAGCAATGTTAGTGTACACGCCGTAATACTGCCCAGCGCAGCCCCATCCCCAGCTGGTCGTGCCCACGAGATACCAGCGGTCGTCCTTCTCACAAACAAGAGGACCTGGTAGAGATAAAAAAGAGCATGTTGTTGCAAGTTACTGTAGTACTGGCCTCGTAATCGCCTGCGCCAACCCTGCCGCGTGTTCGTCGAGATAGGCGGCTACAATTGCAAGCTAAAACGAAACAAGGAAGCGGCAACGACTACGGGGAAAAGATGACCACGCCCTCGTGAGCTCCTCCTCCTCTTGAACGCTGCATAGTATCGATAAAATTTTCTCTTGATATGCGAGGAAGACAAAAAGGGGCTTAGCTACCGTATACTTGTTACACTGTTCGACTAGGTACATCAGCTTAAGCTGGGTTGATAAGTAATTCTCGGCTCAGTCATTTATCAGCTCAAATAATTTTCGAAACTGCAAAGTGAGCTGCAGTGTGCACTAAAAATTGAGCTGCAGTTTTCCTAAATGTACGCTCGCGCTCCCCTTTCTTGAGCTACTTTTGTGAATGTCTGTTCAGGATGGTGCAAGTCAAACGTGTATAACTTCGCAACAACATATTTAAGAGTTTTGTTGCTTTACCTTTCCTGACACTTCTGCAATTTTCCTAACATATTATATAGTGTGTTTGAGTTAACGTTTGACAACGATAGCAATCGGCTCTTTAAGAACCAAAACCTTTCCCAAGAAATCTCAGTTGAAGTCTGTGGATTAAATCTTAGTGTGAGCAGTACTTTTATGTGATGTTGTTTTTAAAACTTCACAAAAAGTTTTTTTTTCAATTTTGAATGTTGGTGCTCTTGCAAGTGAAAGAGTTTTATCCAATAAGAGAACAGTTTATTTATGATATATTTGAGAGCATCACTTTTACCTCCACTATCCCCCTGACAGGCGTCAATTCCTCCTCCTGAGAACCCAGCACAGATCATATTGGATGTTATGAGCTCAGGTCTGTAGTTCTGCTTGCAGTTCTCGTCCGAGATTATGGGGACACTTGCCTCTCTTAAAACAGGAGATGTACTGCCACCTTGACGGGTGCGACCCCACCCTGTGATGTAGCATGGTGTCCCTGTGCAAGTCGAACCATACAATGACATTAATGAACCGAAGACGTTTCGCCAAACAGCATACCTTAAAGTTTTCATGCCATATTTGAATTTCCAGTATAGTGTGAGCTTAATTATGAAAAGAGAGTGACTTCATTTTTAAACTTTAAAAAATGTAAGCACAGCCATCCTCGCCTGGATTTTTAATAAAGAATCCTCCGCCACGTTTTTTTTGGTTTGAATAGTTTTTCAACAATCAGCACTTAGGTGTGCCGGAATGAGAATTCGCACTCATCTGAAATTCATTGCCAGGCAATAAAGGTCAGCGATGATCTAGCCTTGACAAGGGTCTTTGGTTCAAGGAGCCGCCATCTTGGAATTAACCGCCAGCGGAGATCCTCGGTACGAGGTTGCTGCGACCTTGTCCCCAGGGCGCTTTTCCCGTCAAAAGTGGAAAGGGCCACTTTCGAAGGGAAAAGTACCCTGGGGACGAAGTTGAGGCTGCTATCGCTGGTGCAAACAGTCAAAGAGGGCGAGACATGTTGGTGAAAAAAGATAAGAGCTGAATTCTAGTTTTTGCAACCGTGCAAGCAAACTAGTCTCGGAAGGATTTTCTCAGAAGGTTTAACGACACACGTACCTGGTGGGAAATCAGCATAACTGCTTTGCAGGCACGCTGGTCCCACGCGACTATTGAATTTGGCGGGAGACGCCAGCTTGATGACAGCAATGTCACGATCATGAGTAGCCGCTACTCCGTACGAGCGATGCGTGTACGCAGCGGCAATATCAATGTCTTGCTCGTAACCTTCAGTGGTTTCAAAGTGGTGCTCACCAAGGCGAACCTGTGATAAAATAAACACATGGACAGATTGTGTTAGTACTGTATCTGAATTTCGTCCCTACCCTATATTTGGATGCCCCACAGCTAGGTTTAACGAGTCGGTTTACAAATTCTCATTTCATAAGTCTACCAGCGCGACATGAGAATATCTGTAGTTGTTAACTCTAAAAACATCATAGGTCCCCTTTAAGGAATAGGTTTTGTTGTCAAGAACTAAAACTTGCATGTAGTACCCTTACAGAGAGAAGGGAAAGGACCTATTTAGAGAGAGACTTGATTTTTGTGGTATGTTGCAGGCCTCAACGAGTAAGGTAATTCACGGTAAAAAAATGTATAAGCCTTGACGTGATCCAAGCAATAACAGTCTATAACAGTCACTTTAAATTCTCTCCAAAAGCAACAAAACATTCTTGCACGCTCAATGTTATTCTTTCCGGTCATGCTATCTGGAGAAGAATGGAGTACCTTTGTTGACATATGTTATCCTATAAATGAGAAATGGGACCTTGATGGGAAGCTGTTATGAAAATCGTGCGAAGATTGTTCGAAGAATGCTCAAACGTTTCCGATTATTTTTCCCGAAGATTACCGAGGACTTACGAGTGTTGTTGCAACCGTTCTTTTGGCAAGTCAGTTGCAGCTTGCGAGGAAGCAAAGAGTGTTGCGTGACAACCTGCAAAGAAGGATACTTCGAGAGAGAGAGGAAAGTGTAACGCAATCAGTGTCGAGACACAATACCCACCTTGTAGTCCTTGATAAAAGTGTCGATACTGGAGGGGATGCAGTGTGCAGCTGTTACCACGTGGTACGCGGAGACCAAAGTTCCTCCACAGTCTTGAGACTTACAAGTCTTACACATGATAGCAACTTGCCAAGGCCACGCCCCTGGGGTTGCGACCTTTCCTCCTACGATTTGACCGACGCTCAAACCGGCAACTGAGCGGTTGGTCACCTTCACGCCACAGGAGACCGGAGGAGGGGGAGTGGTCGTAGGGGGATCGGTCAAAGGATCCCTCGCTAGAGCTGTATAAGGAAACAGACATTCCAAAACACTTGTGAATAAAAGAAAATAAAAATGTTTGTGTATTGGATGAGACGGATTATATCTGTTAGAACAGTATTCTAATGACTGTCGTAATAAAGTCAATAAACACGTGACCAATCAAGAGTTTATAACGCATTAAGTCACTGCAAAGCGCGGGAAAACGTGCAACCGGTACCAAGCGAGGGAAACGCATATATAGGTACAAGCCAATTGAAGTCCCGTTTGATAGTGTTTTTTGCAACTCCTGATTGGTTGATCAGTAAGGTAGCATGATTTCTCTGAGTTGAAGTGCATTACATCAGCATTTTTAACCAATCACAGATTTCCAGACGGTCGGAAACCTCTCAAACAGATTAACATAAAGGTCGGTTTAACTAACCTGGTTTACAAATGAAGGGTTACGGGTGCGTGCACCGCTTGCCTATCCAGTCAAAAAAAGCGAGAGAAACAATAGCCACGCGAACGCTTGAGGGCGAGAGTGTTCTTGCGGCTTTTTTTTTCTCGCTTTTCGCTTGACACGCTAAGGGAAAAGAGGGTCTGCTCAATTCTATAACGTAAGCGAAGAGAAGTTGATCTATAAGCTGCTTTCATCACAGATTGATCTGTTGTGGACTGATTAGTATGGTTACTGGAAACTGACTAACTTCGCATTGGCGATTAGTGTAATAAGGTTGCTTGGTAACCATGGGACTCATGGGAGAATTCAAAAAATATGTATTAGTGACCTTAAACTCACCGATCTCGCATATGAACGGGTGTTGTCTAGCAAAAACCCCTGTACATGCAGTATCCAACCAGCCACCACTATATCTGTACATCTCCACACAGTCTTCATTACCAAACAGGTTGTTGGGCTCATTGCTGGTCCACTGGGTGTACGTGAGTGGTTCCCCGTTATCCCAACGCGAAAATGCGCCTGAAGCGTCTCGACGAAGTCCAATCCAAACCGCGTAGTCCCCGGTAAGCTGAGAAGTCATGCTCTTGATGAAGTTATGTTCTTTAGCGTCGTTAATGGCGACGAGAGTTCCGCCATGTTGTTGGCAGCGAGCTTTTGCGGCGTACCAGAAAATTTTTTCATTGAATGCCTTGTAGCAGGATGTGCCAAATTTATTCCAGCCTGGTGAGCAGGTTACTTCTGTAAAAGATTCATACGACATGAGTTTACGGAAACTAACCTAAAGTTTATTCCTCTGAAATGGAACCTGTCCTGAGATTTTTGTCCAACTTTGCCTATTAGTTAAGCCTGGTTTTCACTAGCGACGCAAGCACAAGCGCAAGCACAAGCGGAATCACGCAAAAAGGACAAATTTTGATCCTTGTGCTTGTGCTTGCGGCAAGCACAAGCAGAAGCATCGAAATACAGTGCGCTGGTGCTTTTGCTTGCGTCGAAGCCGTTTTCACGGTAAAATAAGAGCGGTTATCCTTGCGCTTGTGCTTGCGTCGCTAGTGAAAACCAGGCTTTATTTATCTTAAAGGAAGTTTAATTTTGAAATAAAAATATGTTAGGAAGCAACAACACCTTGTTTATACCCAATAATTCTTACACTCTGAGTGTATAGTAAAGTTATGTAGATCTGTCGTCCTCGTTCAATAGGAGGAGGCCTTGCTATAATAAGAACATGAGTAAAGTGCACTTAATGGAATAAAACGCATATTAATGAGAGGATGTTGTCCAAGATTCTGCAATACTGAGAAATCCAATTTTTTAATACTTGCCTTCTATCTTCGTTGCAGGAATGATTGTTGTTGTAGTCAGTGACATGGGCGTGGTGGGTGCAGGGGGCTGAGCTGCAACACATTTGCCAGGGATCAGTCTGATCTCGTCCAGTGCTATGTCACTTCTATACCCGCTACCACGGACAGCTTCAAACACAACCTGTGTTAGAATAAGACAAAAATGACATCAATCGAACTGATGACGGTTTTCACTAGTGGATAACTAGCTTACTCTCGAATCTCCTGGCAGAGGTGAAACGATAAGATAACACAAACGTTAGGATTAGCTGCATCCAGATTAAGTGTCTAGGAGTGTTGCTAATGATAATCCATTGCAGATTAAACCCCAGCATTTTCGCCCCAACAGTTCGTTGGTACCCACATTTATAGTAGCTAGTGCCTTACCCTACTAAACCATTATGATTTATCACTCAAGGAAGAAAAAATCCTCCAGGGGGTGGGGTGGTACTCCATGTAAAAGCCGTATGGGTATGTGCAGTACCGTTGGATTGAGAAAATGAGTTTACCGATTTTCAGTGATTATATTCTTGGAATTAAAATTTATTTATTGTAGCAAATGTAACCGTTTTGTATTAGAAGAAAGAACAGGTACGGGTTAGGTAAGTCTTCAGCAGGGGCTAAAGACCCTGCCCGGGCCCCTTCTATTAAAAGACCGGCTCCCGATGTTCAGGAAGTGATTGACAGTAGCAGGAGCGAGTTGGTAATGGGCTTCCGATTTTGGCTTCCCTTTGCATGGAGTGCCAGTGCAATGAAGGTAGTTCCCCAGACTTATTCATATGTTGCTTCTAAACAGTTGGTCGTGAGATTTACGTGTTCCGTTCATGACAAGAGTAGACAGAGTACACTGACACAAGAAATCCCGCAAGGGCTCGACCCAGGCCTCTTGATCCATTGGGCCACTACGCTAATCAAAATGAGACTACTTATGGCCTCAACTCTTTTCGTTATTTTGCATCTAAGGCCTGGAACTCCTTACCTAATAATTCACTATTGGATGAGAACCTGTGAAAAACCTGTGAAAAACCTGTGAAAAAGCATGTGACACAGAAACACCCTCTGAAAAAACATGTGAATTTTGCAAGGGCTAAATTTTGTCCAAAAATCACAAAATTTAGTACCTGTGAAAAAACCTGTGAATTTTAGGACCTGTGAAAAAACCTGTGAAAAAATATGTGAACAAAATATGAAAAAAATTCACTTTTAAAACCTGTGAATAGACCTGTGAATTAACCTCTGAAGAAATAACATTAAAAATCTCTCAACAAACATGTGAAAAAACCTTTCAAAATTAATAATCAATTAATTTAACTATCAAGGAGTGTTATTGTAAAAACAGTATAAAAGTCTGCCAACATAATTTAACACAAAAATGTACAAATGGACAAACATACAGTTGAAAGCCAGGTCACAAGACTTGCAAGATTTCATCAGGCCACACCTGACTCTATCTTTTGTAAGGACTAGACAGGTCAAACAATTGAATATTTTGTTTGCTTGTGTGCTATTGTGCCACAATTAAAGTCAAATTACATGTATGAGTGGGTTTGTAATACCAACTAGGGCTCAAAATAACGGCCAGTCAACGGACAATGTCCGGCCAAGATGATAAATCATTTGTCCAGACAGATGTTCAGTTCAGTTTGCCAGTCATTTTGACCAGTCATGCACTGGACCAGAAAAATTTGTTATACCAATTCGTAATTCTAACAACCTTTTTAACATATTTTGCTTAATATGAAGTATCAGAAAACTCTACAAGAATCCAGGGAGGGGAGGGGGGGGGGTGGGGCACTCAAAAAAGTTTTATACGGGGAGGCTCCGCCCTAAGTTCTAACCCCTTTAAATATACCATTTTTGACAGAAATTGTACCCCTTTTGTATACCTTTAACTGAAAAAGGTACCCCTTTCATATACCTAAGAGAATGGCGTGGACTTAAAATAAGACGTTTTCTTGTCATTTTTATGTAGCGCTTAATAAATTAAAATAATACAGCCATAAATTGCGTCTGTTTGAAATATTTTAAATAAAGGCCCTTTTAAATAGCCAAATGACAGATTTCCATACCCTTTCATATACTTAAACTAGTGAAATCCCTACCCTTTTATATACCTGAAGCCTAAAAAAGGTACCCCTTTCGGGCGGAGCCTCCCCGTATAGGCCATTATAGGGAGTACCCCCCCCCCCCCCTGGTACAAGAGCCGTGTAGGTTTGTTCAAGTCAGTACTATACTTCAATATTATGCGAAATGTCAACAAAAAGAACGTGCATGAAGAAATATTTGAAGTTGGTAAACAGGTATTTCATTCAAAAAAGGTGAAACAACGTGAAAGATGACTGAATTTTGTCTCAGGTAATTGACTTGTTGTTATCGCATCCTAAAAGGGTATTGAGAAAACACAGGGAATAAAAATGGAAAGAAAGCAAAGCAACAAATTTAAAATGGTTGCACCCGCCTACATGATCCAGACTTTGACTTCTTTACGCACTTTTGAGTTCAAATAATAATGGAATAAATCCCTTAAATTCAATGGTGTAACATATAATATGCTCAGACATCTTGCTCACCGTCTGCTGCATTTTCCCTTCAGGGCTTGGATTTTTTTGCATGTATATGAATGACATAATCTCATAGGGGGAAAAGGTGTGTACATGTGTAGGGCTGAAACCAGTCCAGAAAATTCTATCCCAGGACAAAAAATATGTACATGGAAATGCTCAGTGTTTTTCACATGTACTCATCATCTGAGTACATTGTAGTATTGGCATGCTACATGTATGTTCCGTTAAAGAAAAAACAAAGCGGCAAACAAAAAACATAATAAACCAAAACCTTGTGAATTGTAAAGGTGACACTTAGTTGCACTTGCTTGCTAAAAAAATAAAACAATGAGTAATGAATGGTACAGCAACAAAGTGTGCAAGATAACCTTTCTTTGCAAAATCTTGCTGTCAGTGTTTGTTTGTTTGTTTGTATACTGTTCTGGGTAACTCTATGCCGGTACTCAAAACAAAATCAGAGCAGATCTGCTCAAAGTTTATACAGGGCTCGAAATTAAAAAGAAATGAAGTTCCCACCTGGCACCTAAGTGGTAAGAAACGTTGCTAAATTGTGAAAACAAACAGATACTAGTTCACAAGTGTTTAAAAATCATTTGTACTAGTAGAATTTAATTAATAAAGGACAGACTATGTTAATATTAGAAAAGAAACTATCAAACAAGTAAGTGTTCTATTGCTAGAACTCCATGTTTAGCCTCGATTTAGCCTGGTTATAAATTGTCAGTATTCAAGGGTGTGCAAAGGATCATGGGGCGATTCAAACAAGGTCGGCCATTTGCAAGTTTTTCCGATGCAAGAGAATCTTTTACAGCTAAGGAAAAGGATGAATTTACTTCTTTTCTTATTTGAATGTTCTAGAAACAAAGATCTTCCAATGTAACTTTCTGGATGGGCAAAATGGCTGAGAAAGTGACTGTTATTCATCTTCAACACAAAGAAAAATAGTCGCCATTTCGGCGACTAAACCAAAACTTTTAGTCGCCAAGGATGAAACGTTTATCGCACTGGAAACCATATCAGTCAAAACTTCGAGCCCTGAGTAAAACAGATAAGTACAAGCTTCTTCATACCACTGGTGTCAGCTTCTTTGCTTCCAGTTTTCGGATTCCAAATCACTTCAATCCAAGGTTTCATTGTCTTTTTCGACACTCCAAATGTTGTCTAAATGTCCTCTTCATTTTTGCGTTAGGTGGGGAAAGATAGTTTTCATATTAAAAATGCACCTTCGTTGTGCCTTCGGATTAACTCTCCTTTCCAGAGGAAGAAGAACTGGAATAATTTCGCCGTCACTCCATCTCCATATTGTATTTTGTAAAACTTGACAAGAACTTAGTAACCCCTCGTTTATGCGACCACGACAAAAGTACAGCGGTGTTCTTAAAAGCATGCTCAGTTGGGGTGGCAGCCGCGTTTTTTGGCGGGCTTTTTACCGCCAAATCGTGAAGAGAATCAACTCATTTCTTCAAGCTGTTTTGCCGGATTCTTGCTGCCTTGAAAATGAAAAATGTAGTGCACAAAATCTCACCCACGTGCACGGAGTTCAAGAAATATCGGGAAAGGAATTCTTGGTATAAAGATGAAGGTAAGCGACTTTTCTTGTATAGATACAGGCCAGTAGGCTAGCGCTGGGAACACCTTTGCGCTCGGACTGTGAGCTTTTTATAAATGTAAATAAGCTTAAGTTAACCTTAACTTTCAAGCTGATTTTTTTTAACAACCTGTACAAATAATACTTTGTTTTTTTACCCTATCAAATGTTTATCCATTGGCAGTGCGTGTACTGAGAATGTACATGTGTATAATTTGCCCTGCCACTCATGATCAGTCAGTACAGCCTGGGGATTAGTTTTACGAGCAAAATCGTTGCACCTTATTCGATTGTATTTTACATTGTAATCCTAGCAAGGGCACTGCAGTTTTAAGATCTTTTATAATTCTTTTCAGCAAAGATCAACGAAGCACCACGGCTGAACAAAAAATCGGCAAATTCTGCAGTGTTATAATCTGGGAAGCGGTTTCACTGTTGCGAGGACAACAATAACTAGGTATTGGTGAAAGACTGAATGAAAAATTTGTGGTGTATTTTATTGTATGCCAGATGAAAACTTTGCACTATATTAACACAAATAAATATCATGGCGCCTGATTTTCAATGTGAAATAGTTGAATAATTCTTAAACAGATGTATGTCTTCCATTGTTAACACTACGGTTTTTATATCCCTGAGCACATTGTTACACATGTTTATGTGTATGTACAAGCTTTTCCTTAAATGAAGTTTTTGTAGAACAAGCTTTATTAGTTGATTTCAATCAATCTAGTTTTTTTATTCCATTTGTTTAGAAATCACCCCTAGTCCAGTTCTTGAAAGATGGAATTTGGAAGACTTACTTCCATATTAATGTTATGGCTAAAGACAATGAGAAAGTTGATAAATATAAAGACAGCATCACTTCAAGCACAGTTCGCAAAACAACAACAGCAATCAAAAGACCAAGCCAGCAACCATGTGAACTGAATATCAACGAGTCTGAAGATGATGAAGCTAGCTTAAACAAGACAATGATGAGTTAAAAAGAAACCCAGAGGAAATTTGACAAACTAAAGGTAAGCTTATGTGTACTGCTGCAGTAGCTACTGCATGTAATTAGTACCAGTACCTCCAACCCAGCATTTGTACATCAAGTATAAGCCCACAGTGAGTCAAACAAGTCCAGTGATGCAGACTCAACTGAATCAACCATTTTTTTAAACTCGCCCGCACTAAAAAGGGATTCTTAAACAGTTGAATTGATTTGCTAGACTTCAAATTATCTTCAAGATGCATTTTGTTAAAAAACAATCACATCACATGATGTTCTAGAACCACCATGAACTAAGAGGAGGGGCAGGTGGCTATGCGCACAAGAATGGCTTTCTCTATCTTATTAACATGGGGCAAAAGCATTCCTGCTTATCAGGCCAGCTGGGGATAATTGGAAGAATTCTGAGCCCAAGATGCACTTGTTAAGTGGTACATTGGCTGTCTAAATGTACGATTGATGGGGATCCTCTTATGTAATAAGCTAAGTACATAGTCATATAATAAAAAAAATGATTTTATTTTTTTATAGGTTGCATTTCTACCTGCTATTTGTAATTTAGTAGTTATTAATGATTAACTTTTCATCAACTGTCCATAATTTGTATAATTGCTTTATTTGTAGATAGTAGAACTCATCCCAGGTTCACATGGGTATGTTTATGCCAACATGTTTTGGCCATGCTGGCCTCCAGATGAGCATAAGGTTCTGGCTGTACAGTATTCCTGCTGAATGCTTTTTACACAAATGAGGAATTAAATGGAGCAAATGGCAAATTGCTAATAATTACTGATCCACACATTTTAAATAAGCATCTGGTAAGCATAAATTTAGAGATCTACAAGTTTATAACTTAGTCTGATTGCCATTAATTAACTTAATACCCTAATGAATGCTGCATTCAATTGATTTGTCACTTCGTTTTTACCCATTTTCTATGCCACTCGATTTACAAGCAGTACAGAAAAATACAAGCACCATTGAACATTTGCAAGACCATTACAGCATTGCAATAACATTAACACAATGATGAGTGATGAGTGTCAAAAGTACATGTAGTTTGAAAAGCTTTGATTTATACTTAGTAACTTGTTTTAATGTCTGTTTTATTGATTTAAAATAGGATTTACATTGAAGAGGACAGGGATGCACTAAATCTACCATCAAGATAAGTCTCTGAAACAAACTTACCACACTTGACTGCCATAAAGGAATTTTATATGGAACTAGCTGAGCTCTTTATTCTTTTGAAAACCTCACCTGGCCATATACAGCCTATAGTGTTAGAAGATACTTAGTTTTCTCTTTATGTACTTAACTTTCTCTTTTTAAAACATCTGGTGTTGAAAAGGTTTCTACTTGACTTTTCCATTACTGGTTATAATAAATCATTGAATATTGTTGAATCTAGATGTTTATTTATTTCTAATACTTATCACCGAGGCTGACGATGTATACTTTTAAGTCTGTTCTCCCAGTGGAATACATAATGGGTTGTCCTAACTCCCGAAATGCCAGAAACCCGAAATGCCGGAAATCCAGATAAGAAAGCCCGGAATCCTAAAACCCAGAATGACCTTTTTGCGTACGCCTTTTTCAAGATAAATACGTGGAAATATGTTATATTTTTGGGAAATTGGAAGTTTGTTACGAGTTGCCATTTACGTTGCGAGTTATTGAATCAAATTGTCAATTTCGATACAAAGTTCTCAACTTCGGCCCAGCTGAAATTCGCAATTCGCTAGTTGAGGAGAAACAAAACATGTTGTTTCAAAGTCATGGCGATATCTGAACTCCATAATTTTAAAGGAAACAAGTTGCGGCGGGAATATTCCAGCGATTCTTGCCGCTCAAGTTGAAAATCGAAAATCACAGTCCGGCTGTATTTTATTTACTGCGCCTCAGCGGTATTATTAAATTTGCTGTGCATTTTCGTTGTTAGTTTTAAAATTTGTTTCTTTTCACACTTTCTTCAATAATCATCTTTAAAACTGGTTCCTTGTTTCTCAGATTTTGCCAAGGTACATCGACAAAATTTTAAAAACTCAAAATCACAGCGTGCTGTAATCACAACATTACAGGATAATATCCTAGCATTCCGCTGAAGTAATTACAGTTGATGCCGCTTGACTGATCCCCTCATGATTTTCGTTTGTTTTTTTTACAGGTTCTGGCCCTGTAAAAGTGCCCGTTAATTTTTAGGTTTTCAGATCTTCAGAATATATAAGTTCTGTGAAAAGCTCCAAAACAAAATTATTTTTCACAGGTTTTCTTATGTAGGAACTGCATTCACATGTTTTTTCACAGGTTTTGACCCTGTGAAACGTTCCCTGTTCACAGGTTTTGAGATTTTAGACCCTGTGAAAAACCCTGTGAAAAAGCTCCCCAAACGCTATTCTTTTTCACAGGGTTTTTCATAGGTTTTTTCACAGGTTGTATTTCACAGGGTTTTTCATAGGTTTTTTCACAGGTTTTGACCCTCTGAAACGTTCCCTGTTCACAGGTTTTCAAAATTTCACACCCTGTGAAAAACCTGTGAAAAACCTGTGAAGAAACATGTGAAAACTTGTAGTTCACAGGTTTCTTCACAGGGTAATTCACAGGTTTTTCACAGGTTTTTCACAGGTTCTCATCCAATAGTGATAATGTAAGATCTGAACCTACTTTAACTGGTTTTAAAAGACTCCTTAAAGGAATCTCCTTTCAGGCATAATGGTATATCTTAACATTTTTTTTTTCATCTAAATATATGTAAATAGATTTTAAATGTATGTTTCTCGAAGATATTAGCATTTTTCAGGCTACTCTAA
Source organism: Oculina patagonica (assembly GCF_052425735.1). NCBI lineage: Eukaryota > Metazoa > Cnidaria > Anthozoa > Scleractinia > Oculinidae > Oculina > Oculina patagonica. Next base: position 20,311,861 of record NC_135761.1, read on the forward strand.
AATTCGAGTTTAAATAAAGTTCATGTTATGTTATGTTATCTCACACTAACCTGAAATTGTGCTACTGTCTCAATGTTGATCTGAGTACCATCCCACGTGTCTCCCGTGTCAGCATTGTGTTGCCACATAACTTGTTCCGCGGATCCCACCTTGCCGTAGACCTTCAGACTTCCCATTTGTGAACCGTGCATGTTGAACCTAAAAGCTAGGCACGTGGTACCAGTCACGAACGGAGAGAGCAGGCGGGCCCGGTCACCAGGCACCCGAGGATTGGAAGCCTCGGCATAAATGTAATAACCTGGATGCGGTAAAGAAGTAAAACTTATTATCAGTGTGCACAGAAGCATATCACCTGGTGATATGCTTCTGGTGTGCATCAAAATCGATCTCTTAGCAAGTGTTTAGAAATTATGGCTTCGTTTAGTTTCTTTTGCAAATGTTGTTTGGGCTGGTCACGCAACGCTTCCTCCCCATTTCCTCCTCACTCCTTCTCCCCTCAGGGAGAGGCGTTGCGTGACGACCAAACTATCGACTGCGAAGGAGACACCACACATTGGTCACGCCTGGAATTCCTCAATGATTCCTGTTATTGCAGTACCCACGTCACCAAGACCTCATGCTCATGTGTTTTCGGCCAATATAAAGCTTAAAATATTTGTGCTAGAATGCGTTTGGGGGAGTTTCTTAATGGAAAGTTGAGATTTTCAGTAGTTGTGGGCAAGGGGGGGGGGGGGGGGGCGAATTTAGCAAGAAATTTTCTGTCGGAAAAGAAATGCCTTTCACTTTGTATTTGACGCCGGAAGTCTGGGTCGAACCTCATAACGAGGCAAGTTCGTACCCAGTTCCGCACGGGAAATGGTGGTAAATTCAAAATGGCTTCCAAGCTTACCAGGAAGTTCCAGAAGTTCTCTGCTTTTCAGCGACGTTTTCGGCCTTATTTGTCACACAGGATGTAGAAAGTGAATGGTAAGTGTTTACTTAAACCAGCAATTTAGATGTTTGTAACTGATTTACACCAAAACAATTATAGATTTGCAAAGAATAAGGTGGCTCGTACCGGTTTTTCTTGCGTGGGAAGTCTGGTGACTAGCGCGCGCGTCACGCTTCACGCCCACGAGTCACGCGCGAGATTTGAACAGGAAAACAAACATGGCGGCCGAGTGCGAGGTTGCTTTTCTTCATTTTAAGAAAAAATTCCGCGTTCAACTGAAGTTTTTTCAACAAGAACATCTTAAGTCAACTTAATGTTCGACAGTCAAAATGTTTTCGGATCTCGCTGCTCGAGTTACAAAAGAAAATTCGCATGTGCTACGATCGATCTTGTCGGAAATCGTGACTCAATTCCACTTTTTTCGTTTCAGCTTATTTGAGTTCGCTTTCAAACACATGATTATTCAGACAAAGAAATACTAAAAAGTAAGACCTAAGAGGCACAACTGGCGCCAACTGAAACTGGCTAAATCCCATGAAATCCTGAGCCGAAAAATTTCGCAGACAAGGCGAGGGGAAGTCCACGCGTGTTGCGCGCGTATGTGCCCGCAAAGATCAGCGGTAGTCAGAACTGAGCATGAGTAAATACCAAACTTTTAAAATCGAAATTTTAAAGTGCGCGGAAACGCGCGTGGGAATTATTGAGTTCGCGAAGGCTTTAGCAAGAAAACTAACCCGATTACCCCTATTTTTTATTGCCCTAATATTTTCCTTTTATGTAAAGGAAACGCCAGAAAAAATCTAAAAAGATTCTACGAAAGGAATTTTTAATTACTTACAAATTGCTCTTTTTTGCATTTGCAAAAAATCCGCTTCGTAGAATTTTTTTTAAATAATTATACAGTTCCTTTTTCATATGCTTAAAGTTATCACGAGAAAAAAAATGGGGGTCATCGAGTTAGTTTTCAAGATATAAGCACTGGAAGCTGAAAAAGGGTCCAAAAAATCATTGCCTACCATTGCCATGGTAACCACTGATGACGTAATTATTGGTATTTTGGATCAACAACACAATGGGTAATTTAATTATAAAAAAATTTTGTTACGATCTTTAATTATTTTTTTGGCCATTTTCTTCCAAACGTCGCACAGTCAAAAACCTGAAAACTGGTACGAGCCACCGTGTTTCGATTTAATAGTTAGGTATTTGATCGATTAGTTATTTGAAAGCTTTATAATATAATGAAGTTTTGAAGTTCATCTGAAAAGTAGATGTTCGAGAGCATGGACGGCAGTATTCCGACACTCAACTGACATGACTTGACAGACATGATTCGATTTACTTCAGTTACGTTGTGTAAACGTCTCACTCGTCTCCGCATTTATATCATATGCGAAGTAACAAACAAGCTTGCTATTGAAAGCTGCAACATGCGTTATGATCAGTTATATAAAACGCCAACTCGAGTGAACTACCGGTATATCGATTTCTCACAATGATTACACATTGAAACATGACTGTTTTACTTTTCACTCCCCGGGGGGAGGGGGGTACTCAAAAAAGTTTTGTACGGGGAGGCTCCGCCCGGAGATCCAACCCCTTACCCTTTTATATACCATTTTGATAGAAAAAGGTACCCCTTTTGTATACCTTTTATTGCAAAAAGGCACCCCTTTCATATACCTACACGACATCACATTTACCTAAAACGGGAAGTTTTCTTGTTATTTTTATGTAGCGCTTAATAAATTAAAACGATACAGCCAAAAGTTGCGTCTGCTCGAAATATATGATATAAAGGCCTTTTAAAATAACATCATGGCAGATTTCCCTACCCTTTCATATACCTAAACTTGTACCCCTTTCGGGCGGAGCCTCCCCGTATTTTATAGGGAGTACCCCCCCCCCCCCTGTTTCACTTCTTGTTCACCGTCTCACTTTATAGTAAAAGCCACTGGATTACTCAGTGTGATACAAATATGAGATACACGCAAAGGCCGGTCGCAAAGGAGTCACAGTGAGAATGGAACAATACAAATACTATAAAATATGATAGCGCGTCCAGAAAGATTACCACCAAAGATTTTTCAACGGAGAAATAATGATTACCCTTGAACCATTTTTTAAATGAATGAAGTGATCCTTGCAGCGTGCTGAAAGACTTTATGTAATCGCGTTCAAATTTCAACCGGTGCTGAAAGTGAGCTTACGGATGAGCATTGATGGTTTTTAACGAAAGAAAATGGCTGCCCGATTAGTTTTCAGTTTTAAAAGTGTTCAACCAAGGCTGAAATTCGCCATATAATCGCAACAAAATTCTAGCCCGGCAAATCGAGCTGAAATTTAAGCCCGAGCTGAAATTCGCCATGTACTCAGGACCTAAGCCGTCGCATATTTTAGCCTGAAAAAATCAAAGCTACAACGGGATTTAAACCCATTATTTTGAATCATTTTTCTTACCAATTCTCGAGAAGTCAGCCGTGGGTCCTGTACTGGGGGTGCTACTTGTGGTCCCCTTGTTTAGAGACCAGTCGAAATCATCACTGTTGTCTTGAGTAAAGCCACACAACGAGTTTCCGTCAAAGTTGCAATACACTGAAACGTAAAAGTAAGTACCTATGAGCCCGCGTGTCCGCATGTCATGTGTTCGATCGAGGAAAAAAATCATAAACCTACCCCAAAGGCAAAGTTTCTCAAGAGTCTTCGATTTTTCCGCTGTCTTGTAATTAAAAAAAGCTCATTGTTACCCCCACCCCGCTATTGTCTCCGTTACTGGATCCCCTTTCTTGCTGGTGACTTTGTGCAACAGAGCTTCGCGCAAACGGCTGCGTTATCCTTGTAATCAAAAGGTGGTAGTTTTTTTCTTAATCCCATTTACAATGTGATGCAAAGAAAAGCGACGTGATGTTATTGTCGTGTTGGTAACCATAACGTCATCATTTAGTGAACACTGATTCTCGAAACGTTTCTGGAATATTCATTGTCAAAACCTCCCCACCCTACCACAGAACGTACCTTGCTTGGCTGCTGGAGTAGGAGGAGGAGGAGGAGGAGGGGGAGTGGTGACCACAAATTGGTTACAGTCTCCTGGTGTTAATTTGATTTCGTCCAGCGCGATATCTCCAGTGTATCCCAGGCCTCTCTCAGCTTCAAATACGATCTGAGATGATAATGTTATGTAAACAAGGCATAAGATAAGAAACTACAAGAGATGCAGTAAATCGACGTTGGATAGAAAAGAAAAAAAAGAAAGCATAAATTATACCCTTAAAAAATAAAGTAAAACAATGACGGTCAGTTGTTAAACAGGAACTAAACAAATTACAGCAGACTTATGGTTTATTTTAAAAATGTCTCGTAAAATTGCAAAAATACAAGTTTGAACTCTATTCCACCTATACTTCTCTTAAAATAATTAACAGATGCACTTATAATAAATTGCTATGCAGAACAAACCTTACCAAACTAGCGTACATTGTACAATTTGACACTAGGTATTCTGAACTAAATAATGACCCAAAAACGTGCATTTTCATTGTGGCAAACTAATGCATGTCTTTTGGGGAAAATAAAAGATATTATAGCAATTAGGAGTAAGAGAGAGCAACCATCTGGTTCAAACCCAAATGGGGGCGCAACTCCACCGGGGGGGGGGGGGACTCCCATATCGAAGGGACGGGAACGTTCGTCGGAAAATTTGAATCAAGCCCCTAAAGACAACCAATCTGGTCGTGTCTCAAGCTTTGGACCGCAACTATTTCCGAGCTTGTTGAAGATCTAAAGTTTAATTTAGCCATTATTTTGATCCCTGTTATAGTATTTAAAGAAATCCCTCTTTTGCATAGTTCACCTGGTAAGGTTGAACGCCACGAATAGCAGCTTTGGCAGTAAACCATGTATTTCCTTGGTTACCGCTGTACGATCCTAGCAACGTCGCTTGTGAGCCCACAAGCACATAAATTCGTAACGTTCCCATATCAGCACCGTACATGTGAAAGTAGAACTGAAGACAGTAGTCACCAGTCAGTGTGGGCGAGAAGAGATGCGCGCGATCCTTGAATTGACGCGGAAATGACGCTTCAGCGTAGATGTAGTAACCTGAATGGTGCACAAAAGACAGAATTGCAGGGGCTATGTCACGGGATTTAAGGTAATTTTATTTATTTTCTTTATTTAAGAGCTCTAAACTTCAAATTGGCAGAGCAAAAGTCTTTTATTGGCAAAATCACGGCCACATGACAAACAAGAATGATTTTCGAGCACTGTAAATGGCACTTTCATACAAATTGAGAAAAACTTGAAATATGTCGGGCCGACGTTTTTCAAGTTTACCCGAACGCAATCTGTTTTAATCTTCGCGAATTTTGCCCACCCATACCCCTTTTTGGCCTTTCTGTGTTTCTTTTTCCTGTTTTAAGCCGTTTTTGTGATATTTCAGTTAATTCAATGACCATTTGGTCAGTGCCGAAATTGCCTAAAATTGCGTGACATAGCCCCTTTAAAAACATGAGCCACCTTTGTTGGTCGCGGGCTTTTTACAGTCCACCGCCAGCGAGGGACTAAAAATTTCATACTGATAACGTGGCACTACAGAGATTCGGGCAGTGTCGCTGATTCTTTGTTACGCGCACGTGAATTTCGCACCTGGTCAACAATCAACTGGAGAGCTACGTCACCAGCATGAAGTTTTGAAGCAAAATCTTAGATGCCCCTCGGAACGGACAGGAAATAAGCGCGCCGGGCAATTCGAACAACTTTTCCTCAGAATATTTTTTTTACGCAATAAGTTTCTTAATGTATCACAAACAGTCAGAATAATCAATTTTCACAAGGGAAGATTTTCGTTTTCATTAAGGTGCAGTCAAACAGAAGAAAAGCAATTCAGGGCATAAGCCGTAACACTTTTGAAAATTCCTCAAACGGTGTTGTACATATACAAACAATAAAAGAACTAAAATCCGTTTAGCTCATGTTTTGTTGACAATAGAATGTTTGAAAACTAATTTTAACCGGAGGTAAACTTCTATTAACGTGAACGTTATTATTGCTGTGCAATATTGGCCCAGCTGACTGATGTCTCTCATTATTGTATTAAATTTACTACTGAACAGGTTTATCGTACAAGAGATTCTTCCAATCGCTGACCTGTGTTGGAGACATCATTACTTGGCCCAGTGTCCGGCGCGCTTGATGTGGTTCCCTTGTTGAACAGCCAGTCGAACTCGTCACCAGTTCCCTGAGTGAATTGACACAAAGACTGGGCATCGAAGTTGCAGTACACTAGGAAATGACGAAGGCCTAAGGTCAGTTTCAGAATTTTCATGTCTGGGTTTTTTCTGTGACCTTACCTTCCGCCCTTCCTCAGATCCCCAATTTTCCATATCAATGTTGTTAATGTCTTAATCTAAACTTTAGCCTCCACATTACTTCCGAGAACATGACTCACCAAAAAAACAAAACTTTATCCCTCTCCCCCTCCCTCCAAAAAAAGAAACCCAACTGTAATCGCCAATTTAAAACCACTAAAGTTCTTCGCACCGCCCCCGGGTGGTTACACTTTTGGGTGTTTTGCATCATATGGCTGATGTAACAAATCTTCTGCAATGACCGTCGAAAACAGTCCCCCATTCGAGCTTTCGCATTTTCAATGTCAAACTTCGACTAATTCGACATCAAAAAATGTTCTCTTAATTGTTAGCATGAGTGATGTAATGAAGAACGCCTCCTCACCTTCACCGCTACTAGGTGGGATGGGCGTAGTAATTGGTCCGACCGGGATCGGTGTGGTGACTGGCGGAGCAGGGGTTGTTGTCGGGTCTTCACATTTCCCTGGGGTTAGTTTAATTTCGTCCAACGCGATATCACTTTGATAACCACTTCCGCGAGTAGCCTCAAATTCAATCTAGCAATGAGATATACTATTAGAAAATTGATGTAGTTTGTACTCTTAGCGTTTGGTCTACTAACGTTTTAATCCATGTCATTAAGTACAAAATCTGTCACACCTATGAAGGCATTTTACAATTTCAACTACGTCTCTTACTACACGCTTAGCAAATGTGTCTCCACGACACAATTTTCCTTTGCGAGGCCAAGGCCATGCGCTTATCCATATATATTTACATATAGAAAATACAGATTGGTTGTTTGGTTCTTTTTTTTTTTTTAAAGTGCACTTAAAAAGTAAATTTCTTTAACTTGTTTCACCTAGAAACATGTGCCTCCCTTGTTGAATAGCCAGTTGAAATATGTCGGTTAGTTTTTTAAAACCAAATTAAGCCAGAGCAGATTATTAGTAGCGGCTCCAATTTCAGTTTTATACGTTGTTCTTTACCGAAACTTAGAAGAAAAAATCGTTGTTGAACAAGAGGAATAAACTTTTTTTTCCAATCCGTGAGCTTTTAACAACTGGTAACCTGCAAACAAGCTCTTCTTTGTGTTTCACTGACAAAAAAAAGGGAAGAAGGGCCTCGCTGTAGGTTACACAATTAGTGCCCGGTCACTTAACCGTTTGTTGCTCCCCCTTTAGAGACCGTTGGCCCTTATTGCCGTTGCGTCGCATTTTATCTGCTACTTATCGGAGGCTGGATTTCCTGCCGATAAATATGCTTGTTTGTCAACTCAACCGAATAAACGTTTTGTCATCACATTTTTTCTAAACATTTTGTGATCACCTGAAACTGCTCTGGACCTGTAAGTGACGTCTGCGCCATATACCACCGGTCTCCTTGGTTACCGTTGATAGAAAATACCTCGGTTCTGCTCGAAGCTGTATTCTTGTGCGCCTTTAGAGAGCCCATGGACGTGCCAAGCATGTGAAAATGAAAACGAAGGCAGTAAGGTCCCGTCAGCCGGGGTGACATCAAAACGGCCCTATCACCTTGTACACGTGGCCTAGATGTTTCCGCGTAAACGTACAAACCTGTGAAAATAACGAAATGGTTGTTTATTTCATTGTTAAGTTATTTTTTGTAAAAAAATCCTCTAAGTTGTCGTGATGGACCAGGTAGTCACTGACTCAGTGAGTGATGTTTATATGTCACACCAATCAGATTGGGGCTAGGAGGTATTCACCTATTAGCTAGCCTGCGAAAACAGCCGCCTCTCACGCTCCGATCCGCTGTTTTCGCAGGCTACCTATTAGCCTTATTTCGCCATTCCCAGGATGTGCACTTTATGTAGATTACCGCGAGGAGTTTGTGTGTGAATTTGAAGCCGAAAAGCGTTCTGAATTCGTCATACTGGCGTAAGATCGTAGTCTTTGACATATACCAGCATCTGATCAAGGCTCTGGTGTTTTTGGCGTGGAACACATGTTGTAACGCGCTTTATTCGGTGATTAGAAGACTTAAGGTGTCCATTCTTTGACAGGACAGACAGGATCGCGTGTTACAGCTAAGGTGTAAGGTAATTTAGGGTTAATGCAGAACAAGTGCCAACTTGCGATCCAGCTTTACGATTTATCAATAATGATTTCTTTCATGTGCTTTTGTCAAACATTAGAGTCCTTCACATAATACTTACAATTTGAGCAGAAATACTTGCTTTTGTAGACCTTGGTTAACAATTAATTTCGAAAATAATAACGGGACCTGTTTTTTACACTTTTGGGTTCCCTCTAGTTAATGATTTTAATTTATTCTCATTATCTGTCTGTTTGAGAACAGATTAACAGTGTAAAGAAAAATCGATGTTGATCACCTTTTCCAGACATATCTGTTCTCGGCCCAGTCCCTCCGCTTGAGGTGGGGCCTTGGTGGACGGTCCAGTCAAAGTCGTCTCCAGTACCTTGATAGAACTCGCACAGTGAACCGGTGTCAAAACTGCAATACACTGTCGAAAGTGAAAGTGTCAGCAATGCACTTAAAACACGTTAAGATTAATGTAACTGGCTCTTTGCTGGTGTGAAACGCGTTATTAAAAATACAGGATATTTTTTGCAGGATATTTCAGATATTACAAGTACTTTTGCACTGAAATATCGCAGCGTGTGTTTTGAGCCAAGGTGACCGAGCAAACAGGCGCATTCAAATTCTAAAGTACTGAGTGACTGATAATCTCACTATTCCGCCTGTATTGAGACAACGAAAACGAATACAATTGTGAAATTTACCAACAATAAAATTGTGCGAGCGTCAACTAGTGCTATTTTGGCAGAAAAAAAAAACGTGGTAACCATCTTCGTTTTACACTTTAAAAGTAGAGTGCTTTGCAGAGTGCTGGAGTAATGGCCAGCTAACCATCTTTCACAGCTCGGATCTTTAGAACCGGAATCCAGTGCACTAACCACTAACTCACAATTCACAAATGAATCAAAATTACTCACCCACAGAATTTTCATCTGGTCCAGGTACAACCGGCTCTAGAAAGAAACCAGTAATTTTTGTTAGTTTTGTTTCAGCTTTATAGTAATCTCTGTAACTTTGGTGCAGCCTAGCCAAGTTATCTACACCGCCGGAGTTATTCGTGACATAACTGTTACTAGAGCAGTTTTCAATTGAGTGTCGTAACACCAAAACCAAAGTAATTACTCTGGCCAATCAGAAACGACATTGACAATCCAGTGAACCAATCAAAACTCGAAGCAAAAACATGAAGCTGACGCGAAGCGCGGGAAAACGTGCGCGAGCGAGTCACGATTGGTTTTGGTTTTAGTTCTGATTGGTCGAGAAAGTGGCGCGAGATTTTTAAACCAATCACTGAGCGTAGCAATGCAAAACCAAAGCAAACGCAATTTACTTTCGACACTCAAGTGAAAACCGCTCTATTTCCTTTGGATGGGATGGCAGTCCAACGCAGGTTTTCACCAAGCATTTTGTCTGTAGAGGATTTTTTTTCGCGCACGTTGAATACTTCAGCGGCCGAAGGCTGTCGCCATAAACCGCGCAAGAAAAACCTCTGGCACCCAGGGTATAGCTGGTACACATTTATACACTTGAGTGGAGAGAGGCACTGCCAGAATAAAGTTGTTTGCCCAACAACATAACACAATGGCAAGGCCAGGGCTCTAACCCGGACCACTTTATCCAGCATCTAATCATAGTTAATATAGGGAAATGGTTAGGAAGCCCGGCAAACATCAAAGGAGCAAACAAAGAGGCCAAGATTTATGTTGGAAGGTCCACGACCCTGCACATCTTTTGTTTTGCGCTCATACACTATGCATGAATTACGTAATCGCAATGTTTTTATTGGTTAGTTACATGAACACACGTAACCACCTATTGTATTTTGTCAGGTTTTGTGTAGGGTCAACCCACAAAATAGCGAACAAAAACATACAACAAAGAACTTTGTCGGGATTCCTAACCATTTCCCTCTATTAACTATGATCTAATTCATTAACCATTTGATAACCGCGCCTTCCGCCATCTGTTTCAGTCTTAGTCACAAAGATAAGTATGTCTTGGTACCTGGAATCTGTCTGCAATGGACAAGTATCCCATCCGGGAGGGAGTAGAAATACTCCTAGGTACTTTCATGCTACTGAAACCGGGATAAACTCCGGCCTGATGGAAGACTAAACCTAACCTACCTACCTGGTATCTGTGCTGCTTATAGGTAAATTTCAATAAATCTTTATTTTCTCTTTTCCTCAAGTTTCAAATCCTCTAATCCCTCATCCTGTTCGTTCTTCATAAGCATCTTAAAAAGTATCAAAAAGTTCTCAAGAAAATGTTGCTGGACGTTCTACTACAAACCACTGACGACATTTTAAGTTTGGGTAAAACCTCAGGAGAAAACGGCAGACAAGTGCTAAAACGTATGATAAACGTTGATCTGCATGTCGCAAAGTTCACATATCGGCATGCATAAATAATCGTGTTATATTTTTCAACTACCGCCTAGCCGGAGCGAGGCGTGGAAACGAGAATTAGGTGTTAGTAAAAATTTAAATAAGGACGCTATCAGTTGCAATGGTCGCTATTAGGAGCAACGGACGCTATCAGTAGCAAAGGACGCTTTTCACTAGAAGCTACTAGAAGTTCGAACTAAAGGGATTTTATTGAACCAGAAAACACAAATTGTAAGTACATTTGTTTCGAATTCACGTTTATAAGAAAGCTTGTACAAACAGTGACTTGCGTATTTCGAATATAGTAATTGCAGTTGACTATGACTTCGATTCACTACTATGGATCAAGTGTAGTGCAAATAAAATTCAGAGTTCTTTAAATCCCTGGTGTATCTTCAATAAAAGTACAGACGAGAGCGCGAAACAAACGTTATATTCAGGTATAAGCCCCCCAGCCCTCACCCCCCAAGTATAACTTACTTGTCGGACACTTGTACAACTTGTTTATCTGGCGAACGTCGTTAGCGCTAAACCCCTTCCGCTGACCCATTTGATTGGCGCTACTCTTCAGTCCAACGATGGTAGATCGGCCATTTCTGCTGAAGGCTTTTGGTCCATAATGCATTATGCTTCCATAGTCGTAAGATTCGCCAAGATGTTGGATCTGTCCTTGACCGAATTTGTCGAAGTTGCTTTCTTTGCCTAGTGGAACAAAAAAAACCACAATGTCTAAGTGCTGTTTCGGTTAGGCTAATAAATTCTTCATCATTTGCTCTTTCATATTTAAACAGTATCAAAAAACAAATTCGTTTTCATACGTTTGTTTTTCAAAACCTCAGCCAAAACAGAGTGGCAAGTCCACGCAAGCCGCGCAAACGTTGAAACATGAACTTGCGTAGAGACTTGCGTTGTATGGCCAGTGGGAATTTGGTCGCAAGCAGTCGGAATTCCCAAAAAAGTCATTTCAAACTTCAGAGCCAGATGCGTCCTGCCCTTGGAAAAACGTGTGTGTGATGTGAAATTAATCACAGTTGGATTAAATTTCGTTTCTGATTGGTTGAAAGACAATATGTCTGTTCTGATTGGTTAAGGCACTTTTTAACATTGGAGAACTAAGCCAACGCAAACCTATACAAGGCAAGCGCAATATTACATTCAACATTCGGTCATGCAGTATGGGGAAGTTGGGCAAATTTGGAAATGAAGCTGACGATTTCGAGCGATAGCTCATCGTCGTAGCGATTATGTGAGAGGATTGTAGGGGTAGCGTTAGTATAGTAAACTAAGGAGTTATGCTATTGGCTAATGAAGGAATATGGCAAGCCTCCTCTTACCCAGTTCAATGTTTTCGTACAGGACCTTGACGTAACTATCTCTGTCCGTTCGTGACTGCTCGTGGAAGAAGCCAATAGCGTGCGCTAGCTCGTGGATGACAATCCCCTTGTACCAGCAGTATCTGTGAAGGTTTACCTTCTGCTCTCCGCGTGCTGTGCGACCCACAGATGATGAGCACCTGTCAATCACCATAAACCGTAAGTTAATTAACTTATCATGTCTTATCATGGATATAAGGGAGGGATGGGAGGGGAGGGGTTTTGGAAGGGAGTGAGGTTGCGTGATCGGTTAATGGGAGGAGTCTCAACAAGAGCAATGTAATTACGAAAGACATGAGGTGTTAAAAAATTGACTGTACATATTTGATGCAGTGAAGTGACATCTTTTACATCACAAACGTGTCAGTTTACGGGTCTAAACTCCAAGGCGATCGAAATAGCAAGCATGTCTAATACTCACTGCGTGTTCAAGTCGTTAAAGCAAATTTAAGTGCCTCGTACGAGTCGTACAATAAGGTTTACCATTTGCACAATTGGTTCAAGTGGTAAATGTGATACTTTTCAGTCAAATAAAATGTCATTTTACGTAAACAGTGGCCAATGTTGACACATTCAACTGGTACAACTCACGCGACTCGTGCAACTGGTGAAACTGCACCTCATTATATGCACTTGGAATTATAATGGCGGAATTGTACAGCTAAATCTATTCCAGACACTATTAAAATATATATTGAGCATCAGTTCCACATCCGATCTAAAACACTCAGTTTGCAATGCTTTTGAATGATAAAAAGTACACTATATTGGCCCACCATTGCACGCCCCTGTACTGTATTGCCGACCAACTGTGGCTTACCCATCACCGTTTGTGAACTTGATATAGTTTTTCTGAGTGGTCCTGGCGACAAATTTCACGCAGGTCAGCTTATGATAATCCGCAATAGCGTCATTGATCGCTTGAACGCCAGCTTTTTCTGTGGATGTCGAAAAGCAAAAACAAACAAAACATAAATCAAACATTTTGTTGTATATGAAAGTGGTATAGTTTCTCTCCTGGTAAGTGTAGAATTAGTGTGTTCCTTATATTATATTTAACATTTTCGCGTTGCGAAACACTATTTTTAACCGGGGTTGACAACAAATGAATTGAATGCGGCTTCAATACTGAATCCTGAGACACACGAAATGTACACCAATGTCTGAGAATAAGATACTCAAACGCAGTCTAAGTAGGGATGTGACATCCCCTACCCTATGCGCCGTTTCAGATTAACTGTTCCAGGCCTACTCACCAATGTTTCTATCTATGACATAAGGCACGGTGTTGCTTGGCCACAGACCGTGCGGGTGTGTGATGGCATTGCGGGAGTTTGGGTCTTGTGTTATAAACCTCAGAGTCTCGACGTCGGAGATGATATCTCCCAGGAGTATACCGGCACCAGTGTTGCCTAAAACTAAAAGTTAGAAATGTTTTTTTTTGTGATGAACAAGATTAAATGTTTAAATTCCTGAGGAAGAAAAACAACAAAGATGTTTTAATGAAGCAAATAGGAACAAGGACGTTTAGATACGAGAAGATTGGTGCAGAATGTTAACTTTAAGTTAGAGATATCCGCAAATCCCTTCTTTACGAATTTCCTGAGCCCGCGAGCCTTTACGATGGCGGCATAGTAACGTGTGTATCCTCATAGCAACAGGCTGACGAAAACAGGTTTTTTAGTTATGTTTTTATGTCATTTCTGATTTACCAATGAGCAATGAAAATTGCTCATTCATACCTCCATATGCTTCACATTCATTTATACCATCGCTAGGACACCAATTCATATTATTTGGCTCATTCTGCGGCGTTAGAGTGATTTTTACTTGAGTATTGAAAGTAATTCGCATTTGCTTTAATTTTAAAAACCCCGCCATTTTTACGACCAATCATATGTAGAACCAAAAACGATCATGACTCGCTCACACGCGTTTTCCCGCGCTTCACGCGGGCTACATGTATTTGCTTCGAGTTTTGATTATATCACTGGATTGTGCTGGAGAAATTTCTTTGGTTTTGGTTTTAAAACACTTTAAAATCGAAAGCCGCTATAAAGAGGAGTTGCGAATTATAAACTTATCTGTATGTTACGTAAGGAAAGTTGGCGTACTATACCTGTGCATTCTCAAGTTGTGTTCTAAAGTTCACTGACATGATATTAAGTTGGAGATATTTTGTTCCTGCTTTGTTGATGTTTTTGTTTAATTTTGCTTTTGATTCAGTGAATTATAAGAGTCAATGACAGGAAACAAGGTTGTCAAATTAAATTGAAAATAACCCCGTTTATTGAGCCCCGCGAGCCCCAAATAAGCGCCCCGTCTGCAAGGTCTGGTTCAGTTTGAAATATCGTTCCAGGAGTTTAATCGAGAAAGTACGGTATGCGTAAATAGACAGGAACTAGTTGTCAAAGATGAAATTGTCGTTTAAAAATTTACATTATTTAGGGATCATTTGTCTCCTAGCCTCCTACACAGACGCTTTTTGGGCTCGTCGCGTAGGAGGTTAATCGTCACTCAGTCTCTTTACAGAAGAGCGAGAATGCTCTTTTTCAATCAAAACGGGTTTTCTCTAAGCGGGGGAAAAACAACGAAGGCTTTCTTGTGCTAATGGCGTCTGGAGTTTTAATCAACGTATATTTATTCAGCCGCAGCTCGGTTTTATCGATGTTAATAACTTTGTTCATTAAATAACACTAGATCCTAAGATATGTCAGGAAAAAACTCAGGGCAGCTATATGAAAAAAGTAATGTCAGTAATAGCTACTGACTCACCGCATTTAAATGAAGTCACCCGCTTGTAACAGATGATACTGAGATAACAAATGACTGAGATAAAATTTGAACACTTAGTCATTACTCCGGCTCATCTCTTGTTCCGTTTTTTATGGACGATATACTTCTTTAAGCATATAATTCCTCCCACAATGTTAAACATGCTCACAAATTGATATCAACAGAAAGTCACCACTTCCACTTATTTATGCCAGACTAAAAAAGAAATGGTCTTTCTGCGACTGGTCACAGGGTAAATGAGTAAATTAATGCCAGAAATAAAGTTTAATTTAATTTGTTTTGGCACACGAAAACCCACTGATCTAAATCTTGCCAGCGTATTTTTTTTTGTCAGATTGGACATAAATGCTAGGCAAAATAATATATGTCCGTTTGGAGCGGCGGACATTTTCTTCTTCCTTTTTTACTCGATACTTTGAATAAGCGCAGCCCGTAAGATGTGGAAATATTTGGGAAATTTCTTATTTACCAAGCGGGAAATGTAATGACTTGTTACATTACGTACCAGACGAAGGAGAGACAAGGGAACTTTGCCGCACATGCGCTGATGCACCTGGCGTCAGGTGCTTGTCGGAACAAATAATTAAATATGCAGTTTCAACAAACCGCCATCAATAATGCATTCGACAGGTATTATGGTTTACTCAGTGGGTGAGACGTCCATTCAAACAATCGGCCGACCAAAAACGTGAAATTGAAATTAGCATTACTACAACGGGAAGATACATCAAACTGACAACGACTTCGCCGAGAAAAAGCGAATGGACGTCCCTTTACACGAAGATTTCCTCAAAAAAGAAGAAGAGAAGGAAAAATGGGTTGAATACTGGGTAATTTTGAGGAATTGTGTTTTGTATTTTTACGATGAGAAGACGGATTTGTGGCACGAGTACTGCGACAAAATCGACATCACTGCGAACTCGCGATGTGCTGTTGTGAAGCGGAAGACATACAGCCATCGATTTAAACTGGTCACCGAAGAGGGAACGTGTCTTTTGAAATGCCACACAAACCTTCAAAGACATCGCTGGATGCATGCGATCGAACTGGCGGTGAGGGAAATTTCCTCTAAAGCCACAGACCTCGCACCGGTGGCAACAACACCGCGTGGTTGTTACTACGAGCGAGATTTGTTTGGAAGAAGTATGCGAAGGGAAATGAGGCAACAAGAAGCAGCGCGCCAAAATAACAACAACACGCTTGAAGAACTAAGTTTGAATTTGGATTTGGAAAAAGAAGGCAAGCGTGAAAGACAGACTTCACGAAAGAGCTCCAAGTTACAGAAAAGCGCTCAAAGGGATAAAGACTCATCCATCGCATTCGAATCACTACAATGCGATTTTGATCCAAATCTTGGGAGCCCGGTGGAAAATCTCGCTTTCTCCGACGATGAAGTCAGCGTAGATGGAAATATAAAGATGCGAAGCATTCGTTCGGCACCTGTAGCGAAATTTATTCGTGTTGGAAGTGCTAGTAAGCCAATATAATTCGCAGGCGAGTAAATTTGTGGTGAGTTATTGGCGCGAAAAATGCGGATAAAATTTATCTGGAAGTAGTTGGAACTTTACTGTGAAGTAATTTACTGTAATATTGGTCGCCTAGCTCGGCCATTCTTGCCTAATTTAAACATAAACCATACATCTTTTGGTGACAAGATGAAGAAAGCTGTCTAGCTGCTAGAATTTATTCTAATGTTGAATATGAAAACAAGTTTTACAAATAAATACTTGGCAAAGTAGATGCTTTTAAATCAAGCTGTCCGTTTTGGACTCATAAAGTTGTAGGCATTAATTTTTTCGACGTCGTGTCTCGCACTTATTCATTAAAAATACTGTATAAGGCAAGGGAGAAAACTTTTGGCACTCATGTTCAAAAAATTTGAATTACCTAGTTTTATTCTTTCCCGCTGACAAATTTCTGGAGCGAGCAAAGAAATTACCTTATTTCCAAATTGTTTGCGCATTTTAAATTGTTTTGCGCAGTTTCTTGGACGATGAAAATAACAAGAAAATTAGATTTTGATGGCGAATGACATCATTTAAGGAAGTTTTCAATTTTCAAAGTCGTTTTCTGGAAAACAAAATCGTGAAAAAAGATTTGAAAGCGTTTTTTTATTAAATTCATGAATTTGCTTTGCATGCCGCAGACGGCGTTCGACATATCATGTCATTACTTTATTAACAGGAAAGGATTACTGTCTGTTCCAACAGAACGCAATTAGTTTAAATCGGTAATATAAAAGCGCCCTAGAGGTGAAAATAGGAGATATGAGTTGAGCTTGCGACAGGAAATTAAGAACCTTTTAAAATTTAAACTTTTTTACTGTCAAATGTAGTTTCTGCAAGCAGGAAATTTGGCCAAAGTAAATACAACCGAAGTAATGTTGCTCGTTCGAGCAAACAGCTTAATTTATACTATAAAATAAAATAAATATGATAAAAATGTAAGATAACAAATTTGAATCTTAGTCACAAAAGATATTATTTAAATAAAACAAGGTTTTATTAAGATTTTAAAATAACTGAAATATGTCGGGGACATGTAATTTTTTAAATAAAAAATAAAAACAAGTAATGAATAATCGAAGAATATTTTATGAAGTTTTTTAATCCGATTGATTTCCATGTATTAATTTAAGGAAATAAAAATTATCTTTTGCGTTTTATTGTTTTTTTGTATGTAGTTGTGAATATGACAGCCGCCCCACACCATAAAGCAAAAAGCCCTATATTATTGTTTTTCTTATGCGACAAATGTAAGCAAACCAAATAAGGTGCCATCAAACTTGTGTGCGGTGACTTATGACGCGATTTTTGTCGCCCACATTTTTCTCACATGAATGCGATCATTTTGACTGCCTCAAGTGAAAAGAAGAAGTAAAGCCTTTTGAGCCCAATTGGCTCATAGCTCACGGCGCTTGAAAAATTCTGTAGCGTGAATCAGCTAGGAGTATTGTTACTCCCGCTGAATGGGATGCTAGTCCATCAAAGGGTACTCCCCAGCATTCTATCAGGTTTACCCAATAATTCGCCAGTACCCCTTGGTTAATAGAGAGATATTGTGAGGGTAAAGTGTTTTGTCCAAGAACACAACACAATGACTCCGGCCAGGGCTTGAACCCCGCTGCGTCTCCCACATGCTAGCCTTAGTTGTTTACGTTGTTGTTGTCGAAAAAGATCCCTATTGCCCAGAAACGTCCAGTGTCATCTGCAATCAGTGCAAATGTGCTAATTTAAAAAGTAGTTTGCGGTATCACAATCAGCACATTAAAGCTGATAAGAAAATCCACTGACTGCGATAGAGTGACATTGGGTACGATAGCCGGGTTTAGGGTTTTTATAAATTAACTCGTATCGTGGTATTTTTTATTATTTAAAACGGCGATTTGCGAAGATTTTAGTCACGATGACGTCACTTAAGGAATATAAACAAACGAGATAAAAGGAAAACCGACGGAATCAGATATTAAATGAGAGCAAAAAGATAGGACGTCCTTTTACGTTGATCGGAACGAAAGAGTACATAACAGACAACTGACGGAAGAATAATTTTTAAGATACAACACAGAGTGTTTTTTAATAGCCGTAGTGCAAACAGAATATCATATCATCCCGGAGTCATTCAGGCAATTTTAGACCGAAAAACATTCCGTATTTTAGCGCGTTGGGAAACGGAAACGCGTCTTTCAAAAAGGATCTAGGACGAGAAGAGTGGGACTGGGGAGAAAACTTAATAAAAAGAAATCGTAGTGGACTGGAAATCACTTCGAAGCATTGCTTCAGACCATGTGGAGAGAGCTGATGACATATTATACCACGTTAGATTGCTTGCGGTTAGCTCTTATAATGGAGTTGGGATTTCTATCCAAAAAAATCACGGTCCTGGCAGCTGGTCGTCGGTGGCATAGTGGGGATGAATCCCGCTTGGTAAACCGACGACCCGGGTTCTATTCTTCTTGGTGTCAACTTTTTTTTTAACTTAAAAAAAGGTTAAGTGTGATGTTTACTTCATGTATGAAAAAACAAGAAATCTCACATGGTCAGAAGCAATGCTTGGTAATGCTTTCCTAGTTGACTTCACTGGGTAGGTACGTTATATATTGGGGACATAATAGTTCCCCATACATAACGTTCCTACCCTTCACTGCAGGTTTTGTGCAGTGTACGTCATATCAAAAGTCATTGTTCATTAAAGTCATAGTTTATTTATCCACGAAGAGCTCAGCAGCCATAGCTCGTTAAAACGCTCTCGTGAAAGGTTTGAATGTATTTGTATTAAGGCTGTAAACTTGGTATTATTATTTATTTCCCTGAACCTCTCGACACTTTTAAGTCAACTACCAATGATCCGTTCTTCAATACCCTGTTCACTTTTACTTCAACAGGTCGAATTTTTGTACAGGGAGCTATTTTACCATATATAAAATCGATGTACAAAATGGCCTTTAGACTGAATTCAAGTGTAATTTTGTCCACATAGGCAAGACACAAGAATTAGCCATTATTGTATCAACGTCTAAGAAAAATAAGGCAACCCCGTAATTTATTCTTTATATACTTATTACTTTTTCTTTTCCCTCGAGAATTCGAGTGATCGGGGTCTTGTTTTTCAACACGAAGATACTTGACAAAGACCTTGTCGCCCTATACGAAGCAAATGGACGAGCCTGCATACGAAGACTTTCTCAAGAAAGAGGAAACGAAGGACAAATGGGTTGAATACTGGGTCGTTCTGAGGAATTGTGTTTTATATTTTTACAATGAACAGGCGGACGTGCGGGAACAGTATTGCGACAAAATAGAAATCACGGCGAACGCGCGATGTTCTATTGTGAAGCGAAGAATGTACAGCTATCGTTTTGAGTTAGTCACCAAAAAAGGATCATGGCTTCTTAAATGCCCCACGATCCTCCAAAGAGATCGCTGGATGAATGCTATCGAGGTGGCAGTTCAAAAAATTTCCTTCGGGGCAGCAGAACTTGCACCTGTGGCAACAGTTCAGACTGAGCAAGATTTATCCGGGGGGAGTGTGCGAAGGAAAAAACAGCAGCAACTTGAAACTTCACAAGAGAATAACAACAATACCCTGGAAGAACTGAGTTTGAAGTTGAATTCGGAAGAGGGAGGCAGACGTGATAGACAGAATTCTAAAAAGAGCTTCAAGTTGATGAAAAACGATCAGAAGGAAATACACACGTCCGATCAAGATCTTGGCAACCTTGTAGAGAACCTCGCCTTTTATGAGGAAGAAGTCGACGACAAGAAGAGACGGTTGAAATTCAAACTGAGTGGAGATGGAAATGCTTGGAGAAGAAGCATTCGTTCAGAACCAGGAGCAGCCAAGTTAATCCGTGTTGGTAGTACTTGTGATGACTAGTTTATTATAGCTTAAATGATCATACGCGGCCGACAGGAACTTTTGTTAAGTTCTTGGCGCTAAAAAGTACGGACAAAGCATTATCTGGAAATGATTGCCCCATTATTACAATGTTTTACGTGTAGCTCGGCCATTTCCTAGCTTATTTCAAATAGAAACGTGCATCTTTTAGTGTAAAGTTCGGTAGTTTGTTGCACCTTGTTTTTGTTGAAATGAAAAAAAAAAAAAAACACGTTTTGGCTAAGTAGATGCTTTTGAATAAAGCTACCCGCGTTTTGGAACCTCGAAGTTGAAGCTTTCACGAATTTTGGCATTCGTGATAAATAAAAACCATCACTTGTTTTGTCTCTTTGAGGAGGGAAATCGCCTTGTTTGTCATATGCATGTTTGCTTGATTAAATTGACGTTTTTTGGACGCTGTAAAATCTCATTTGGTACTCAGCGAAATCGTTTGAGGTTATTTTAAAGACGAAGCTGTTTTTCTTTAAAACAGCTGAGAAAGGAATAAGAAAGTATACGTTTTATAAAAAGTTTTTAATTTTCTTAGGCGCTTTTATACTACCAAATTGGTATTATAAAAGGATTAAAAACTAATAATATTTATAAAATGTAAACTAATTGCGTTCTGTTGGAACAGACAGTAATCCTTCCATGTTTATGAGCTCGTGTTAATCAATTTTGTAATTAAAAAAGTTCAAAGTTTACCGAAGAATATCTTATGAGTTTTTATCGACCGATCGATTGCAGCATGTCATTTTAGGAAAATACTAATTCTCTTTTGTGTGTTAATGCTTTAAATTGTATATAGGCAGGCGCACATTGTTGCAAAAAAGCCCGATTTTTTAATAATATTTTCAATATTTCATCTTTTTTCAACATTAAGACTTTTGAGTGGTTTAATGAAAAAGGTAACAATAGGGAACTTGTGCGTGTTGTATAGTGTTATTCAAAGTTTGTAAAATGGACTAACAAAGCTGCGAAACCACTTTACTGTGATTCGCTCGCGTACTCAGTTTTATTAACTTTTACGAACCTTTTGTCGTGGTTAATTGATTTGTGAGCTCCATTACTGGTAATTATGTAATAACTGGACATCTGGTCGAAGTAATAAACACATTTTGTTCACCTTTACAATTACTTTTAAAATTTAAATGTTTACGACAAGTGTTTTTCAATGATTTCTGCAGATTGGCAAGGATTTGTAGAGCTGTACTTGTAGTTGTTTTAGTTAAAAGAACCATTTTGTATGACTTTATTTTGATTGCTTGAAGAGTAAACTTTTGTATAATAAGTACTTTGGTCGTATACCTGAAAGAACTGTGAAACCTATAGTTTCCGTGACAATCGAACAATGGAACACTTTAATTAAATTTTATCTATTCACGCCAAAATATACAGCTATTTCAATAAACGTTGTCGGGTTAAAGCTAAAACCTAAAAGGCAAGACCGTAGGGCGTTTTGGGTATTCACTGCAAATTTACATATAAGCTTCATTAAATGCACAAATTTGTATTTCGCACGGGAAGAATTCACGAGTTTGTTTTTCATTTCAGGAAGCCTTTCTGTAGCTTTACTTTCACTGTCTCTTGCCTCTGAGTTTTGAAAATTCTTCTTTAATTCAGTGTGGCTAAAAGCACCTCGTTTCACATGTTTGAAGAAAATGAAAACGTGGAAATTTGCGTTTACCATGTCACTATATATTTTAGTATTCAACACGTGCAGTTACTCTCTTCTTCTACCCATACTGCCTTTCAGTCTTGTCTTTAAGCTTTCATTCGGACAACGTTAACTGAAATAGCTGTATACACTCGAGTCTCATAATGTAGTTTTGTTAAAGAAATGGGGTCAAGGTCATTTTGGTTCTGTCCATTCACTGTAGTGGTTGGTAGCAAAACTCACAGTTTCGAAGCTACTTTTAGTTGAGCGTAGCCTAGTCCCTTGACGTTCTCTCTTGTCTCGGTCACCGCGCAAACCCTGGGACGCGAGGCAGGCGAGTGCTCTTTGGTGACGTCACCGCTCACGATTGGATCCAGACTCCCTTGAGCTAACAACGCCTAGTCGAGCGAACTTATGACTTCAGTCCGGATTATTATTAGCTTATTCAAAGCGCGTTTTTTAGTATCAACTGCGACGGCACTGCTGTTTATGAGCACCTTTCCTTATTTTTGTTCAAACCAATCGCTGCAAGAGCATAAGCTTTTACATTAGCATGTCGCCGTCAGGTCACGCTATGTTGCTTAGCAACGGTCGTAAAAAAAACCGCTGACTGATGTTCGAACAATTCCCCTTTGCACGGTAATGATAAAGTTAAGTATTAGTTGTGGTAATACCTTATTTTCTCGGATAATATCCAGGGGCGACTGTTATTTTTTTGCGTCAGAAGGGGGCGATTATTTAACATATATGCTCGCTGGAATTCGCGCCATAAATATTTTAATTTGTTTTGTTATCCTATTCAATCAAAATAATCAAGAACGCTGAACACGGGCTTTCGAAGTGTTCCAAATTTGATTTCTTTGACTAATTTTTCAATGTCAATACCTTGTCAGAGCACGAATCATTCCTATCCCAGTTGTAATTTTTTCACATGACAAGGAGAGGGTGAAAGAAAGGAGAGGTAAAAAGACAAAGAGGGCTGATTATTCGAACGAGGTCGAGGGGTGGGACGATTATTTTAAATATTTCTACCAAAGACGGGCGATTATTCTAGCAGGGACGATTAATAGAGGGACAACTGTTATTCGAAGAAATACGGTATTTATACAGTGGACGAAGAAAAGAGCAGAAATTTGATAAACCAAACCACTTAGAGGATTAGCTTCATACCTTGATTTATGTGAGTCTCGTCACTGTCTGGAGTAATGCTTTTCAAATCACCTGAAAATAGAATGAAAAGATCGAGCACGTGTTCAGTTATAAGCTGATGATCAACTCTGTCAGTTCCAAGCTCAACATAACAATTCTCCTTACTAGTTACCATATATTTCTTTTTAATGTCGGTCCTGAGAATTTTGTGGAACATGGAAGATGATAAAAAAGTCTGTGTTGCAGCCTAGTGGCCCATCAGGC
This sequence comes from Oculina patagonica, assembly GCF_052425735.1. Taxonomy (NCBI): domain Eukaryota; kingdom Metazoa; phylum Cnidaria; class Anthozoa; order Scleractinia; family Oculinidae; genus Oculina; species Oculina patagonica. The sequence continues at coordinate 20,335,203 of NC_135761.1, forward strand.
CGGAGCTTATCCTGGTTTCCGTAGCATGAAGCGACTAGGAGTATTTATACTCCCCCTGGATGGGATGCTAGTCCATCACAGGTTTACCCCCCAGCATTTAAGTCAGCAGTACTCATTTTATACACCTGCTGGATGTAGAGAGGCACTATAAGAATAAAGTGTCTTGCTCAAGAACACAACCCAGTGACCCCAGCCAGGACTCGAGTCCGGACCGCTCGATCCGGAGTCTGGCTCGCTAACCATGAGGCCGCTGCGCCTCCCGAAATTCGAAAATAAGCCCCTCTCAAATATAAGGGCATGGGCTTATATTCAGTTAAAGCTCTTAAAGACAGAAATATCTTTTCCGATTAGAAGCCTTTTTTGTTGGGCTTGTTTTGTATTTTACGTTGTTTGAGAATGCTTAGACATCTAATGACTGTAAGAGTTGTTTGGGTTTCATCAGAAACCCATAATGGGTTTCTGGTTTCATATCATTATGTTTAGTGAGATTTGATTTACCATGTGGTATTCTTGTATGCACCAAAAACATTTTCAGACACGGTACCCCGTTCATATAGAGACCCAGATATTTTTGAAACGCAAATTTTCATCTGAAGGTAAGCCCCACCCTCCACCCCCCCTCCCCCTCCCCATAAACCTTCCCTGAAAATTAGCCCACCTGAAAGGAACATTTAGCAAATATAAGTCCAGGGCTCAGTTATTTTGCGGAATTTTACCTTAGAGCTGATAGTTTACTGTACTCTGTGTTACCTTTATGACCTCAGATTTTTAGGAAAACATGCTATTTTTTAAGACAGTGAAGTGCAGAATTACCTAAAAAGTCAAACGGCCTGGTTAATTCCCAGTGAAGGTTAGTTCTGTTTTTGTACAGTTGTCAATGTCCTCAGTCCAAAACGTGTCTGATAATATTAGGCTGTTCACAACCTCTTCATTATTTCAACGCAAAAAAACGCAAGAGAAATTCTCGCCCCCAAGCCCTACCCCCTCCAGCCTCCAGTTTTGCGCTGGTGACCAGTTCTCTCGCAAAACTTTTCGCACATTCAACGATACATTCAAAAGTAGGAAAAAAAGAAATACTCCAGAATAAGAATACTGTAGATTCCTCACGTGACTAATTAGTAATATGAGACTCACCTTGACTCCCTGAACCGCCGTCAGGAGGGGGGAGTAGGGACTGGGAAGGAAAAGACGAAACGTTATTAAACCAAAACCCTGTCGTTTTCAAAATGTGAAGATTTGTTGTTGACATACTTTGTTGCGTATCAAGCTATCACTCTACCGAGGTCAAACGCAGTTATTACCTTTAGACGATTATACTATATAGGATTGGTGCATTGCCAGCTTTTTTGAGAGGGATATCAAATGCTGCATAACCCGTTAACCCCGCACCTCCTGAAAGTGCCATAATACAAATTTGTCAAATTTTCTTAAATACTATTTGGGATGTACAACATTACCACTTGAAAGTACTACTTAACAGCTTTCATTTGGATGGTCACACTAGGGTTTTATTCACAGACTAAAAAGTCAAAACCACGTTGTCCAGCGTAGTAGACAGTACCGCATGAAAGTGCTAAGTAGCTTAGATTGAATAGCCACACGACAGGGTTTCATCCACAGACCAAAACCACCTTGTACGGCGTAATATACTGCATGAACAGATGAACGTATTGCTCAATAGCTTTTGCTTGAATGATCAGACACGGGTTTATTTTACAGTTTGAAACATTAGAATGGTATGACGGCTCAAATCTCAAGGTCAGGCTGAAATTAGATCTACAGTTAAATTCTCCTTTCTGTTTTCCATACTTTTTCTATAGAACCTCTTGGGAGAATTGAATCCCATCTGAGATGATCAAGTACGTCATTCTCGTGACCTGTTTACTCGGATTTGTTATAAAAAGGTTAAAAATAGACAAGAACAAGGACGAGAATCTAGAGAAACATTTGAAACAGTCACGTCGTGTTTGAACTTTCTCTCCGTTGAAAGATAATAGGATGTTGTAGCACTTAGAAAATCATCATTCGCAATTCATTTATTTATTTATTTATTTATATTTATTTATTTATTACAATCGTCATTGAAAATACAGAAAGGTCCATAACGGTTCGCATAATAAATTATTGGTCATTATTGTGATCGAGTTAAATATTGGAGAGGGTGGAAAATCGGATTGAGAATTCCGCACGTAAATTTTGATAGCTTTGTCGATCAAGATTGTCGAGGTTGACAGTCGCGTGCAGTTCTTACATTGCAGCGTTTTCACATTGATGCCTAACTGTAGGAGATAAGTGAGTTAGTTCTGGTCTCCTTCTCTTTGAAAAAATTCGCTCAAGTTCACCTTGCAGACCTTGGAAATCTTGATGCACGTTTGGCACAGATGTAATTAAAGTTATTTAAAGCATTAATAGGTTTTACTACAGCAACAAAATTACTCCCTTACCTGGTCTAACGAGTACATTTCCTCTGCAGAGCGAAGCCAAAACAGTTAGTATAAAAACAAGTCTTCTAACACCGAAGATTTCAATTGTACAGTGATCACGGGGTTTCATTATTTACAGCAGCTGAAAGACCTTCAGCTTTCCGTGAGGATTAAAATCGGCTGTTAGCACTGAAACAACAATTCAGTAAAGTGACCTTTAAATTTAAAAGGTCATATGCTATTATTATTGCGTATTTCCTGTTGACTGATCTTTAAATGATTTGGATGGCGCGGATTGACTGAACGGAACCTTGAAGACGCTCAAAACAGCTCAATTTTCAAACTGCTTGGCCCATAGTTTTCAGTTTTACCCTCTTGAAAATTGTTTTACAAGGTCCATCTTCATAAAGAAAATTAAACACATATTATGATTGTAGTTTCAGTCTTTCCAATTTTATAATCGTCCAATCAGAAACAACACGGTCACGTCAGTCAGTGTCACAATCAGAAAAGTCACGTTATCTAGCAACACTGGCTAAGAAAGACCGCGGGCTCATTTAACTTTCCTAGACTGTTAAGAATTACGTCAGTTTGAGAACTGGTCAGAGATGGATAGTTTCCTGCTTTGAATAAGCCGTCGAGATAGACTTACTATTTGTTAAGACATGGTGCTACAATCTTGGACAAAATTTGTTTTGACCAAACGCATTTCACGCATTTCTCACAAATGTCCTGACTTGCAAGCGGGTAAAAATATTTTATCCCCCTCTCCCCCTACTCAACACGTTGTTTCTTGGAGTTTGCGGTTCGCCAGGCCTTGAACATTGAAATGGGCTTGGAAAAAGGGGGGGGGGGGGGGGGGGTTGGATAACTGGACTGTGGTACCTAAATTAAATTTGCCCAGTGTTTTAACAGTTTTGTCCAAGATTGCAGTCAGTTGGATCCAAAATGCCAAACCTGTGCGATGGGGTCTACTTGAGTCCCTCGTTTCCCTTTTGTCTGTAGTCATTTCAAAAGCATAAACGCATCCATTCAAACAAAAACCCTTTCGGTTGCTCATCTACTTATTCGAAGAAATTTCAGTGCTTCAAGTGCAATTCCCAAGTTGCAATACTAACAGTGTCGCGACAAACCATTGCAGTCACTCGACAATAACGGATATGAGACAATATTCTAATGAATGAACACACTCTTATCGTCATCTCAAGGTTGTAAGGTGGATCGCTACCCAGTTGGTGCCTGTAGTGAGGTCGGATCAAGTGAATTGGTCGTTTGCCAGAGGTTAAAAATATAGAAAATCTCAAACCATTGGACCTTAAAATGGCCGCGGTCGCATACGAGATGTGGTCACTCATGTAAGTCTCTGAATGCAGTGATTTGACTGGAAAAATTTAATTAATTTTCGATCTTTACTTCCTTATATCTTTCAACAAAAAGAGGAGACTGTCCCCCGATCCCATTCCTAGATCCGTCCATGAGTTGTGGAGGTTTCCTCCAAATTTCGTTGCCGTAGTTCTTGTGTTGTATCAGTATTGCGGATGTTAAAATTCACAAATCCATCTAATTATACGCAAAAGTGCAAGACCAAAGAAAGTACAAAAGCGTGTAAGCGGTTTTGTCTGTAACGGGTTACTGCTACTCGAGCCTTCTGAGCCACTGTTCTCAGTACTGTTGTGTCTATTGGTAATACTGGAGTAGAACAATTATGGAAGGATTTGCAAATCAATTAAGGGAGTAAAAGGGTGGTGCAGTTGTTGTTACTATACTTTTGATATAACGTGGCACAGAATTCCAACCCTTTTATTACCCTTGTAACGCCTTTAAACAAATGTTTCAATATAATCTACTATCCTTGCTTTCTTTTGTTTTTCTATGAACAGTTTTTTTTTGCGGCCACCATATTGCTATTATTATTATTAATTTTCGGATTATTTATTTTATTTATTATATTCCACAAAAAACGACGAAGATAATCGCAAATATTGAGTCTGCCATAATTTTCTTATAGTAATAAAACAGTTGCAGTAGTATTGTTTTGCTCTTTTAGAGAACTGAAACGAATATGGAAGTGTTTATGCTATGCCATAGCACTTTAGCTTTCCCAGTGTGTGATAACCTTCCTCGCCACTTGATACATCCCCAAACCTGAGCTGTTTAACTGGAAGATGTGTCTTGTCAGTGAGGAGACCGCTGTCCTCACGCCATACAGCGTCATTCTTATCACAGTTACAACCATACCTGGAGTCTGCACATGAGTTGTTCATCCCGCATGCGCACTTACCACTACCAGGTGATGCTCCGCCCCAGTACGTCATCTTACTAGAGTCACGTGACACCCACCAGGCTGATCCGACTCTGAGCATCATTGAACTATAACACTCGTACTTGATAAACTGCTCACAGTGTAAGGATACCCTGGTGAGACTCGCCAACTGAGGCAGACTCGCTCCAGTATAATGAATGTCACGCGAATAACAACCGTGATCTTCACATCCGTCTACGTGCGTCCTGCTTTCACTGTCGTGATTTATTACTGTCACGCCAACTCCATTCTTGTCACTCATGTCACAATAAACTGTAAATGGTGCCAGGCCTCCCGAGCCATCTGGACCAATGACGTAATTTCCGCTTACACTGCTGGCGTGTTTTCTTATCCCAGAACACGAAGTCGCAATAACTGGGGAATTGATTTTGACCTTGGCTTCTATTATTGACAAAGCATTAGTCGCTCTACAGGTGTAAGATCCTTCGTGTGATTTCTTGATGTTCTGAATCAGCAGTGTTTCATTCTGTAGAACATTGGACTCTACAGGAAGTAGAGACTTACCATCCTTTGTCCAAGTGATTGTAGTTCTCAGGTCACTCTCGGCCACACACGGCAGATGGAGACTTAAACCAATCACAGGAGTCACCTCTTGAGGAGGACGGACTTTAAAACGCAAAGGAGGGAATACCGTTAGTTGAGCAGTGTCAGTTGCCGATCCCAGAATATTCTCTGCTTTACAAATGTATGTTCCACCGTCCTTTCTTGTCACACTGTTAATAGTCAACGTTCCATTCACCACTTTATTTCTGTCTTCAGGCAAACTACCTACTGACTTAGCCCACGCGACACTGGGAGGCGGCTGACCATAACCACTGCAGGCGATGGTAACGTTTTGTTTTTCTTCAGCAATCAGCCGATTGGATGATAATAAAAGTTTAGGAGCGACTGTTGAAAAAAAGGAATTATTTTCCTTTGGCAAAACATACTACGTTTACAATTTACTGAATAAATTTTAACCAACACCTACTTTATTGTAAAGTTCACTCCAGAATGGCCATTTATTTTCTTCACGCCAATAAAAAGTTAATACAAAGATATGTTATTCACAAAAATTTCAGCCTCCAACGTACGCTTTAACCCTACGAAATCTTTCCCAGAACTCAACAACTGAACACCGCCATCTTGGAGCTGGTAATGTATGCTTGACGTCAAAGAGCTCAGCATGAAGTTTGGCGGGAAAATTAAAATACTCGAAACTCCTTGTTTCTTCGTCTTTTGTTTCTCAAAATTCCTGTTTTGCAGCTCCATTCTGCTCAAACAGCTCCAAGAGCTACAAAAAACAAGGAGTTCTGACTATTAAATCTTTCCGCCAAAATTCAGGCTTAGCTCTTTGACGTCACGCATACAATACCAGCTTCAAGATGGCGGGGTTCAGTTATCGAGTTTTAGGAAAGATTTCGTAGGGTTATAGCAAACGTTAGAGGCTGACATTTTGGTGAATAACATGTCTTTGTGTAAACTTTTTATTGGCGTGAAGAAAATAAATGGCCATTTTGGAGTGAATCGAACTTCTCCTTTAACGTTGTTTCACATGTATATTTTGTTTAATTACGTATACCTATTTATAACCTAGTCAAATTGTAGGCTACTTTCAGCACGTTTATTTCAATTTAAATGTCATGGGATAAATGCGGCCCGATATGAAAGGAATTGGCATATTTCGCACCAACTCATAACAAAACCTTCCAGTGACCAAAAACCCTATCTTTACAGCGGACTTTTAGTAACACTGATCTAAATTATATAACTTACACTGGACAGTTAATTTCGCCGAGGCATTCACTTGTCCCAGCAAATTTTCCACTCTGCAGCTGTAAACTCCGTCGTCTCCAGGTCTAACGTCCTTCACAATCAGTGCGCCACTGGACTCTACCACGTGACGTCCAACCGGCAGCGATGAATTCAGCTTAGACCACGTGACTTTTGGACTTGGATTACCATCCGCTGTACATTTCAAGATGGCTGTCTGACTTTCATTGACTGTCGTTCCAACAGGACGCTGCAGCAGAGATGGAGCCGAGATGGACTGGCCCGGTTCACCTTTGACGCCTTTCATACCCGGTGGGCCTCTAGGTCCCACGGGACCGGGGTCTCCTGGTACTCCGATATCCCCCTTTATACCCATCGGTCCTTGAGCTCCTATTGGTCCATGTTTACCGGGAGGTCCGTTTGATCCGGGTCTCCCTGGGGGACCTGACTTCCCTCGGGTTCCCAGTTTTCCTCGTCGTCCCGTGTTACCTTTTGGTCCCGTGCGACAGAGCGTGTGATCTTTAGCACAGACTTGGTTTTGCAGCAGACCAAATTCTTGTTTGACCAGTGCTTGTACTTCAGAGGCGGTAAGGGTTGATTTCTTTTGTGGATCATCCGTCGAAGAGCGTTTCTGTCTTGAGATGGTCGCCTGTTTACCTGTAAAATTATAGTTATTTGTTTATTAACGTACACTCTTTCAACCATTCTTTGACGTTCAGCGGTTGGTATGATGCGACGTATTTCCGCTTTGATTTGTCAATGTGACTAACTGACTTAGATCCCAGCTCTCCTCTGGGAGAATGCGGCCTCCGGAGGGGGGGGGGGGGTCGCATAACAAAGGGACGGGGATGCTCGTCGGAAATTTTGAAATGAACCTCTAAAAGAGACCAATCTGGTGTGGCTCAAGCTTTTCCTGACCCCTAAAAGATACAAAAAAAACTAAGAATAGAATTTATATTTGTATATTTCTTCCTGTGCACCTCTAAACGAGACCATTATGGCTAAAAATATTGGCGTTTTGCCTGGAACACCCTAAGCGAGGTCAACATCCGAAATTTACACCCCTAAGCGTGTACACTCATATGCGAGTCTCCCCCCCCCCCCCCGGGATAGGTCCATATCATTGAAATCTTTTGAAATTGTAACTATTCGTGTTAGAAAAACCACTTTCTTTATTTTTTTATTTTTTATTGCAATTACAAAAAAGAAAATTAATTACACAGTAAAGTTACATACATTTTAGGAATAGGAAAAAAAAAAATAATAATGAAAAAAAATAAAATAAAGTTAATTAATAAATGTGATAATTACACTTCACTATTACAATTCTCAAGTTATTACACGCACAAAGATAGCCTTAAGGATAGTAACATTTGAAATAATAACAATACATATTTATTATATAGGTTTAATTATCCATTTTTTATTAAAATATTCTTTTTTGTGATTTTACTTTCTATTTCATACTTAATTTTAATTTTGGCTTTAAACCCCGCAATTTTAGGAAGGGTTTGACTTCTTCTGCAGTCCCATAAGAACAATTTTCCAATAATTATGAAGTAATTTAATAGATCAAGTAAAGGGCATTTTTCCGTAAATATTCCAAATAAAACATATTTTAGGGGGAGGTGGATTTTCTGTTTTGATAGTAGGTGCCAGTATGATGCAAAATCTGTCCAGAATTGTCTAGTGTGGGAACAGTTATAAAAGAAATGATTTGAGGTTTCTGACTCAGTTGTACAAAACGTACACAAATCATCGCTTTTGTAACCAATTTTAAGTAATGTAGTATTCGTATAAAAAAAAAAGTTTATAACTTTATATTGGAAAGCTTTAACATAAGATTCAAGTGCAGGAACAACATGTTTCTGCTTGGACAAAAGGCGCGCCAGAATAACTGACAAATTACACAAGAACCTATGCTCTTAAAAAAATCTCAGTAACGTAACTGAACATACCTTTGGAGGCTTGCCAATGGCGTCCTGTAGCCATAACGTGCCATCTTTCGTATTGTTGTTGTACTTTTAGCAGGAGTTTTGTTTCCATCTTATCACAGAATGTTACTGAGTGCGATATCAGTCGATGATGTTCTTGTATTCTGAGTTCCACGTGAATTAGCGAGATACAACACACAACAGACAACAGTAAGCCTGACGCGGAACACAAGCGGTGCCGTGTTTGTCTTCTGTTCGTCTGCTTCTTTTCTTTATCTTGGTGTCTCATCGTCGCAACTGTCACTGCAATCTTGCGATGTCAAATTGATTTAAACGGCGTTTTGTTCACTCTTGAGTTGCTTACAGATAAGTCCACTGTAGGGTTAATCGATCAGTGAAAGGACGATGTCAAATTGATGGTCCGATTTTCATTGAGACTCGCAAATGTAACACGAATCCAAATGTTAACCGATGCGGTGTAAAAATAGAAGCATTTGTCTGTGTTCGTTATGACGATTCAGTATCACAGGAAGTATAATATTTTTTTACTGAGGTCACATTTATTTACCACACGGATTGACCACAGCGTCTGAGCTGATGCCAGTGGGTGTACGAACACGTGTCTGGGGAGGGGAGGGGTAAATACTATCTCGACGGAGAGTTGTATAAACCGTCAATTGTGAAAAAAATAAATTTAGAAGGTATTTCAAGCAACAATTAAAAGAGAGATAAATGGTAACTTGTTTCATTGATCATTGCGGGTCGTAGAGTTCACGAATAATTAATATCATAACTTTGTAACCCGTTCTTTGCCGTTTGCCGCGCAATACTCTTCAGACAGTGGTTTAAATAGGTTGTTCACAACAGCTGAGAGAATTCTACTGCAGTAACTTAACTGAAAAGGTAAAACTTGAGAAATTCATATTTCTCTTTCTGGGAAAGGAAATATGAGAGTTTTGAATGGTCATTTTGAGACATTTGGGACTAAATCGGAGCCTTTAGCAGAAAAAAAGTCATCTGCTGCGATCTGTCACGCGTACGAGTATTTCGCACTAAGTTCCCTCTAATTTACTAGTCTATAACACTGAATGAAAATCTGAATGGAAACACTGCGTTATTAAATAATTCTTTTAACGAAGAAAGATGCATCAGCTGATGATTAAGTCTAGTTAATCCGATTCCAACCAATTTACCGGCGCATACTTCACTTCCTTGATGGAGCACGTAGTATCCACTTTGTGCAAAAACAGGGTCTATGTTTTCTCGACAATACGTAAATGTATATTTTCAGCTCGCTATTAGAAATGCTTACCCGTGCTATATGACAAAAGTTCAAGCCAGTACAAAGAGTGAAATAGCATGTAACCGTTGGTAAAACTACTTGGTAAAATACCAAAAAAAAAGATAAAAATAAAAAAACGCCTTTGATTGCAGTTTACAGATTACAGATTTTTACGAAGGTGTCACTTTACAATAATCACTAAGGCACCGTTCACACTGACCCGGGTAAATTTGAAAACGCATCTTTTTTTCTCTCCGGTCAGGCCAACCATCCACACTGAAACGGCGTTTTCGGTCACCGAAAACGGAACTTTTTAAAAACGCTCACCAATGAAGCGTATCGTTTTCAAATTTACCCTGGTTCATGTGGACGGAAAACATTTTACCAGGCGTTTTCAAATTTCTCCGTTTTCAAATGTACCCGGGTCAGTGTGGACGGGGCCTAAGTAACTGGGCGCTTTCCATTCGACCAAAAATTCCGGAAATTTCGGGACAAGAGCGGTCAAGAGCGAATGGTACAGAAATTTCCTGGGAATTGAAGTTCCAGAAAATCCGGAAAGTGTTGACTTTCCGAAATGCGAAGCATTCAACCGAAAATCCCGGAAATTCCAAGAGCAAAATCGAATGGAACTGAAATTTCCGGGAAATTGTTTTCGAAAATTTGGGTCTACCTCCGAGGCTGTCCTCTTTTCTGGAAATTTTGGAAAAACCGCCATTTTACACTCAGCTCGAGTTCCTTTGGCCGAAAATTTAGCGAGTTCGGCAGCTGAAAGCAGCTACATGTGTTTAGAAAGCATTCTTAAAACTCCATAAAAAAAATTAAGGCCTCGTGGTTAACTTGAATTGGTTGTTTTTCGTTTTTGTTTTGCAGGCGACAGCAAAGAAATGTACAAATATTTATAACGCGCGTGCAGGATACGTCATTGTATTGTTCATTAAACTTTTTGTTTGGCGACGTTTTCGTTGCTTGTGTGCCTTTTGAAGGTTCCCTGTTGTTGTGCCCACGATGTCGGTCTTTGCGGTTTATCAGTGCTCGGAATGCTTTTTTATTTGCCAAAAAAATTGAGTTATTTGTTCAGCAAACCTGCCACAGTGCATTATTTAAATGTACTGTGAAGATTTCCATATAAGACGCACTTCCATATGCAAATTTTTTTTTGCATTTCGGACAGTCAACCGGAAAATGATGTTCCATTCGCCCATGGAATTTTCCAGAAATTCAAACCAGAATCTTTGGTCGAATGGAACGCGCCCACAGTTTCTGCCCGTTGTGTAAATATATTTTCAGCCCGCTATTAGAGATGCATACCCGTGCCATGCAAAGAAACTACAAGCCAATACAAATTGTTATAGCGTGTAAGCGTTTTTGCTTGATGCAACATGACTCTAAATATACTTTGTAAAATACAAAAAAAAAACAGGAAGAAACGCCTTTTATTTTCTTGATTTGTGATTGCTGTATACACTTCAGTTACGAAGCTCTCACTTTACATTTGTCACTAAGTGAAACTGATTTTTTCCTATTCGTCGCTCGGATTATCCTAGCTTGTTTTTATGCCAGTTATCGTATAGGGAAGATATTTGTTTACAAACATTGTCTTTGTTATTTAAATGTCCAACAAGTTAAACAAAAGAACTCTTTGTTTCACTAGCCAATAGTTCTCTGGTTGGCACATTAATAACAATCGGTGACGTCAACGATATCTTTGCTGTTGCTATTCTTATTGACACATTACAAGGCTAAAAGCGTATTTTAAAAATAAAAAGATGCTGTTCGTATTGTTTTACTCTCTTGAGAGTACTTAAATGATATTTGAATGTTTATGCTATGCCAAAACACTTTAGTTTTCCCAGAGTATGGTAACCTTGCTCGCTACTACCCCCTGTATCTCCAAACCTGAGCTGTTTAACTGGAAGATGTGTCTTGTCAGTCAAGAGACCGCTGTCTTCACGCCATACATAGTTATTTGCATCACAGTTACAACCTCGACTGGAGACTGCACATGAGTTGGTCATCCCGCATGCGCACTTACCACTGCCAGGTGATGCTCCGCCCCAGTACGTCATCTTAGTAGAATCACGTGACACCCACCAGGCATCACTCCCTATCACTGAACCATAACACTCGTACTTGATAAACTGTTCACAGTGTGTGGAGACTCTGGTGAGACTCGCTAGCTGGGACAGGCTTGCTCCTGTATAATGAATGTTACGTGAGTAACAACCTTGAGGTTCACATCCGTCCACGTGCGTTCTGCTCTCACTGTCGTGACTTATCACTGTCACGCCAACTCCATTCTTGTCACTCATGTCACAGTAAACTAAAAATGGTGCCAGGCCTCCTGCGCCATCCGGATCAATGAGGTAATTTCCGCTTACAGTGCTGACGTGTTTTCTGGTTACAGAACACGATGTTGCAATAACTGGGGAATTGATTTTGACCTTGGCTTCTATTATTGACAAAGCATTAGTCGCTCTACAGGTGTAAGATCCTTCGTGTGATTTCTTCACGTTGTGAATTAAAAGTGTTCCATTCGGTAGAAAACTTGAGTCAGCAGAAAGTGAAGACTGTCCATCTTTCTTCCATGTGATTGTAGTTCTCAGGTCACTCTCGGCCACACACGATAGATAAACCGTTGCAAACATACTGGGAGTCACCTCTTTAGGAGGACGGACTTTAAAACGTAGAGGAGGAAATACCGTCAGTTGAGCAGTGTCTGTTACTGATCCAAGAATATTCTCCGCTTTACAAATGTATAGTCCACCGTCCTTTCTTGTCACACTGTAGATTGTCAGCGTTCCATTCAACATTTCTGTTCTGACTTCAGGTAAACTGTCAACTGCTCTGGACCACGTGATACCGGGAAGCGGCTGGCCAGTAGCAGTGCAGGCGATGGTAACGTCTTGTTTTTCTTCAGCAATCAATCGATTAGAAGATAATAAAAGTGTAGGAGCGACTGTTGAGAAACAAGGAAATTTTATTCTTTGGGAAACATATGGCGAATGCACTGAACTAAATAAGGTTTCATTCTATATACTCTTCCGACAAGAAAATTATCTTTCTGAAAAACGACTGAATTGATATTTTGGATTAATAAAGTGCTTGAGTAACGGTTTTCATTTTGCCCTCAACTGGCCTTAACCCCAAAACGCCATCTTAACAAAGGGCCTGTTTTTCAGGATCAACCACAACTACTCGGCACTAAATATCTTAATTATACAACTTACACTGGACAGTTAATTTCGCCGAGGCGTTCACTTGTCCCAGCAAATTTTCAGCTTTGCACCTGTAAACTCCTTCGTCTCCACGTCTAACGTTTTTGACAATCAGAGCGCCACTGGACTCTACCACGTGACGACCTACAGGAAGCGATGAACTGAGCTTAGCCCACGTGACCTTTGGACTTGGATTTCCATCCGCTGTACATTTCAAGATGGTTGTCTGACTTTCATTGACTGTCGTTTCAACAGGACTCTGCAGCAGGGATGGAGCCGAGATGGACTGGCCTGGCTCCCCCTTGTTACCTTTCATACCCGGTGGACCTCTAGGTCCTACCGTACCTGGGTCGCCCGGCACTCCGACATCCCCCTTTATGCCCATCGGCCCTTGAACTCCTATTGGTCCATGTTTACCGGGAGGTCCGTTTGTCCCGGGTCTTCCTGGGGGACCTGGCTTCCCTCGGGTTCCCGCTCTTCTGCGTCGTCCCGTGTTACCTTTTGGTCCTGTGCGGCAGAGCGTCTGATCTTTAGCACAGACTTGGTCTTGCAACAGTCCAAATTCTTGTTTGATCAGTACTTGTACTTCAGAAGCTGTTAGGGTTGATTTCTGTTGTGAATCATCCGTCGAAGAGCGTTTCTGTCTTGAGATTGTCTCTTGTTCACCTTTGAAATTAAAGTTATTTGTTTAACATCGTACACTGTGAACCATTCTTTGACATTCAGCGGTTGGTATGATGCAACATATTCAGCCTATTTCCGCTTTTATTTGTCAATGTAAATTACTGACTTAAATCATAGCTCTGCTCTGTGAGAATAGGGCATAACAATGTACTCTTTTTAATTATTGTATCTATTCGTGTTAGGTAAACCATTCCAATAAAAACATGTTCCTCTGTGAAAATCTTGAAAATCTCAGTAACGTAACTATTAACATACCTTTGGAGGCTTGCCAATGGCGGCCTGAAGTCAAAACATGCCGTCTTTCGTAATTTTGTTGTACTTTTCGAAGGATTTCTGTCTCCATCCTATCACAGAATGTTACTGAGTGTGATATCAGTCGATAATGTTCTTGTATTCTGAGTTCCACGTGAATTAGCGCGATACAACACACAACAGACAACAGCAAGCCTGACGCGGAACACAAGCGGTGCAGTGTTTGTTTTCTCTTCGTCTGATTCTTTTCTTTGTTTTGTTTCATCGTCACTGCAAACTTGCGATGTCAAATTGATGCAAACGGCGTTTTCTTTACTCTGAGCTGCTAACAGAATAGTTCACTGTGAGTGAAAAGACGATGCAAAACTGATGGTCCGATTTTCACTGACGTGTAACACGAATCTTTCTTATCTTTAAGTTACCGATATGAGTGGTAAAAATAGAAAGATGTGTTTGTGCTTGTTGTGAAGATTCAGTATCACAGGAAGTATATCATGATCTTACTGGGGTCAAAGTAATTTACCACAACATCTGTCTGACACCGCCAGTGGTTGCTCGAGTTTGAGGGGGAGAAATGGCACAGGAGGGGAGGGGAGGGGAGGAGAGTGACGTGTTATCGGGAACGACAGTTGTGCAACAACTGGTTACTGTCGAATCTGGAAGAACTTATTACATTTAGTAAATTACCTTCGTTTATTGATCACTATGAATGACCGACAATGCAAAGTGCCAATTTTACTCTTGGTGACATTCCTATGTTCTTCGGCAAGCTCCTAAAGAATCTTTCTTCTTAGTTATGTCTTCTTTTATTGGTTTCTTCGTTCAAAGCGTCTCAGCGTTCGGCGAAAGAGCGAAGCAAGGTACATTATCACTTTAAGGTACTGCTCAATAGCTTTTTTTAATTTTCACACACTAGCTAGGGTTTTTAAATCCAGTGACCTAAAAGTTGAAACCACCATGTACCCGGCGGGGCAACTGTTTTTTTTTTTAGTTTTTTTTTTCTCTTTTTTTTCTTTAGTTTTCTTAGTTTTCTAGTTTTCTAGTTTTCCTGGCGGGGGCAACTGCCCTCTCGACCCCCACCCCTCCCCCCTCCCCTCCCCCCCCCCCCATACGCATACTACTCACACAGGGTTGTTCAACACGTTGAAACTACTTATCAATCGCTTTCATTTGGATGGTCACACACTAGGGTTTTTTCATATGCAGAAAGTTAGGGCCATTGTACAGCGCAATAAAGAGCACGACGCGAAAACAAACTGTTTAATAGCTTGTTTTTGAATGGTTACACATGCACGTTATATTTTTATCAACAGACGTTCAAGGTAGTACATATTAGCACAGTTTAACCAGGGTTATTTTCTGAGAGTGGAAGAGGTAAACAAATCCTCTTCAATCTGAATATCGTATCAAAACATTCATCACAACAGCTTTTATTATTTACTACGACTGCATTTCAATCTTTGTAGGTAAAATCATTGTTCTTAAACAAAAATTAATAAATCACGCGAATAAAAGAGGTTTACTGCCTCTGGGTACTTTACGCCATTGAGAGAGCCTTCTCCGTGGCATGCTCTAAATGTAGATTTGTATTCTGTGAACAAAGCACCATGGAGCACCATGAAGCTAGGCCCAGACTGAGGACCAGATTGCACGACATGTGTCGTACCATCAGGCTTGCCTCTAACAGAATGCTGGGTACCACCGCCATATGTTGCTGAAATCCGTATAGCAAGTGGATTCGAACCCAGTTACAGGCACGCGCTTAGCTTCCTTGGAATTTTCGATCGAGCGCGAACAATACACATTGTCGAAAAGCAAGGTCTATGTATTCGCCTCAATACTTAAATGAAGTTTTTGTGCACTAAGGTTGAAATAGTGCACGAGCAGCTTTACTGGGAGCAATAAAAATAAAATTCAAGAAAAAGAAACATTTTTTACTTTATTTTCTTCATTTGCAATTGTACGCAATACAAGAAGATGTAACTTCACATTGTCACTAAGTGGCACAGAGTATTTACCTTTTTGTTGCTGTTATACTTTGAAGATAATAGGATTTAAACAAACAGTTCAATGATTCTTATATTATTATCGCTACCTTTATGCTTCTAGGAACCGTTTTTGCGGGCTATGTGTTCCTATTTTTATTATGCATTTTCTGCTTATAACAAGGCTACGTTTAAGGAGGCTCGATGTAGCTTTTCTAGCCTAAGGGTGGTTGTTTTGAAAATTAAAATTATCTAGGAAGCCAATGTTCGATTCTTGCCAAAATACACCATAATGATCAAATATGACCAAATTTTATTTTTTTACCCGTCACTTTGCCACAAAGGTTACCATAGCAACCATTGACGTTTTCTTTTGTTCTCAAACAAGCTTGATTTTCTCGAAATCTAGACTGACTCTTGGTATTCATTTTTTGATATGTTTAAGTATAGTAGATTGACTACCTGTACACAAAATTTTAGGAAAATCTGTAAGAGCGTTTTAGAGTAAATCAAGAATGAAGTTTTTGGTATTTTCTTATAATTTCCTTCAATCGGCAATCGATATATTTTAACAAATTAAAGCAAAAAGTCTTTCGCTTTTAGTTAATGGTCTTGGATGGTGTAAGTATTTATATTTCAGTGAAAGTAACTGTGCTCAAATAATACGAAACAATTTTAAAGCGACTATTTTATATTAAAACGGTGTTTTTCTGAAATTTTTATTCTTGATTTACTTGAAAGCGCTCTTACAGATTTTTCTAAAATTTCGTCAACAGTTAGTCAATCTACTAAACTTTAACATATAAAAAATGAATACCAAGAGTCAGTCTAGATTTCGAGAAAATCAAGCTTGTTTGAGAACAAAAGAAAACGCCAATCGTTGCTATGGTAACCTTTTTGACTAAGTGACAGGTAAAAAAAATAAAATTTGGTCATATTTGATCATTATGGTGTATTTTGGCAAAAATCAAACATTGGCTTCCTAGATAATTTTAATTTTCAAAACAACCACCCTTAGGCTAGAAAAACTACATCGAGCCTCCTTAAAGGTGTAACAAAGAAATGATGACCATTGTTTTTAATTTTCCGATTATTACTTTTTCTGACAGTTTATTCTTTTCATTTTGGAACTTGAAAATGGTGTCATGACGACTCCGAAACGTCGTTCGATTTTATCGTTTATTTTCACTTGCCTTGTATGTCTAAACCTGTGCTTATAAGGATGATTAGAAAGCTACACTTAAAGTTGTAACAGAAAGTGATGGAGACCATTGCGAATATTACCATAACTGTTGTTGCTTTCTTTGAGAGTACTGTAACTGTTTTTAAATGTCTATGCTATGCCATAGCACTTTAGTTTTCCCAGCGTGTGGTAACCTTGCTCGTCATTTTCACCTATATCTCCAAACCTGAGCTGTTTAACTGGAAGATGTGTCTTGTCAGTGAGGAGACCGCTGTCTTCACGCCATACATCGTCATTGTTATCACAGTTACAATTACGACCATTTACACATGAGTTGGTCATCCCGCATGTGCACTTACCACTTCCAGGTGATGCTCCGCCCCAGTATTTCATCTTAGTAGAGTCACGTGACACCCACCAGGCATGGTCAGGTTCGTACCTGAATATCGCTGATGCATAGCACTCGTACTTGATAAACTGTTCACAGTGTGAGGAGACTCTGGTAAGACTCGTTAGCTGGGACAAGCTTGTTCCTGTGTAATGAATATCACGTGAATAACAACCAGAATCTTCGCATCCATGCACGTGCATTCTGCTCTCACTGTCGTGACTTATCACTGTCACGCCAACTCCGTTCTTGTCACTCATATCACAGTAAACTGTAAATGGTGCCAGGCCTCCTTCGCCATCCGGATCAATGACGTAATTTCCACTTACAGTGCTGACGTGTTTTCTGATCACAGAACACGAAGGCGCAACCACTTTGACTTTGACTTTGGCTTCTATTGTTGACAGAGCATTGGTTGCTTTGCAGGTGTAAGATCCTTCAAGTGATTTCTTGATGTTATGAATCAGCAGTGTTTGATTTTGTAGAACATTGGACTCTACAGGAAGTGAAGACTTACCATCCTTTGTCCAAGTGATTGTAGTTCTCAGGTCACTCTCGGCCACACATGGTAGGTGAACACTTAGTCCAATCAAAGGAGTCACCTCTTGAGGAGGACGGACTTTGAACCGCAGAGGTGGAAATACCACGACTAGAGCAGTGTCTATTGCTGATCCAAGAATATTCTCCGCTTTACAAATATATAGTCCACCGTCCTTTCTTGTCACACTGTTGATTGTCAGAGTTCCATTCACCACATCAGTTCTGTCCTTAGGCAAACTACCCCCTGCTCTAGACCACGTGATGCTGGGAAGCGGCTGACCAGTAGCACTGCAGGCAATGCGGACGTTCTGTTTCTCCTCAGCAATCAATCGGTTGGATGACAATAATAGTTTGGGAGCGACTATCGAGAAAAAAAGGAGAAATATATATTTTCATGGGGTGAAACAATGGCGAATGCACCTTACTGGATGAATTTTTATGCAATATTTTCTTTATATACAATTTATAGATCTTTTTATGCTTGTTAAATTATAGCCGGTCATGTGCAGGTTCTTTCAGATTTAAATTTTATGGGATGAAGCAACACCTGATAAGAAAAGTTTTTCTCTTAAATACGACTTCATAGTTTGGATGAAAGTACTTCTGAAGTTGCGTTATCTTTTCATATTTCGCATCGGCTAAAACAACGACTTTTTACCCCAAAAGACCTATCTTTACACTGCAAAGGGCTTCTTTTCCAGCATCATCCACAAGTATTTGCCACTAAATATCTAAATTATATGAAAACTTACACTGGACAGTTAATTTTGCCGAGGCGATCACTTGTCCCAGTAAATTTTCAGCTTTGCAGCTGTAAACTCCTTCGTCTCCAGGTCTAACGTCCTTCACAATCAGAGCGTCACTGGACTCTACCACGTGACGACCAACAGTAAGCGTTGAATTGCGCTTCGACCACGTGACTTTTGGAGTTGGGTAACCATCCGCTGTACACTTCAAGATGGCCGTCTGACTTTCATTGACTGTCATTCCAACAGGACGCTGCAGCAGAGAAGGAGCCGAGATGGACTGTCCTGGCTCCCCCTTGTTACCTTTCATACTCGTCGGGCCTCTAGGTCCCACGGGACCTGGATCGCCAGGAACTCCTATATCCCCCTTTATGCCCATGGGTCCTTGAACACCTATTGGTCCATGTTTTCCTGGAGATCCGTTTGTCCCGTGTCTCCCTGGGGGGCCTGGCTTCCCTCGGGTTCCCGGTCTTCCTCGTCGTCCCGTGTTGCCTTTTGGTCCTGTACGGCAGAGCGTGTAATCTTTAGCACAGACTTGGTATTGCAGCAGCCCGAGTTCTTGTTTGATCAGTACTTGTACATCAGAGGCGGTAAGGGTTGATTTTTGTTGTGAATCATCGGACGAAGAGCGTTTCTGTCTTGAGATGGTCTCCTGTTCACCTTTGAAATTAAAGTTATTTTTTAACATCGTACACTGTGAACCATTCTTTGACATTCAGCGGTTGGTATGAAGCAACCTATTTCCGCTTTGATTTGTCACTGTGTGCCTAACTGACTTAGATACTAGCTAGCTCTCCTCTGGGAGAATAGCGCCATATCAATGTTCTCTTTTAAAATTGTAACTATTCGTGTTAGAAAAACCATTCCACAAAAAGCATGTTCCTTCGTGGACAGTAGGCGCACCAGAACAACTGACAAATTACACAAGAACCTATGCTCCTGAAAATCTAAGTAACGTAACTTAACACACCTTTGGCCGCTTGCCAATGGCGGCCTGTAGTCATAGCATTCCATCTTTCGTAATTTTGTTGTACTTTTCGCAGGAGTTTTGTCTCCATCTTATCACAGAATATTACTGAGTGTGATATCAGTCGATGATGTTCTTGTATTCTGAGTTCCACGTGAATTAGCGCGACACAACACACAACAGACAACAGCAAACCCGACGCGGAACACAAGCGGTGCAGTGTTTGCTTTCTGTTCATCTGCTTCTTTTCTTTATCTTGGTGTTTCATCGTCGCAACTGTCACTGCAATCTTGCGATGTCAAACCGATGTAAACGGCGTTTTGTTTACTCTTTGAGTTGCTTACAGATAAGTCCGCTGTGAGCTTAATCGATCAGTGAAAGGACGATGTCAAATTGATGATCCGATTTTTTATTGAGACTCGCAAATGTAACACGAATCTTAATGTTAACCGATGCGGTACAAAAATAGAAACATTTGTCTGTGCTCGTTATGACGTCTCAATATCACAGGAAGTATATTATTTTCTTACTAAGGTCACATTTTTTTACCACACACATTGACCACAGCGTCTGAGCTGAAGCTGGTTGGTGCACGTGTTTAGGGAGGGGAGGGTAAATATTGTCGGTTGGAAAGTTGTAAAAATTATCAGTGTTACACATAAGTTTAGAAGATTTCATATGCAACAATTGTAAAAAGCTACATGGTTACTTCAGTTCATTGATCATTGCGGGCTGTAGATTTCACGAAAAATTGATATTATAACTTATTTCGAACTTTGTAGCCCATCCTTCGTCTTTTGCTGAGCAATATTCTTCTGACAATTCAACTGAACTTTCATCTGCCATATTAGCCTGTTCCAGGCTCTCGGTAGTTTTTTTCCTCGCTTGCCCGCGTTTTTCGCTTTCCCTTTCAACTACCGAGAGCCTGGAACAGGCAACTCCCATATAAACCTTTTGACAGTATTATTAAAGGGTCTCAAAGCGCAAGCGTGGTTGTGGAACGAAAAATCCGATGTCTCCATGTACGAAAAAAAATTTCGAACAGGATTCCCTCTAATTCGTCGGTTTAAAAGAGTGAATAGAATATGTATGCACGTCCGTCGAAACAGTATGCTTGGAAGTGGATTCGAACCCATTTTCCGTCGCACACTTAGATTCCTTGTGATTTTAGATCAAGCACGTATTCTGATCCACTTAAAGTAAAAACAGCTAGGGTCTATGTGTTCTCCTCACGTAAATAAATTTTCAGCGTGCTCATACGTCTTACCAGTGCCACACAAGAAATTAAAACGGTACAAGCCAATATAAAGGGTAAAATACATTGTGTAGCGTACAAGCGTCTTTGGTCAGTATAACAGCTTCATTAAATATACTTGGTAAAACACCAAAATGCAGGATTGTGATCGTATAAAATGTGTTCGTGGCGGCCATGTTGGAGAAGTGAAACAATAAAAGATATTTGTATAAAATGATTTTTTCCCAAAGGAAAATCAATCTATTGTTTCACTCCTCCAATATGGCCGTCATGAACGTACTCTACACACCAGTTTTTTCGAAGGTGTCACTTCACATTGCAATTATTTTTTACTTCATAGGCACTTAAACAAGGTAACTCCATCAGCTTTACAATTAAAACTATTATCGATAGATGCCCTGATAAAAAATAAAGAAATAAAATAATAAAAATAATGATAAAAATGAGACGTTTCGTAAGTGAGTCTCATTGTAGTGAGGTTGCCATGACAGATCGTGTCCGTTGATGTATTTTGTTTAGCTCACCAATCCACCCAACCATGCGCCAAAGAGTACAAAAGCGTACTTCACATAACACCGTACTGCTATTAAATTAAACTGAAACTGTACAAGAAAAAGCGCCCAATATGTATTTTAGTTCTTTATTTCAAAATGCTTATTTTTTGCGATTACATAATCTCGAAAAATGACTTTAATTTCGTGTTTTTGTAGAAAAATTATGCTAAAGGGAAGTAAGTACACGAAAAGTTTCCAACTAATTGCTGATCGATATAAAAAAGATAGTTTCAGAATCGGCGCTACAGATTCCAGTTTTACAAAGCAATTTTTATCCAAGCGATATTGAGCAAAACGATAACAAGACAAAACTAAAACAGGTTGGCATGTTCGTTTCCAACAAATCATGAAGTCGTACTAACGAGGTTAACGTTTATTAAGATATGTCTTTCCTCTGCTTCATGATATAACAATAACTGAGGTACACTGTGATTGTTTACGAAGTTGTTATAAATTGCACATTTTTTTACTATGTGGCACAGAGTTTCTACCTTTTTTCGCTCTAATTATTAGGCACAATTATTATCCTCGCTTGCTTCCATGCTTTTATGAACTATTTTTATTATTATCTTGCTTTCCTTATCATTATCTTCAGGTAATTGCAAAGTCACATTTACATTTCAAACAAAACTGATTGTGATCATTGCAAATACTAAGTTTGGTGGTGATGTCAGTTCTTTTGAGAGTATCAAAAGGATACTCGAATTTTTATGCTATGCCATGGCATTTAAGTTTTCCCAGGGTATGATAACCTTGCTCGCCGCTATCGCCTATATCGCCAAACCTGAGCTGTTTAACTGGAAGATGTGTCTTGTCATTGAGGAGACCGCTGTCTTCACGCCATACCTTGTCATTCTTATCACAGTTGCAACCATACCTGGAGTCTGCACATGAGTTGGTCATCCCGCATGCGCACTTACCACTGCCAGGTGATGCTCCGCCCCAGTAATTCATCTTAGTAGAATCACGTGAGAACCACCAGGCGTGCCCATACAAGACAATCGTTGAAGCATGACACTCGTACTTGATAAACTGTTCACAATGCGAGGAGACTCTTGTGAGACTCGCCAGCTGAGACAGACTCGATCCAGTGTAGTGTATGTCACGCCAGTAACAACCATCAGGGTTACATCCCCGCACGTGTGTTCTGCTCTCACTGTCATGACTTATTACTGTCACGCCAACTCCATTCTTGTCACTCATGTCACAGTAAACTGAAAATGGTGCCAGGCCTCCCGAGCCATCTGGATCAATGACGTAATTTTGGCTTTCACTGGTGGCGTATTTTCTGATCACAGAACAAGAAGTCGCAACAACCGGGGAATTGATTTTGACTTTGATCCCTCGTGTGATTTCTTGATGTTCTGAATAAGCACCGTTCCATTCTGTAGAACTTTGGACTCTACAGGAAGTGAAGTCTTGCCATCCTTTGACCAAATTACTGTGGGTCTCAGGTCGCTCTCGGCCACACACGGTAAGCGAATTGCATGTCCAATCACAGGAGTCACCTCTTGAGGAGGACGGACTTTAAAATGCAGACGAGAAAATATTACCAGTTGAGCAGTGTCTGTTACTGATCCCAGAATATTCTCAGCTTTACAAATGTATAGTCCACCATCCTTTCTTGTCACACTGTAGATTGTCAGCGTTCCATTCATCACTTCTGATCTGTCTTCATTTTTACCCCCCGCTCTGGACCACGTGATCCTGGGAAGCGGCTGACCAGCAGCCGTGCAGCTGATTGTAAAGTTTTGTTTTTCTTCGGCAATCAATCGATTGGATGATAATAGAAGTGTAGGAGCGACTGTCGAGGAACAAAAAAAAGAATTTTATTCTTTGGGAAAACATATGGCGAATGTACTTTACAGAACAAGAACATTGAGAAGCTTGAGAAGCTTAAAATCGGGCGCTTTGCCTTGAAAGGCAGGGTTCAGTACAGCAGAAACCACGAAGCAGTTACTTAAGTAGCACTCAGTCCGACTGTGTTTGTGTAAGTCACAGGGCTTGCATGAGCTGTATTAGTGTGCATAATATAATTTATACCATGCCATAGAAAATACAGCCAATCAGAATACAGGAAAGCCGTTGTATATCCGACGGTATTCAACCCAACCTTCCCATCGTGCGCTGCAATCTTATTCTCGATGAAATTTAGTGAGCGTATTTTCTATGGCATGGTATAAAATAGTTACACAACACTTTCTCGTGGTATACTATGGAATATCCCACTTGTCACTTGTATTTTCTTCGTATACACACTCGCCTAAAGGCTCGTGTGTATACCGAGAAAATACAAGTGACTCGTGGGATATTCCATAGTATACCACTCGAAAGCGTTGCATAACTAGTATATCTAGAACGTTGTCGAGATTGCATTATTACTTAATGACATGATGGTTTCAATTTATAAATGTATTTCACACAATACAAATAAACGATTGAAGTAGACGACTAGAAAATGTAAAGTTTTAAGACTTAGCAAAGTGCAGTGTATTGGTAATACTGTAAGGTGCGGTTTCACCTGAAGGTCGTGTGCTTTTCGGTATTTTCCAGGCATTGCACTTTGATGGGACAGTACTACAACTGTTTACCGGGGAACTACTATTGTCAAGAAAATGATCACAACTTGTTGATGAATGATTGAACATTTGTTTCATACCATTACTGTAATAGCAATTGATGAAGGCTTTTAGTCCTGAACTAAGGAGTGGGAAATACTGAAACCCATTATCAGCCACCTTAAACGGAAATATCTTGTTGGTGTTTCAAGGAATCCAAGGAAACTTCACTCATCCCATGTATCTATGTATTGCGGTATTTTGTAATTTTTTGAGTGATTTTTGGGGATGTTTGGCAGGTGATAGTTTTTTTAAAAGAATTAGTAAAATTTAGACAACTAAGAAATATTGAAAATTTAATGTGAATTTAACATTGGAATTTGAAGTTAGAAATTGGCAGACGGACACCAAACAGTCCCGTGACATCCTGGAGTGTTTTTGCATGGGGGTCAACTGTGTGATAATGTTTCCATTTTTTTCTTCAATCCCCACTGATAAAGAACTGCTGTTGGTGTTATGTTGGTGTTATCACATGTCAAGCCTTTAACAAGGTATGAAAGAACACAAGGATTTAAATTATTCTGGTGCTCAATTTTTGCGTAACTAAAATTAATGTTACTCAAATTCCTGATGGATTCTGTCTTAAACTGTTACGAGCTTAGTATTTCCAAATTATTGCATGTCAATGTAAGGCAAGACAAGACATGCCTTGGTTCGTATGTAATTCTCTTAAAAACATATAAGATATTGACTATAATTTTGTCTGTGCTATGGCAATTCACAGTGGGGTGGTCTTGATGTGTCTTTAACTTGTGGACTGGACTGGACTAGTAAAACGCGGACTAGTAAAACGCGGACTAGTAAAACGCGGACTTGTAAAACGCCTCTAGACACTTCCTTGGCCACAATCATCTTACGGCTCTCTTCAATACATAATGTCTCAAAAAAACAGTAACCTCAGAAAGAAGTCAGAAGCAAATAAGGTCGAAAGACCGAATTTGAACATATATATAACGGCAAATGTTCTAATGTCACGAACGTAGGAGTCGTGTAGGCCCGTCACCTTTATTTACCACTACCGTAATCGCAGGAAAGAAACAAATTAATTCGAAGTGTGTGGTTTGTGGAACTTATCGTCGAGGATAATCGAATTACAAGTGAGTCGCGTTTGTGAAGATTGTTTGCTTCGATTATTTTGTGGTAAACGTTTAAGCGTTTTTAGCAATGGAGAAGTTTATTCAGATGGGAGAAAAGTTTGGACTCGAAGGAGAAAAGCTGCTGAAATTCGTAAAAGAACAAGAGGAGAAAGAGGAAAGACTTCAGAGAGAAAAAGAAGAGAAAGAGGAGAGACTTCGAACACAACAAGAGGAGAAAGAAGAGAGACGTCGACAACAAGCCGAAGAGAGAGACGAGAAACGTCGGCAAGAAGAAGATGAAAGAGAAGCAAGGCGCCAGGAACGCGATCTCCGAAAAATGGAAAGGGAAGCGGAACTTTTGAGACAGAGAGAAGCGATCGAAGCCGCGAAAAGACAGCATGAGTTAGATCTAGCACGTTTGGCGGGAGATGGACATTTCCCCGCACAACCGAACAATAACAAAGAGGAACGAGCCAAGACACCTAAACTACCGTCATTTGTGGACGGTAAGGATGACCTCGATGCCTATCTCCAGCGTTTTGAACGGTTTGCGACGAATGCTAAGTGGGAGAAGAATGGTTGGGCTACAAAGCTTAGTGCTCTGTTGACAGGACGCGCCCTGGATGTTTATTCACGGTTGTCAGAGGAGGCCGCTACGGATTACGATAAAATGAAACTGGCACTGATGAAGAGGTATGATTTAACTGAGGACGGCTACTGTCGTAAATTTAGAGTATCTAAGCCTGAGATTGATGAAAGTCCTGATCAGTTTGTTGTGCGCTTGAGTACATATCTAATGCGGTGGGTCGAACTCTCTAAGACCACTAAGAGCTTTGATGGCCTAAGAGATTTGATAGTCAAGGAGCAATTCATCAATTCATGTCCGAAGGAACTAGCCATTCACTTACGTGAAAGGGCTCCAGAGACACTGGAACAGATATCCCAGATTGCTGATCAGTACTTACAAGCTCATGGAAAGCACGTGTTTAGTAGTGGACGAAGTAGACCACCAGCCCCGCCCCAAAAGGATGATGACGCAAAGAAACCGCCCATTCAGCCTAGCCAGGTACAGTGTTACAAGTGCAATGGTCGAGGGCATAAAGCTGCCAACTGTCAAGCCGTATCAAGGTTGTGTTTCTTGTGTGGAAGGCAAGGACATGAAGCGAGAAATTGCCAAGTGTCTCTCAAAGTGAATTTGCCGAAGGCTGGAGGATCGAGTAAGCCTCGTGTACCCGCAGCACCACGTGACCAAGTGAGTGCTGGCTGTCTAGTTCAGCCACCCCAGCTAAACGCTACGCCAGAGGAAGTCAAGTCTTGTATTGAAGAGGATCAGCTCCTTTTAGCCTGTGGAAAAAGGATTCCGTTGCTTAGCAATGCGTGCGTGGAGCCGTTGACTGGAGCTAGAAGCAAGATGCCTGTTGTAAAGGGTAGAGTGGGTGAAAAGACAGTGGATGTTCTGAGAGACACTGGTTGCAGTGGTATTGTAGTAAAGAAGGAGTTAGTTTCAGAGGAGCAGTACACTGGTGACTTCAATTGTATGCTGCTTATAGACAATACTGTGAGAAAAGTACCTATTGCAAAGATCACTGTGGACACCCCTTACCTGTCAGGAGAAGTTGAAGCACAGTGCCTCCCCAATGCGATCTATGACCTTATCGTTGGTAATGTGCCTGGTGCAAGAGCCGCAGATGACCCAGACCCCAGCTGGCAGGAAGCGTGTGCCGTGACTACTAGAGGTCAAGCTAAGAAAGCCGGAGAACATACCCCATTGAAGGTACCAAGTTCATCAGAGAGTCCCATAGTAGATAGAGAGAAGCTTATGCAGTTGCAGCGTGAGGATGCGAGTTTGAAGAAGTACTGGGACCGCGATGACACTCGAGTGAAGGGTCAAGCTGAGATCTCATTTGAGCAAAAGAGCGGAGTCCTGTACCGAGTTTACAAGCACCCGTACGTAAATAGTGGAAAGCCAGTGAGACAAGTTCTGGTTCCAACCCCGTTGAGACGCCAAATCATGGATGTAGCTCACGGGTCAATAATGGGTGGACACATGGGCATAAAGAAGACAGCTGACAAAATTCAGGCTGCGTTCTACTGGCCTGGTATCCAAGGAGATGTCACGCGACATTGTAAATCCTGTGATGTATGTCAGAAGACCGTACCAAAGGGATCAGTCCCCAAAGTTCCGTTGGAGAAGATGCCGATAATTGACAAGCCGTTTAAGAGAGTAGCAATCGACCTGATTGGTCCGATAGGCCCGCCAAGCGAGGAAGGTCACAGATACATACTGACGCTCGTGGATTATGCAACTCGATACCCAGAAGCTGTCCCGTTGGAGAACATTGATACAGAAACCGTTGCAGAAGCCCTAGTAGACATCTTCAGCCGCCTTGGAATACCGGAAGAGATCCTTAGCGATCTGGGAACACAGTTTGTCTCTGAATGTATGAAGGAGGTAATGCGTCTCTTGAGCATCAAGCAGCTGACGACAACTCCGTACCACCCCATGTGTAATGGTATGACCGAAAAGTTTAATGGATCACTGAAGTTAATGCTGAAAAGATTGTGCAGTGAGCAGCCAAAGCAGTGGCATCGCTACATCAACCCGCTGCTGTTTGCCTACCGTGAAGTTCCCCAGGAGTCTACAGGATTTGCACCGTTTGAGCTATTGTATGGGAGAGCTGTCAGAGGACCCATGTACATTCTGAAGGAACTGTGGACGAAAGAAGTAGAAGAACCAGAAGTAAAGAACAGTTACCAGTATGTCTTCGAGCTGCGCGAGAAGCTAGAAGATACTCTCAACCTTGCCCACAGTGAGTTGCAGAAATCCCAGCAGAAAGGGAAGCACTACTATGACCGCAAAACGAAGGTCCGCAAGCTCCAGCCAGGGGACAAGGTACTTGTATTACTGCCAACTGACCACAACAAGTTGCTAATGCAGTGGAAAGGCCCTTTTGAAGTCAGCGCTGTTGTAGGCCTTAACGATTACAAGGTCAAAGTCAAGGGCAAAGAGAGAGTTTACCATGTCAACCTCCTCAAGAAGTATTTTGAGCGAGAGGAGCCAGCAGAAGTGTCAGCGGTGGCAATTGAGGCTGAGACTGAGGAGACAGACGTTGAAGCCGACTTCCTGGAGATTGGAGGATATGTACCGAAGGAGTCTATCCGTGACGTGACTACAGGACCCAATCTTAGAGATGACCAAAGAGATGAGTTTATGGACTTGGCACACCAGTTCTCAAGTCTATTCACCGAAGCGCCTGGTACCACGAACTTGGTTCAGCACCACGTCAAGCTTACGTCAGAGGAGCCAGTCAGATCTAAGCCGTATCCTGTTCCGTACAGCCTCAGAGAATCTCTTAAGGAGGATATTAACGATATGATTAAGATGGGCGTGGTCAGAGAATCTAATTCGCCGTATTCGTCACCCGTTGTTGTTGTGAAGAAAAAGGATGGGACGAACAGGGTATGCGTTGATTACAGAAAGTTAAACAAGCTAACTGTATTTGATCCTGAACCAATGCCAACTGCAGAGGAGCTTTTCCAGAAATTAAACGGTGACAAGTACTTTTCGAAGATTGACCTTAGCAAAGGATACTGGCAGATAACCATACCGGAGGAAGACATCCCGAAGACAGCCTTTGTAACGCCCGATGGGTTGTATGAGTTCTTGAAAATGCCATTTGGGATGGTTAATTCCGCAGCAACCCTTAAACGCGCCATGAAAAGATTACTGAAGGATCTGCCAAACGTCGAATTCTACTGGGACGATATCCTAGTCCACACCCGTACGTGGGAGGAGCATCTCGAAGCCCTTCGTGAGCTATTCAAGCGACTACTACAGTTCGGGATGACAGTCAGACCAAGCAAGTGCATTTTTGGCGTAGACAGTGTTGAGTTTCTTGGTCATCAGTTGCAGTGTGGTCTAGTAGGACTTCATGAGGATAACGTGGCTAAGATTAGAGACGCCCCAAGACCTAGCACCAAGAAGCAGATCCGTTCGTTTATGGGATTGGCCGGATACTATCGAGATTTCATCCCAAATTTCGCTGCAGTGGTAGCTCCCCTCTCGGACCTAACACGCAAGGGCCAGCCAAACAGAGTGGAGTGGGGTGAAGCCCAGGAGAGAGCCTATCAGTCAGTCAAGGCACACCTTACAAGCACGCCAATTCTGCATCTTCCTGATCCTAGCAAGACGTACTACTTGAGAACTGACGCATCAGATAATGGCATTGGCGCTGTTCTAATGCAAGAGCATGAAGGAAAGCTGTTTCCAGTTTGTTACGCTAGCAAGAAACTGTCCAACGCGGAGCGGAATTATTCTACTATCGAGAAGGAGTGTTTAGCCATTATGTGGGGGATCAAGAGATTTCACCTATACTTGTATGGAGTACGTTTTGTACTGCAGACAGATCACGAGCCTCTCAAGTACATGAACAGTGCTAAGTTCGTGAACAGTCGCCTTATGCGCTGGGCGATCTTTCTTCAGAGCTATAACCTGAAGGTTGAAGCTATCAAGGGATCAGACAATGTTGGAGCAGACTACCTGAGCCGAGTGGTTGAGTAAGAAGGACAAATCTAAGACACTGGACTACCCCCAATTCTGTAAAGTCAATTTTTCGTTATTATTGAGAAATGTTTGCAAATTTCTTTTCAAGAGGGGGTTATGTTACAAAAAATTGTGTTACTTCCGAAACTGAGCGTGACATTGTTCGTGACATTGTCCATGTGACGTATTTTCCCACGAGGATGTTTATTTTTAGACTTTCGCTTAGGTCACGTGATAGAGACTTTCCGGAGAAGAACTTGAGACGAGAAGTGTTTTTGGAGTTGATTGTCGAAGGGTGCGACATGTTAAGCTGGAATTAAGTAAAATTGTTGTGTTACCGAGAATCCTGCGTTCAGTCTGGTAAACGTTTACTTCACCAAACCGAATCCATTCGTAACAAATACAAACGACTGCACTCAACAGACGTCAAGTAGTGGAAAGAAAGAAACATATGCACACAACTCATAGCATCAATCCCGTTGTTTTAGTAGGGGTTTGCAGAACGAACATGTGCTATACTGCAAAAACATCTCCACGCTAAAACAGACCATAGAGTGCTCAAAAAAGCTAGAAATATGCCGTCGAAGAAACACACAAGAGCTTCAAACACAAATTGTTTCGCTCGCTAAACCGTTTAGTTTTATCCGATTTACAAGCGCTTGTTTTACAAGTCCGCGTTCTACAAGTCCGTGCTTAACAAGCCCTCGTTTTACAAGTCCGCGTTTTACAAGTCCGCGTTTTACTAGTCCGCGTTTTACAAGTCCGCGTTTTACTAGTCCGCGTTTTACTAGTCCGCCTTTTACAAGTCCGCGTTTTACCTGAGTCCGCGTTTTACTAGTCCGCGTTTTACAAGTCCGCGTTTTACTAGTCCGCGTTATACTAGTCCGCGTTTTACAAGTCCGCGTTTTACTAGTCCGCGTTTTACTAGTCCAGTCCAGTCCTCGAAATACAGTATGCCAAAACTCCCCGCCCTCTAAAGATAAGTCCTTGACGGTTCTTGTCGTTTTTCGGTGCCTATTCATCTTCGGCATCTTTCTCATCCACCTCTCGTTCTGTCCTGTGTCTGTCATCACACGAAAGAAAAGCTGATTCTCAAAAAATCTGCCACAAAAGGAAATTGACAAAAACAATATGAAAACCATATATCGAAAGTTTCTTATTCTAAAATTTTATCATACGTCTTAATTCAGAGCTACAAAGAAGTTCCTCCTTTTGAGTTATTGATACTGTTCTTACAGTACCTCTTTCCACTAGCGAAATTTTACAAAATTTCTTCGCGGCGAAAAGGTAGCGCGAATCCAGAACAGACTCCAATCGAGAGTAGGTTAATTCTAGATTACTATTAATTAACTATTACAACATTCATTTTTAAAATAGTTTCCCAAGCCGACTAAGCTAACTAAACGTCGAGTGTATCTTTCAGTAAACAAAACATGCCGTTATGACGCCGGAAATCCAGCTCACGCATACTATACCCCGTTACTCACGCAAACCTCCGACTTACTGCTACTACAGTCATTCCTTTCTAAACATTTTTTTTGACCACCACCGTACCTTTTTACCCAAAAAACTCATGAAACCGCCCGGTTTTAACCTGTTTTAACCTTTCAAAAATTAGAGCGTTCGAAACTAAATAAGATCTGTAATCACAAACAACATACAGCCGTTTACCAGCACTCTTTAAAACTCCTGAAACCCTTCAAAATCAGGCAAAATAAATCTTTGAAATAACCTTTATCAATGTTTCTTATTTTTTATTCAGTTCTGTAAAATGCCTTTCATACACTACTGTCAAACAAAAATTTCAATTTCCTCAAAGTTTCAAGACAAAAGAATAACAAACATTTCGTGCACAATGTAATTTTATTAAGCCAATATTATCACGTCTAAAAATACTTCAAGCAATTCAGTGAAAACCCGTTTTTTTCGTATCAACGAAAACCACTTTCGAATAATCAATACATGAAAATAACAATAAGATCAAAAGGAAGAAAGGAACCTTTCTAATTATTTGAAGACTTTCAAAGCCGTGATATTATGCATCCAATCCGCGATAAAATTTAATTACAATAAAATCCAAGTTCTCATTTTGAAGTCCATTTTTTTCAGTTGATACCTTTATCCAACTTGTGAAAAATTCCATTCAAGTTCCTATTAATACTGTACATTCCCAATGTTTTGCTCGGGTCTTCAGAAGCGTCTTACTAACCAAATCTAAAATAATTCCAAAACATGCTGTACAAACATTCTACTCTTTGTGACAAACGACTTGACGACCAATTGTTCAGAAATGAAAATCGACACAGTTCTTGCTAAATAAAAAAAAAGTTTTACGGCGGAGTCAGGCTCAAAAAATATACCGCAAGATCACACCCCCATTCATAGTCAGAAACCAGCAAACCATCTAGTTTGCTAAAAAAAAAAACACTGCGTGACATCAATGACGTTACCTTTTTCATTTACAAAAATAACTTTAACTTGTCAAAGTAAGTGCAATTTCACAATGGTGAATATCAGTACAGTATGGGGCCCTGTTCTCGGCCGGGCCAGTTCTCGGCCACTTTGTGTTTAACGCGTTTTTTCACACTCCAGTTGAATTAAAAGAAAAAGGTATTTCCTTCAAACGATAGACTGATTCGTGTGCTTTAAGTATCTTGAGTTTGATCGTTCAATTCGATATAGAAAGCTCACACGCCGAGTTTACGCGGAGGTAGGTGAATTTGCATTCCCGAAAAATTTGTTTGTTTACGGCTCCTTAAAATTCATGGTGTAGTTAAATTCGTATTTTATCCAAAAGCCCCCACCATACGAGCTAATATTTGGCATGTCAAACGTAGAATAATTCAGCTTTCTGCTTTAGTTAACTTTTCGTTGAACCGTTGTATTTTTTGGTCTTAATTTACTTCGAAATTTTTTCTTGCGACGTTTGCGTATTTGCCAGTTCTCGGCCACCCTGCTCGCTATCACAGCTTAGCGCTTGGTTTTTAATATAATTTCATCTGCTGCTGCCAGAATGAAAGAAATAAATGTTTTAAAAATAAAGTTCAATCTTATCTCTAAGTTTTGAGCTGACTCTTGTCTTGTCTATTATTTCTACAACACCTAAATCTTTCAAGACCTTTTCACTGCAAAATAAACCATCTAAATGCACGGGTCACACAATGCGGTTTTGCCAGAACCTGCACATAGGCATCTAGGCGCGTTAAAATCCTTCTTTTCTAAAGTAAAACAGAGCCTCATAAAAATAATTTGGGATCGATATAACATAAATAGGTTTACAGAGTGCTTTTATGACTGTGAAAATTAATTGAGCATTTTTTTTACAGATAATCACGCACAAGCTTTTTAGTGGCCGAGAACTGGGCCAAGGTGGCCGAGAACTGGGCCCACAAATGGAGCTTTTATTTTTATTATTGCTCGGGCAAATTAATTTTTGACCGGTCGATAGCTTTACACCAAAAAGCTGAATAATGTAGCTAGCTCTGGGAGAAATTTCAAGTTCCTGCGGTTCTTCTGAGGTAAGAAATACAAGTTTACGTCAAAAGTGGCCGAGAACTGGGCCCCGTACTGTACTTTGCCCCGTAAGCTTTTTTCTCTGTCCTTCCGCCGAAGCAAAAAAACACAACCTGATTACACATTAACCCAAAAGTCGACCAAGTGTGCCTGCAACGATTTCCTGTCAAAACTAAAATGAAAACCATTGCGGTATGCGTCACCCGTAGCGGTTTTGTAGCAACCCCAAGCTATCCCCGTCTTTTTGGCCGACAGGAGACTATGCTCTAGGACGACCAAAGGGTAAACTATAAATCGGCCACGCCCGATTAATAAGGTTTCATTTTAACACATAGATTATTATGAAAGTTTTTATAAATGTTATTTTCCTTTTAAATTTTATCTCATTAATCTCATATCTTAAGCAGGTTCGTTTTGATTTAAATTTCATTTAAAAAGCCTCTTCCGAAAAGAAAACTATCTTTCTGTTATACGGCTTAATCAGTCAATATATACTACTTATTAACCGAGAGTGAGGTCATTACAGGGGAATCTCAGACCGAGGCCTTGATGTATTGACCGAGGGACAGCGAGGTCAATACATCAAGGTCGAGGTCTGAGATTCCCCTGTAATGACCGAACGGACGAGGTTAATAAGTTATTTATTATATGGCCTTTAAGCACTATTAAAAAAAGAGTATAATCAAAGGAAAAAACACTGGAGGTAAAACTCGCTCTCTGTGGCTCTCTTCGTCGCTCATACTAAAGAAGTATCGGTATGCTTATATTTTTCTTTCAGTTATTGAAAAGATAATTATATTTTTCCGGCATTTTTTGTTGTTTTTGCCCCCTCGCTAGTAGCTTTTACTCACAACTCAAAAAACCGTCGAGCCGTGAAAAATTTTTTATAATGCCCGGTCATTACAAGAAAATAATGCCCGCTCAGCAGCCAATCAGAGCGCGCGTACAATGGTAGCCATATAATAATTTGGATTATTAATTAAGTGCTTGTGTAACTTCTCTTTTTGCGATATTTCGCACCAGCTTTAACAAGACCCTCGACTTACCTTGACAGGGGAAAAAACCGTCTTTACGATAGGCCTGCTTTTAAGCATCAGCCACAACTAAACGCCACTAAATATCTCAGTTTTCCAACTTACACTGAACAGTTAGTTTCGCCGAGGCGTTTACTTGTCCCAGCAAATTTTCAGCTTTGCAGCTGTAAACTCCTTCGTCTCCAGGTCTAACGTCCTTGACAATCAGAGTACCACTGGACTCTACCACGTAACGACCCACAGGAAGCGATGAATTGAGCTTCGACCACGTGACTTTTGGACTTGGATTACCATCCGCTGTACATTTTAAAATGGCTGTGTGACTTTCATTGACTGTCGTTCCAACAGGACGCTGCAGCAGAGATGGAGCCGAGATGGACCTGCCCGGTTCACCCTTGTCGCCTTTTATACCCGGCGGGCCTCTTGGTCCCACAGGACCGGGCTCTCCCGCCACTCCGACATCCCCTTTTATGCCCATCGGTCCTCGAGGACCCATTGGTCCATGTTTACCGGGAGGTCCTTTTGACCCGGGTCTCCCTGGGGGACCTGGTCTTCCTCTAGGTCCCGGTCTTCCTCGTCTTCCCGTGTTGCCTTTTGGTCCTGTGCGGCAGAGCGTGTGATCTTTAGCACAGACTTGGTTTTGCAGCAGACCAAATTCGTGTTTAATCAGCAGTCGAACTTCAGAGGCTGTTAGGGTTGATTTCTTTTGTGAATCATCGGGTGAAGAGCGTTTTTGTCTTGTGATGGTCTCCTCTTTACCTAAAAAATTTAAGCGTTTATAATATAGCTAAATCCACGTGCGGGCAAGATGTGCCCATCTTGCCCGTTCGGGATTTCCCTTGTCCGTTCCGCAATAAAAATTTCGTTTTTTGGCCATATAATTGATCCTTTATTGGTCAAGCTTGTTGGTCAAGATGGCTTCCTAATGATATGGCCTCGTTCCTTTTTCTGCTTTTATTGACTTCGACTTCGTGTCGGACCATAACACGCAAAAATGAATTTGGCTAATATCCAGCCATCTTGACCTCACGCTTTGGTCAATTAGCCATATTTGTTTACACATCGTTCACTGTGAATCATTCTTTGACATTAAACGGTTTGTATAAAGTAACCTAGCGGTAACGTTTTCCACTTTCATTTAACTGAGTCTCGGGCATCGTACCATAAGCCTCTTCGCTTCCTAGCTGTTTAGAGAAGAAGAAAAATCCTCTAAAGGCACCTTCCTGCGTGGAGCCGGAGAAGGCGCCCCAGAATAGATGACAAATTACACAAGAAATGATACTGTCGTAAAATTAATAAACGAAACAAAACATACCCTTGTTCGCTTGCCAATGGCGACTAGTATCCATAACTTGCCTCCTTTCGTAATTTTGTTGTACTTATCGAAGGAGTTTTGTCTCCACCTTATCACAGAATGTTACTGAGTGTGATATCAGTCGATAATGTTCTTGTATTCTGAGTTCCACGTGAACTAGCGCGATACAACACACAACAGACAACAGCAAGCCTGACGCTGAACACAAGCGGTGCAGTGTTTCTCTTCTCTGCTTCTTCTCTTTATCTTGTTGTTTCATCGTCACGACCGTCTCACCTCAAACTTGCGATGTCAAATTGATGTAAATGGCGTTTTCTTTACTCTTTAAGCTGCGTACAGATCAGTGCAGTCACTGAGTTGAGGGTCAGTTGAATCGATCGGTGAAAGAACGATATAAAACTGATGGTCCGATTTTCACTGACGAGTGAATTTAACACGAATCTTAATGTTGACCAATTTGTGGTTAAAATAGAAGGATGTGTTCGTGCTTGTTGTAGTGATTCACGACAGGAAGTATATTATTTTCTTAGTGGGGTCACGTTCATTTACCACTGTATGTAGGCTAATTCCGGTGGGTGTAGGTGTTTAGGGTGAGCGGGGGTGGTGGGGTAAATATTATCTAGTCGGCTGGGCAGTTGTATATAACGTCAATGCCAAGTAAATGAGATTAGAAGATTTCTTGTCTCATTGATCATAGCGGGCTTTAGATTTCACAGGTATTTACTTATTGGAATAATAACTTTGTAGCCCGTCCTTATCTTTATGCTACGCAATACTTGTCTTGCAATAGTTTACTTGACATTCGATCTCTTATACACAATTGACAATAAAGGGGGGAGGGGCGTGATTGTGAGCCAGATTCTTCACAACAACTGAAAGAATTCTCATGCGCTTATTGGTCGGGAGCTATGGTCAATGAGAGTATGGGCAGCAAAAATGTTATAACCTGTAACGTAACCCAAGGTCATAGTTGAGAAATAAGCGAGACTTTTTCATGAAAACAGGGATGGCGGAGCCGGAGGGGCTGGGGGGGGGGGGGGGCTTTAGCCCTCCACTTTTACAGAAAAAAAAAAGGAATTAATAAGAGGAGTCTCTTAAGCCCCCCCCCCCACTTCAAGTCACTAGTCAGCCCCCCCAGTTGGAAAAATGCTTCGCCGCTCATGGAAAAGGAAACCGGGGAGTTGTTAATCACTGCAATTAGGAGACTTTGAGCTAAATTTCAGAGCTTCAAGCAGAGAAAAGTAATCGTTTGCCATCTTTCACACGCACACGCAATTTCGCACTGAGTTCCCTCTCATTCTCTGGTCTTAAAGATTGACTGAAAATCGGATGTCGGTCGAAACATTATGATTTCGTTCAACGAATAAGAATGAGTAAGTCTTGTTAACACGCGCGCGAAGAGTGAGTGGATTCGAACCCATTTACAGGGTCGCTTTAAGCTTCCTTATAATTTTTGAGCACGTACCATCCACAAAGAGGTAAAGCGAGGTCTATGTATTCTCCTTGATGCGTACATAGATTTTCAGTGCGCTATACAAAGGTTGAAATAGCGCCTGAGCGATGTTGCTTGCAATGGCGAGTCTAAATAAACTCAGAAAAATGAAAAAAAAAAATAAAAGAAACGTTTCGCACTTTATTTCTTCATTTGCAATTGTACGCACTACAGTTTTCCACGGAGCTGTCACTTTATTTTGTCACTAAACTATCCCCCCTTTTGTTGCTCTTACTCTGAAAAGAAAAGGCTTTAAACATACAGTTCAATTATTCTGATTCCCGCATCCTTTATGCTTCTGGAAGCCATTTTTGCGGGCTTTGGTATTGCTTTTCTTATTCATGAATTTTCAATTATTTCAATGCTACATTTACAGTTGTGACAAAAAAGATAATGGCCGTTTCGAATATGAGTTTACCATAACATTCTTTTAGTAACAAAAATGTCTACGTATTGTATTGTCCCAATGATTGGGAGTACTGAGCCGATATTTGAATGTTTATGCTTTGCCATAGCACTTAAGTTTTCCCAGCGTATGGTAACCTTGCTCGTAATCGGATATATCTCCAAACCTGAGCTGTTTAACTGGAAGATGTGTCTTGTTAGTAAGGAGACCGCTGTCTTCACGCCATACCTTGTCATTTTTATCACAGTTACAACTTTGACTGGGGTTTGCACATGAGTTGGTCATGCCGCATGCGCACTTTCCACTGCCAGGTGATGCCCCGCCCCAGTAATTCATCTTAGTAGAATCACGTGACACCCACCAGGAAAATCCGCTTCTGAAAATCATTGCCTCGTAGCACTCGTACTTGATAAACTGTTCACAGTGTGAGGAGACTCTGGTAAGACTCGCTAGCTGGGACAGACTCGCTCCTGTATAATGAATGTCACGTGAATAACAACCAGAAACTTCGCATCCATGCACGTGTGTTCTGCTTTCACTGTCGTGACTTATCACCGTCACGCCAACTCCATTCTTGTCACTCATGTCACAGTAAACTGTAAATGGTGCCAGGCCTCCTGTGCGATCCGGATCAATGACGTAATTTCCGCTTACACTGGTGACGTATTTTCTTATCACAGAACAAGAAGTCGCTACTGGGGAATTGATTTTGACTTTGGCTTCTATTGTTGACAGAGCATTAGTCGCTTTACAGGTGTAAGATCCTTCGTGTGATTT
This sequence comes from Oculina patagonica, assembly GCF_052425735.1. NCBI lineage: Eukaryota > Metazoa > Cnidaria > Anthozoa > Scleractinia > Oculinidae > Oculina > Oculina patagonica. The sequence goes on from NC_135761.1 coordinate 20,373,460, forward strand.
CTTGATGTTCTGAATCAGCAGTGTTCCGTTCTGTAGAACACTGGACTCTACAGGAAGTGAAGACTTGCCATCCTTTTTCCAAGTTATTGAAGCTCTCGGGTCACTCTCGACGACACACAACAGATGAAGACTTAAGCCAATCACAGGAGTTACCTCTTGAGGAGGACGGACTTTGAAACGCAGAGGCAAAAATATCATGACTACAGCAGCGTTAGTTGCTGATCCCAGAATATTCTTTGCTTTACAAATGTATAGTCCAGCGTCCTTTCTTGTCACACTGTTGATTGTCAGGGTTCCATTCACCACATCAGTTCTGTCCTTAGGCAAACTACCTACTGCTCTGGACCACGTGATACTAGGAAGCGGCTGACCAGTAGCACTGCAGGCGATGCGGACGTTTCGTTCCTCCTCAGCAATCAATCGGTTGGATGACAATGATAGTTTAGGAGCAACTATCGAAAAAAGAGAAAAATATATTAGGGGTCAAACAATGGCGAATGCAATGTACCATATGAATTTTTTTCCACTTTTTCCTTAATATTCAAATTAATAGATCTTTTTACGCTGGTTAAATTATAGCCTGTCATGTGCAGGTTCGTTCCGATTTAAAATTTCATGGGATGAAGCAACCCCTGATGAGAAAAGTTTCTCTCTTAAATACGACTTCATAGTTTGGATGAAAGTGCTTCTGAAGTTGCGTTATCTTTTCATATTTCGCATCAGCTAAAACAACGACTTTTTACCCCAAAAGACCTATCTTTACACTGCAAAGGGCTTCTTTTCCAGCATCATCCACAACTTCTCGCCAATAAATATCTAAATTATGTGAAAACTTACACTGGACAGTTAATTTCGCCGAGGCGTTCACTTGTCCCAGCAAATTTTCAGCTTTGCAGCTGTAATCTCCTTCGTCTCCAGGTCTAACGTCCTTCACAATCAGAGCACCACTGGACTCTACCACGTGACGACCTACAGGTAGCCGTGAATTGTCCCTTGACCAAGTAACTTTTGGTGTTGGATTACCATCCGTTGTACATTTTAAGATGACTGTCTGACTTTCATTGACTGTCATTCCAAATGGGCGCTGCAGCAGAGATGGAGCCGAGATGGACTGGCCCGGCTCCCCCTTGTTACCTTTCATACCCGTCGGGCCTCTAGGTCCCACGGGACCGGGATCGCCAGGCACTCCGACATCCCCCTTTATGCCCATCGTTCCTTGAGCTCCTATTGGCCCATGTTTACCGGGAGGTCCGTTTGACCCAGGTCTCCCTGGGGTGCCTGGTCTTCCTCGGGTTCCCGGTTTTCCTCGTCGTCCCGCGTTACCTTTTGGTCCTGTGCGGCAGAGCGTGTGATCTTTAGCGCAGACTTGGTTTTGCAACAGACCAAGTTCTTGTTTTATCAGTACTTGTACTTCAGAGGCGGTAAGGGTTGATTTATGTTGTGAATCATCGGGCGAAGAGCGTTTCTGTCTTGAGATGGTCTCCTGTTCACCTGTAAAATTAAAGTTATTTGTTTTACATCGTACACTGTGAACCATTCTTTGACATTCTGCAGTTGGTATGAAGCAACATATTTACTTCCGTTTTATTTGTTAATGTGAATTACTGATTTTAATCATAGCTCTTCTCTGGGAGAAAAAGGGCATATCCTTGTACTCTTTTTAGTTATTGTATCTATTTGTGTTAGGTAAACCATTCCAATAAAAACATGTTCCTGTGTGGAAATCTTGAAAATCTCAGTAACCTAACTATTAACATACCTTTGGAGGCTTGCCAATGGCGGCCTGAAGTCAAAACATGCCGTCTTTCGTAATTCTGTTGTACTTTTCGAAGGATTTCTGTCTCCATCCTATCACAGAATGTGACTGAGTGTGATATCAGTCGATGATGTTCTTGTATTCTGAGTTCCACGTGAATTAGCGCGATACAACACACAACAGACAACAGCAAGCCTGACGCGGAAAACAAGCGCTGCAGTGTTTGTCTTCTGTTCGTCTGATTCTTTTCTTTGTTTTGTTTCATCGTCACTGCAAACTTGCGATGTCAAATTGATGCAAACGGCGTTTTCTTTACTCTGAACTGCTAACAGAATAGTTTACTGTGCGTGAAAGGACGATGCAAAACTGATGGTCCGATTTTCACTGACGTGTAACACGAATCTTTGTTATCTTTATTACCGATATGAGTGGTAAAAATAGAAAGATGTGTTTGGGCTTGTTGTGAAGATTCAGTATCACAGGAAGTATATTATGATCTTACTGGTCAAAGTAATTTACCACAACATCTGTCTGCTCTTGGTTGCTCTAGTTTAAGGGGGAGAAATGGCACAGGAGGGGAGGGGAGGAGAGGGACGTGTTATCGGGAACGACAGTTGAGCAACAACTGGTTACTGTCGAATCTGGAAGAACTTATTACATTTAGTAAATTACCTTCGTTTATTGATCACTTTGAATGGCCGACAATGCAAATTGCCAAGTTTACTCTTGATGACATTCCTATGTTCCTCGGCAAGCTCTTTAAGAATCTTTCTTCTTAGTTATATCTTCTTTTATTGGTTTCTTCGTTCAAAGCGTCTCAGCGTTCGGCGAAAGAGAAAAGCAAGGTACATTATCACTTTAAGGTACTGCTCAGTAGCTTTTTTTTAATGTTCACACACTAGCTAGAATTTAATCCAGTGACCTAAAAGTTGAAACCATCATGTATCCGGCGGGGGGCAACTGGGTTTTTTAGTTTATTTTTCTTCTTTTTTTCTATAGTTTTCTTAGTTTTCTAGTTTTCCTGGCGGGGGCAACTGCCCTCTCGATCCCCCCCCCCCCCCCCCGCCCATACGCATACTACTCATACAGGGTTGTTCAACACGTTGAAACTACTGATCAATCGCTTTCATTTGGATGGTCACACACTAGGGTTTTTTCATATGCAGAAAGTTAGGGCCATTGTACAGCGCAATAAAGAGCACGACACGAAAACAAACTGTTAAATAGCTTGTTTTTGAATGGTTACACATGCACGTTAGGGTTTTATCAACAGACGTTCAAGGTAGTACATATTAGCACAGTTTACCCAGGGTTATTTTCTGAGAGTGGAAGAGGTAAACAAATCCTCTTCAATCTAAATATCGTATCAAAACTTTCATCACAACAGCTTTTATCATTTACTACGACTGCATTTCAATCTTTGTAGGTAAAATCATTGTTCTTAATCAAAAAGAAATTAATCACGCGAATCAAAGAGGTTTACTGCCTCTGAGTACTTTACGCCATTGAGAGAGCCTTCTATGTGACATGCTCTAAATGTAGATTTGTATTATGTGAACAAAGCACCATGGAGCACCATGAAGCTAGGCCCAGACTGAGGCCCAGATTGAACGACATGTGTCGTACCTTCAGGCTTGCCTCTAACAGAATGCTGGGTACCACCGCCCCTGGGGACCACCGCCCTATGTTGCTGTAATTCGTAGAGCAAGTGGATTCGAACCCAGTTACAGGCACGTGCTTAGCTTCCTTGGAATTTTTGATCGAGCGCGAACAATACACATTGTCGAAAAGCAAGGTCTATGTATTCGCCTCAATACTTAAATGAAGTTTTTGTGCACTAAGGTTGAAATAGTGCACGAGCGGCTTTACTGGGAGCAATAAAAATAAAATTCAAAAAAAAGAAACTTTTTTTACTTTATTTTCTTCATTTGCAATTGTACGCAATACAAGAAGATGTAACTTCACATTGTCACTAAGTGGCACAGAGTAACTACCTTTTTGTTGCTGTTATACTTTGAAGATAATAGGATTTAAACAAACAGTTCAATGATTCTTATATTATTATCGCTACCTTTATGCTTCTAGGAACCGTTTTTGCGGGCTATGTGTTCCTATTTTTATTATGCATTTTCTGATTATAACAAGGCTACGTTTAAAGGTGTAACAAAGAAATGATGACCATTGTTTTTAATTTTCCGATTATTACTTTTTCTGACAGTTTATTCTTTTCATTTTGGAACTTGAAAATGGTGTCATGACGACTCCGAAACGTCGTTCGATTTTATCGTTTATTTTCACTTGCCTTGTATGTCTAAACCTGTGCTTATAAGGATGATTAGAAAGCTACACTTAAAGTTGTAACAGAAAGTGATGGAGACCATTGCGAATATTACCATAACTGTTGTTGCTTTCTTTGAGAGTACTGTAACTGTTTTTAAATGTCTATGCTATGCCATAGCACTTTAGTTTTCCCAGCGTGTGGTAACCTTGCTCGTCATTTTCACCTATATCTCCAAACCTGAGCTGTTTAACTGGAAGATGTGTCTTGTCAGAGAGGAGACCGCTGTCTTCACGCCATACATCGTCATTGTTATCACAGTTACAATTACGACCATTTACACATGAGTTGGTCATCCCGCATGCGCACTTACCACTTCCAGGTGATGCTCCGCCCCAGTATTTCATCTTAGTAGAGTCACGTGACACCCACCAGGCATGGTCAGGTTCGTACCTGAATATCGCTGATGCATAGCACTCGTACTTGATAAACTGTTCACAGTGTGAGGAGACTCTGGTAAGACTCGTTAGCTGGGACAAACTTGTTCCTGTGTAATGAATATCACGTGAATAACAACCAGAATCTTCGCATCCATGCACGTGCATTCTGCTCTCACTGTCGTGACTTATCACTGTCACGCCAACTCCGTTCTTGTCACTCATATCACAGTAAACTGTAAATGGTGCCAAGCCTCCTTCGCCATCCGGATCAATGACGTAATTTCCACTTACAGTGCTGACGTGTTTTCTGATCACAGAACACGAAGGCGCAACCACTTTGACTTTGACTTTGGCTTCTATTGTTGACAGAGCATTGGTTGCTTTGCAGGTGTAAGATCCTTCAAGTGATTTCTTGATGTTATGAATCAGCAATGTTTGATTTTGTAGAACATTGGACTCTACAGGAAGTGAAGACTTACCATCCTTTGTCCAAGTGATTGTAGTTCTCAGGTCACTCTCGGCCACACATGGCAGGTGAACACTAAGTCCAATCAAAGGAGTCACCTCTTGAGGAGGACGGACTTTGAACCGCAGAGGTGGAAATACCACGACTAGAGCAGTGTCTGTTGCTAATCCAAGAATATTCTCCGCTTTACAAATATATAGTCCACCGTCCTTTCTTGTCACACTGTTGATTGTCAGAGTTCCATTCACCACATCAGTTCTGTCCTTAGGCAAACTACCCCCTGCTCTAGACCACGTGATACTGGGAAGCGGCTGACCAGTAGCACTGCAGGCAATGCGGACGTTCTGTTTCTCCTCAGCAATCAATCGGTTGGATGACAATAATAGTTTGGGAGCGACTATCGAGAAAAAAAGGAGAAATATATATTTTCATGGGGTGAAACAATGGCGAATGCACCTTACTGGATGAATTTTTATGCAATATTTCCTTTATATACAATTTATAAATCTTTTTATGCTTGTTAAATTATAGCCGGTCATGTGCAGGTTCTTTCAGATTTAAATTTTATGGGATGAAGCAACACCTGATAAGAAAGATTTTTCTCTTAAATACGATTTCATAGTTTGGATGAAAGTACTTCTGAAGTTGCGTTATCTTTTCATATTTCGTATCAGCTAAAACAACGACTTTTACACCAAAAAGACCTATCTTTACACTACAAAGAGCTTCTTTTCCAGCATCATCCACAACTTCTCGCCAATAAATATCTAAATTATGTGAAAACTTACACTGGACAGTTAATTTCGCCGAGGCGTTCACTTGTCCCAGCAAATTTTCAGCTTTGCAGCTGTAATCTCCTTCGTCTCCAGGTCTAACGTTCTTCACAATCAGAGCACCACTGGACTCTACCACGTGACGACCTACAGGTAGCCGTGAGTTGTACCTTGACCAAGTAACTTTTGGTGTTGGATTACCATCCGGTGTACATTTTAAGATGACTGTCTGGCTTTCATTGACTGTCATTCCAACTGGGCGCTGCAACAGAGATGGAGCCGAGATGGACTGTCCTGGCTCCCCCTTGTTACCTTTCATACCCGGCGGGCCTCTAGGTCCCACGGGACCTGGATCGCCAGGCACTCCGAAATCCCCCTTTATGCCCATCGGTCCTTGAGCTCCTATTGGTCCATGTTTACCGGGAGGTCCGTTTGACCCTGGTCTCCCTGGGGGACCTGGTCTCCCTCGGGTTCCCGGTTTTCCTCGTCGTCCCGTGTTACCTTTTGGTCCTGTGCGGCAGAGCGTGTGATCTTTGGCACAAACTTGGTTTTGCAACAGACCAAGTTCTTGTTTTATCAGTACTTGTACTTCAGAGGCGGTAAGGGTTGATTTATGTTGTGAATCATCGGGCGAAGAGCGTTTCTGTCTTGAGATGGTCTCCTGTTCACCTGTAAATTTTAAATAATTTGTTTTACATCGTACACTGTCTGTGAACCATTCTTTGACATTCAGCGGTTGAAATGATGCAACCTATTTCCGCTTTTATTTGTCAATAAATGGACTAAAATCATAGCTCTTTTCTGTGAGAATAGGGCATAATACTCTTTTTAATTATTGTATCTATTCGTGTGAGGAAAACCATTCCGCTAAAAACATGTTCCTGTGTGAAAATCTTAAAAATCTCAGTAACGTAACTATTAACATACCTTTCGTCGCTTGCCAATGGCGGCCTGTAACCATAGCATGCCATCTTTTGTAATTTTGTTGTACTTTTCGAAGGATTCCGGGCTCCATCTTATCACAGAATGTTACTGAGTGTGATATCAGTCGATGATGTTCTTGTATTCTGAGTTCCACGTGAATAAGCGCGATACAACACACAACAGACATCAGCAAACCTGACGCGGAACACAAGCGGTGCAGTGTTTGCCTTCTGTTCATCTGCTTCGTTTCTTTATCTTGGTGTTTCATCGTCGCAACTGTCACTGCGATCTTGCGATGTCAAATTGATGTAAGTTGCGTTTTGTTCACTCTTTGAGTTGCTTACAGATAAGTCCGCTGTGAGTTTAATCGATCAGTGAAAGGACGATGTCAAATTGATGATCCGATTTTCACTGAAACTCGCAAATGTAACATTAAACTTAATGTTAACCGATACGGTGTAAAAATAGAAGCATTTGTCTGTGCTCGTTATGACGATTCAGTATCACAGGAAGTAGGTTAACTTCTTACTGAGGTTACATTTATTTACCACACACATTGACCACAGCGTCTGAGCTGAAGCTGGTTGGTGCACGTGTTTAGGGAGGGGAGGGTAAATATTGTCGGTTGGAAAGTTATAAGTTTAGAAGATTTCATATGCAACAATTGTAGAAAGCTACATGGTTACTTCAGTAATTGATCATTGCGGGCTGAATATTTGATAAAATAACTTATTTGAAACTTTGTGGCCCATCCTTCGTCTTGTGCTGAGCAATATTCTTCTGACAATTCAAATGAACTTTCATCTCCCATATATACCTTTTGACAGTATTATTTAAGGATCTCAAAGCGCAAGCGTGGTTGTGGACAGAAAAATCCGATGTCCCCATGTACGAAAAAAAAAATTCGAACAGGATTCCCTCTAATTCGTCGGTTTAAAAGATCGAGTGACTTGAAATTGATGTATGCATGTCCGTCGAAACAGTATGCTTGAAAGTGGATTTGAACCTATTTTCAGCCGCGCACTTAGATTTCTTGTGATTCTAGATCAAGCACGTATTCTGACCCACTTAAAGCAAAAACAGGGTCTATGTGTTCTCCTCACGTAAATGAATTTTCAGCGTGCTAATACGTCTTACCAGTGCCACACAAGAAATTAAAACGGTACAAGCCAATATAAAGGGTAAAATGCATTGGACTAGCGGGACTTCGAACGCGATGTTCGACGAGTTAGCTTCACCGAAAGGTCTCTGATAAGTCTCTTGGCGGAGACGAAACATGCGTGTCAGACCAGCCACGAAAGTATTCATTAACAATTTACACGTTACGCAATTGGGAATGCTTACGCGATGTAAGGCCAGATTGCACCATCATTTCGACGCTAGCGGGACTTCGAACGCGATGTTCAACGAGTTAGCTTCACCGAAAGGTCTCTGATGAGTCTCTTGGCGGAGACGAAACATGCGTGTCAGACCAGCCACGAAAGTACTCTAAATATACTTGGTAAAACACCAAAAATGCAGGATTGTGATTGTATAAAGTGTGTTTGTGGCGGCCATGTTGGAGAAGTGACACAATAAAAGATATTTGCATAAAAATGAATTTTTTTCCCAAAGGAAAATCTATCTATTGTTTCACTCCTCCAATATGGCCGTCATGAACGTACTCTATACACCAGTTTTTTCGAAGGTGTCACTTCACATTGCAATTAGTTTTTACTTCATAGGCACTTTAACAAGGTAACTCCATCAGCTTTACAATTAAAACTATTATCGATAGATTCCCTGATAAAAAAACAAAGAAATAAAAAAATAAAAATAATAATAAAAATGCCGTTTCGTAAGTGAGCCTCATTGTAGTGAGGTTGCCATGGCAGATCGTGTCCGTTGATGTATTTTGTTTAGCTCACCAATCCACCCATGCCCAACCATGCGCAAAAGAGTACAAAAGCGTACTTCACATAACACCGTACTGCTATTAAATTAAACTGAAACTGTAGAAGAAAAAGCGCCCCATATGTATTTTAGTTCTTTATTTCGTAATGCTTATTTTCTGCGATTACATAATCTCGAAAAAAGGACTTTAATTTCGTGTTTTTGTAGAAATATAATGCTAAAGGGAAGTAAGTTCACGAAAAGGTTCCAACTAATTGCTGATCGGTATAAAAAAGATAGTTTCAGACATGGCGCTACAGATTCCAGTTTTACAAAGCAATTCTTTACCAAGCGATATTGAGCAAAACGATAACAAGACAAAACTAAAACAGGTTGGCATGTTCGTTTCCAACAAAGCATAAAGTTGTACTGACGAGGTTAACGTTTATTAAGATATGCCTTTCCTCTGCTTCATGATAAAACAATAACTGAGGTACACTGTGATTGTTTACGAAGCTGTTATAAATTGCACATTTTTTTACTATGTGGCACAGAGTTTCTACCTTTTTCGCTCTAATTATCAGGCACCATTATTATCCCCGCTTGCTTCCATGCTTTTATGAACTATGTTTATTATTGTCTTGCTTTGCTTATCATTATCTTCAGGTAATTGCAAAGTCACATTTACATTTCAAACAAAACTGATTGTGATCATTGCAAATACTAAGTTTGGTGGTGATGTCAGCTATTTTGAGAGTATCAAAAGGATACTCGAATGTTTATGCTATGCCATAGCATTTAAGTTTTCCCAGGGTATGGTAACCTTGCTCGCCACTATCCCCTGTATCGCCAAACCTGAGCTGTTTAACTGGAAGATGTGTCTTGTCAGTGAGCAGACCGCTGTCCTCACGCCATACACCGTCATTTGCATCACAGTTACAAGCCGGATAACTGGGGTTTGCACATGAGTTGGTCATCCCGCATGCGCACTTACCACTGCCAGGTGATGCTCCGCCCCAGTAATTCATCTTAGTAGAATCACGTGACACCCACCAGGCATATTGTAACGTTGAATCAAAGCACTCGTACTTAATAAACTGTTCACAGTGTGAGGAGACTCCGGTGAGACTTGCCAACTGAGACAGGCTTGCTCCTGTGTAGTGAATGTCACGTGAGTAACAACCTTGAGATTCACATCCCCGCACGTGTGTTCTGCTCTCACTGTCGTGACTTATTACTGTCACGCCAACTCCACTCTTGTCATTCATGTCACAGTAAACTGAAAATGGTGCTAGGCCTCCTGCGCCATCTGGATCAATGACGCAAGTTTCGCTTACACTGGTGGTGTATTTTCTGATCACAGAACAAGAAGTCGCAATAACTGGAGAATTGATTTTGACTTTGGCTTCTATTGTTGACAGAGCATTAGTTGCTTTACAGGTGTAAGATCCCTCGTGTGATTTCTTGATGTTCTGAATAAGCACCGTTCCATTCTGTAGAACTTTGGACTCTACAGGAAGTGAAGTCTTGCCATCCTTTGACCAAATTACTGTGGGTCTCAGGTCGCTCTCGGCCACACACGGTAAGCGAATTGCATGTCCAAACACAGGAGTCACCTCTTGAGGAGGACGGACTTTAAAATGCAGACGAGAAAATATTACCAGTTGAGCAGTGTCTGTTACTGATCCCAGAATATTCTCTGCTTTACAAATGTATAGTCCACCATCCTTTCTTGCCACACTGTTGATTGTCAGGGTTCCATTCATCACTTCTGATCTGTCTTCATTTTTACCCCCTGCTCTGGACCACGTGATCCTGGGAAGCGGCTGACCAGCAGCAGTGCAGGCGATGGTAACGTTTTGTTTTTCTTCGGCAATCACTCGATTGGATGATAATAGAAGTGTAGGAGCGACTGTTGAGAAAAAAAAAAATAATTTTATTCTTTGAGAAAACAGCTGGCGAATGCACTTTACTAAATAAGGTTTTATTCTAACACATGCATAGGTTATTAGGAAAGATTTTATAAATGTTATTTTCCTTTTAAATTCTATCTCATTAATCTCATTATACTCGTTAAATTGTAGCCTATCTTGAGCAGGTTCGTTTTGATTAAAAAAAAACCCTCTTCCGAAAAGAAAAATATCTTTCTGTAAAACGACTTAATTAATATTTTGGATTATTTATCAAGTGCTTGTGCAATTTCTTTTTGCGATGTTTCGCACCAGCTCTAACAAGACCCTCGACTGACCTTTATAGCAAAACAAAAAACATCTTAACGATACGTACGATAGGTCTGTTTTTCAGCATCAACCACAGTTACTAAATATCTCAATTATTACACAACTTACACTGTACAGTTAATTTCGCCGAGGCGTTCACTTGTCCCAGCAAATTTTCAGCTTTGCAGCTGTAAACTCCGTCGTCTCCAGGTCTAACGTCCTTGACAATCAAAGCGCCACTGGCTTCTACCACGTGACGACCCACAGGAAGTGATGAATTGATTTTCGACCACGTGACTTTTGGAGTTGGATTACCATCCGCTGTACATTTTAAGATGCCCGTCTGACTTTCATTGACTGTTGTTCCAACAGGACGCTGCAGCAGAGATGGAGCCGAGATGGACCTGCCCGGTTCACCCCTGTCGCCTTTTATACCCGGCGGGCCTCTAAGTCCCATGGGACCGGGCTCTCCCGCCACTCCGACATCCCCCTTTATGCCCATCGGTCCTCGAGGACCTATTGGTCCATGTTTACCGGGAGGTCCGTTTGACCCGGGTCTCCCTGGAGGACCTGGTCTCCCTCTAGGTCCCGGTCTTCCTCGTCTTCCCGTGTTACCTTTTGGTCCTGGGCGGCAGAGCGTGTGATCTTTAGCACAGACTTGGTTTTGCAGCAGACCAAATTCGTGTTGAATCAGCAGTCGAACTTCAGAGGCCGTTAGGGTTGATTTCTTTTGTGAATCATCGGGTGAAGAGCGTTTTTGTCTTGTGATGGTCTCCTCTTTACCTGGAAATTTAAAGCGTTTATAATATGGCTGAATCCACGTGCAAGAAATATATCTTATTAACCACGCGCGAGGGCCGTACTGGGCGAATATTGGCCCGAGGTCTTGACAGTACGGATCGAGCGCAGCGAGGTCCGTACAAAAAGACCGAGGGCCAATAAACGCCCAGTACGGTCCCGAGCAAGCTTGGTTAATAAGAGATTTATTACACGACTGGAAACTTTGGGTAGTGAGAATTGCTACCCGGTAGATGTTGTGGAAAAAAAATGTGCGGCAAAACTTTTTCGCACGCTAAAAGAGTTATAATTATTTCTGTGGTTAGTTCATTTCATTTTCAAAGCAATGAAAACTTCGAAAAACTCTTGCAAAAAAATCTAGCAAAAATCTTGTGCTAAATCGCGCGGGAATTAGCGCGGGATCATCCGGGACAAAACCCGGTCCGATACTTGGAAAATATCGGCCCTCGCGGGACCGGAAATAAAGTAATCTGATTGGCTGATTTAGTTATTGGCCCTCGGACCGCCTTAGTCGTGTAATAAGTGCCCGTATTGCCCGTTCGGGATTTCCCGGGTCCGTCCCACCAAAAAATTTTGTTTTTTGGCCATATAATAAATCCTTTATTGACCAAGCTTGTTGGTCAAGATGGCTTTATGTTGGCCTCGTTCCTTTTTCTGCTTTTATTGACTTCGACTTCGCGTCAGACCATAAAACACAAAAAAGCATTTGGCCAATATCCAGCCATCTTGACCTCACGCTAGGTCAGTTAGCCATATTTATTTACACATCGTTCACTGTGAATCATTCTTTGACATTAAACGGTTTGTATAAAGCAACCTAGCGGTAACGTTTTCCACTTTCATTTAACTGAGTCTCATGCATCGTACCATTAGCCTCTTTGCTTCCTAGCTGTTTAGAGGAGAAGAAAAATCCTCTAAAGGCACTTTCCTGCGTGGAGCCAGAGAAGGCGCCCCAAAATAACTGACAAATTACACAAGAAATGATACTGTCGTAATATTCATAAACGAAACAAAACATACCCTTTGTCGCTTGCCAATGGCGACTAGTATCCATAACTTGCCTCCTTTCGTAATTTTGTTGTACTTTTCGAAGGAGTTTTGTCTCCATCTTATCACAGAATGTTACTGAGTGTGATATCAGTCGATGATGTTCTTGTATTCTGAGTTCCACGTGAACTAGCGCGATACAGCACACAACAGACAACAGCAAGCCTGACGCTGAACACAAGCGGTGCAGTGTTTCTCTTCTCTGCTTCTTCTCTTTATCTTGTTGTTTCATCGTCACAAATTGAATGGATGTAAACGGCGATTTCTGTACCGTTTGAGCTGCGTACAGATCAGCGCAGTCACTGAGTTGAATCTTGGTTGAATCGATCGGTCAAAGAACGATATAAAACTGATCGACCGATTTTCACTGACGAGTGAATTTAACACGAATCTTAATGTTGACCAATTTGTGGTTAAAATAGAAGGATGTGTTCGTGCTTGTTGTAGTGATTCACGACAGGAAGTATATTACTTTCTTACTGAGGTCACGTTCATTTACCACTGTATGTAGGCTAATTCCGGTGGGTGAAGGCGTTTAGGGTGGGCGGGGGGTGGGGTAAGTATTATCTAGTCGGCTGGGCAGTTGTATGTAACGTCAATGCCAAGTAAATGAGATAAGAAGATTTCTTGTTTCATTGATCATAGCGGGCTGTAGATTTCACAGGTATTTACTTATTGGAATAATAACTTTGTAGCCCGTCCTTATCTTTATGCTACGCAATACTTGTCTGGCAATAGTTTACTTGAACTTTCGATCTCTTATACACACTTTTTGACAATAAAGGGGGGGGCGTGATTAAGAGCCAGATTTTTTAACAACAACTGAGGGAATTCTCATGCGCTTATTGGTCGAGAGCTATGGTCGATGAGATCAAGGAAAAGAAACGTTTTTACTTTATTTATTCATTTGCAATTGTACGCACTAAGTGGCACAAGTACCAAGAGACTAGGCTCCCCCCTTAAACAAACAGTTCAATGATTCTTATTCTCGCTTCCTTAATGCTTCTAGAAACCGTTTTTGAGGGCAATGGTGTTGCTGTTTTTGTTATGAATTTTCCGTTTTTTACAAGGCTACGTTTAAAGTTGTAATAAGGAAATGATGACTATTTCAAATATTGAGTTAACCATCACCTTCTTTTGGTAACAAAAATGTCTATGTATTTTTTGCTTTTATTGTGAGTACTGAAACGATATTTGAATATTTATGCTACGCCATAGCACTTAAGTTTTCCAACGGTATGATAACCTTGCTCGTGACCGTATATATCTCCAAACCTAAGCTGTTTAACTGGAAGATGTGTCTTGTCAGTGAGCAGACCGCTGTCTTCGCGCCATTCACCGTCATTCTTATCACAGTTACAACCATAACTGGAGTCTGCACATGAGTTGGTCATCCCGCATGCGCACTTACCACTGCCAGGCGATGCTCCGCCCCAGTACGTCATCTTAGTAGTGTCACGTGACACCCACCAGGCCTGTCCCCATCGAAACATCACTGAATTATAACACTCGTACTTAATAAACTGTTCACAGTGTAAGGAGACCCTGGTAAGACTTGCCAGCTGAGACAGGCTTGCTCCTGTATAGTGAATGTCACGTGAATAACAACCCGCGGAGTCACATCCGTTCACGTGCGTTCTGGTCTCACTGTCATGACTTATTACTGTCACGCCGACTCCATTCTTGTCACTCATGTCACAATAAACTGTAAATGGTGCCAGGCCTCCTGCGCCATCCGGATCAATGACGTAATTTCCGCTTACACTGGTGACGAATTTTCTGATCACAGAACAAGAAGTCGCAATAACTGGAGAATTGATTTTTACTTTAGCTTCTATTGTTGACAGAGCATTAGTTGCTTTACAGGTGTAATATCCTTCGTGTGATTTCTTGATGTTCTGAATCAGCAGTGTTTGATTTTGTAGAACATTGGACTCTACAGGAAGTGAAGACTTGCCATCCTTTGTCCAAGTGATTGTAGTTCTCAGGTCACTCTCGGCAACACAGGGCAGGTGGAGGTTTGAACTAATCACAGGAGTCACCTCTTGAGGAGGACGGACTTTAAAACGCAGAGGAGGAAATACCATCAGTTGAGCAGTGTCAGTTGCTGATCCCAGAATATTCGTAGCTTTACAAACGTATATTCCACCGTCTACTCTTGTCACACTGTAGATTGTCAGCGCTCCATTCACCACTTTATTTCTGTCTTCAGGCAAACTACCTACTGCCTTTGACCACGTGATACTGGGAAGCGGCTGACCAGTAACACTGCAGGCAATGCGGATGTTTTGTTTCTCCTCAGCAATCAATCGGTTGGATGACAATGATAGTTTAGGAGCGACTATCGAAAAACAAGATAAATATATATCTTCAGGGGTCAAACAATGGCGAATGCAATTTTTAAATGAAATTTTATCGAATTGTTCCTTTATTATCAATAACAATTTTATATAGATCTTTTCAGTTGATTTCAGTTTTCTTTGGCCACTCGCTTTGCGAAGTTTGTTGGGAATTTGGAAACTTCGTTACGAAGTTGCCAATTACATTGCGAGTTCGCGAATCAAGTTGCGAACTTCGATACAAAGTTCCCAACTTCGGCCCGACTGAACTTCCCAAGTTTGGTAGTTGAAGAAGAACTAGACATGTTGTAAGTTTTTTATTGACGTCGGTATATTTGTTCAAACAAGTATTTTTCAACTTGAGCTGCAAGAGTGTCGCTGGGATATTCCCACCACAACCTTGCTTCCTTTAAAATTATTGAGTTCAGATCGCCATGACTTCCGAGCAGCATGTCTTGTTTCTCCTCAACTAGGAAACTTGCGAAGGTTATTCGGGTCGAGGTTGGGAACTTTGTATCGAAGTTCGCAATTTGATTCGCAAACTCGAAACGTAATTGCCAACGAACTTCGCAAAGCGGGCGGCCAAAGTAAACGGAAATCAACTGTAATGCTGGTTAAATTGTAGCCTGACATGTGCAGGCTCGTTCCGATTTAAATTTCATGGGATGAAGCAACCCCTGATAAGAAAAGTTTCTCTATTAAATAGTCTAAATACGACTTCATAGTTTGGATACAATAAGTGCTTCTGCAGTTGCGTTTTCTTTTCATATTTTGCATCGGCTAAAACAAGGACCTTTACACCAAAAAGACCTATGTTTACAAACGGCTTCTTTTCAAGCATCAACCGCAACTACTCGCCACTAAATATCTAAGTTATATGGAAACTTACACTGGACAGTTAATTTCGCCGAGGCGTTCACTTGTCCCAGCAAATTTTCAGCTTTGCAGCTGTAATCTCCTTCGTCTCCAGGTCTAACGTCCTTCACAATCAGAGCACCACTGGACTCTACCACGTGACGACCTACAGGCAGCCGTAAATTGTCCCTTGACCACGTAACTTTCGGCGTTGGATTTCCATCCGTTGTACATTTTAAGATGGCTGTCTGACTTTCGTTGACTGTCATTCCAACAGGACGCTGTAGCAGAGATGGAGCCGAGATGGACTGGCCTGGCTCGCCCTTGTTACCTTTCATACCTGGCGGGCCTCTAGGTCCCACGGGACCGGGATCGCCAGGCACTCCGACATCCCCCTTTATGCCCATCGGTCCTAGAGATCCTATTGGTCCATGTTTACCAGGAGGTCCGTCTGACCCGGGTCTTCCTGGGGGACCTGGTCTCCCTCGGGTTCCTGGTTTTCCTCGTCGTCCCGTGTTACCTTTTGGTCCTGTGCGGCAGAGCGTGTGATCTTTAGCACAGAGTTGGTTTTGCAGCAGACCAAGTTCTTGTTTGATCAGTACTTGTACTTCAGAAGCGGTTAGGGTTGATTTCTGTTGTGAATCATCGGGCGAAGAGCGTTTCTGTCTTGAGATGGTCTCCTGTTCACCTGCAAAATTATAGTTAGTTTATATTATTATCGTACACTCTTTCAACCCTTCTTTGACGTTGAGCAGTTGGTATGATGCGACGTATTTCCGCTTTGATTTGTCAATGTGACTAACTGACTTCGATCCTAGCTCTCCTCTGGGAGAATAGGGGCCCCCTGGGGGACTCGCATATCAAAGGGACGGGGATGCTCGTCGGAAATTTTGAAAAAAACCCTAAAAGAGACCAATCTGGGTGTGGCTAAAGCTATTCTTGACCCCTAAAAGATACCAAAAAACTAAGAATAGAATACATATTTGTATAGTTCTTCCTGTTTAGCCCTAAACGAGACCATTATGGCTAAAAATATTGGCGTTTTGCCTGGAACACCCTATGCGAGACTAAAATCCGAAATTTACACCCCTAAGCGAGACGACGAGCATCCCTGTCACTTTCATATGCGAGTCCCCCCCCCCCCGGATAGGGTCACATCATCGTACTCTTTTAAGGTGGCTAAATACAGTTTTGAGGGGGTAAGTGAGCCCAACTTTTAACTCTCTTTAAAAATATTCAGGAATGTTCTTTCTTTCTCTTATTACTGTTTCTTAAAGCGTATAGCCATCATATGCGACATTTGACCAATAAAAATGCTAATAAACAATCAATAAAGAGCCAAAATGAATGGCCGAGTGCTTAGGAGGGGACTGGGCACTAGTTGTTTTAACAGCGTTTTTCTCAAAATCTACCCGTATGATCCCACCTCAAAATTTCAGAAATTACAAATTGGCTTTGATTTAACATTCATGCAGGATAAAATAAAAATCTGTAAGACAGATTTTTCGCAAAATAGAAAAATGTGATATTTTTGCCCCTTTAAAAAATAGCTCAAATTCTGTCTTACAGAATTTTTTTTTATTTTGCATGAATGTTTAATCAAAGCCAATTTGTAATTTCTGAAATTTTGAGGTGGGGTCATACGGGTAGATTTTGAGAAAAACGCTGTTAAAACAACTAGTGCCCAGTCCCCTCCTAAGCACTCGGCCATTCATTTTGACTCTTTATTGATTGTTTATTAGCATTTTTATTTGTCAAATGTCGCATATGATGGCTATACGCTTTAAGAAAAAATAATAAGAGAAAGAAAGATCATTCCTAAATATTTTTAAAGACAGTTAAAAGTTGGGCTCACTTACCCCCTCAAAACTGTATTAAGCCACCTTAAAATTGTAACTATTCGTGTTAGGAAAACCATTCCACAAAAAGCATGTTCCTGCTTGGACAGAAGGCGCGCCAGAATAACTGACAAATTACACAAGAACCTATGCTCTTGAAAATCTCAGTAACGTAACTAAATATACGTACCTTTGGAGGCTTGCCAATGGCGGCCTGTAGTCATAATATGCCATCTTTCGTATTGTTGTTGTACCTTTCGCAGGAGTTTTGTCTCCATCTTATCACAGAATGTTACTGAGTGTGATATCAGTCGATGATGTTCTTGTATTCTGAGTTCCACGTGAATTAGCGCGATACAACACACAACAGACAACAGCAAGCCTGATGCGCAAGACAAGCGGTGCAGTGTTTGCCTTCTGTTCATCTGCTTCTTTTCTTTATCTTGGTGTTTCATCGTCGCAATTGTCACTGCGATCTTGCGATGTCAAATTGATGAAAACGGCGTTTTGTTCACCTTTTGAGTTGCTTACAGATAAGTCCACTGTGAGTTAATGGCCGATGTAAACTTGATGGTCCGATTTTCACTGCGACTCGCAAATGTAACACGAATCTTAATGTTAACCGATACGGTAAAAAAAAATTGAAGCATTTGTCTGTGCTCGTTATGACGACTCAGTATCACAGGAAGTATATTATTTTCTTACTGAGGTCACATTTATTTACCACACAGATTGACAACAGCATCTGGGCTGATAACGGTGGGTGCACGTGTTTTGGAAGGAGAAGGGTAAAGTGATTTTCCTATTTTCGCTGACGTGTGACACGAATCTTAACCGATTTGTAGTAAAAACAGCAGCACCTTCTGTTGGTGTTGTGGATATTCAGTATCACCTGGTATCACAGGAAGTGTATTATTATCTTCAGTACCGGGGTCACATTTTTTTTATCACAGCATCTGGGCTGATGCCAGTGGGTGTACGCGCACGTGTTTAGGTGAGGAGAGGGGTAAATGTTATCTGGGTGGACAGTTGTATAAACCGTCAATTGTGAAGTAAATAAATTTAGAAGATTTTTCAAGCTACAATTAAAAGAGAGATAAATGGTAACTTGTTTTATTGATCATTGCGGGTCGTAGAGTTCACGAATAATTGATACTACAACTTTGTTACCCGTTCTTTGCTGTTTGCCGCGCGATACTCTTCAGACATGGGTTTAAATAGATTGTTCACAACAGCTGAGAGAATTATACTGCAGTAACTTAACTGCAAAGGTAAAACTCGAGAAATTGCTAATTCTTTTCCTAGCAAACGAAATGTGACAGTGATAAATGGTTAGTTGGGAGATTGGGGCTAAATTTCAGAGCTTTTAGCAGAAAAAAGTGATCTGCTGTTATCTGTCACACGCTCGCGTATTTTCGCACTGAGTTCCCTCTAATTTACTGGCCTATAGAACACTGAATGAAAATGGTAACACTGCGCTATCAAATAATTCTTTTAACGAAGAAAGATGCATCAGCTAATTAAGTCTAGTTAATCCGATTCGAACCCATTTAGCGGCGCATACCGTAAAATTCCGGTTATAAGCCCTGGGCTTATACAACTTCGCAAGGAACGAGCTACGGGAGTGTTGATCAAAATACGTTTTAAAGTTAAAAACGCATATTAAAGCAACATTTAGCCCTGTTCAGTACTGTCAACTGGCAGAGGGGGGCTTATATCCGGGGGGTCTTATAAGCGGAGGGGCTTAAAACCGGAATTTTACGGTACTTCACTTCCTTGATGGAGCACGTAGTATCCACTTTGTGCAAAAACAGGGTCTATGTATTCTCCACAATACGTAAATGTATATTTTCAGCTCGCTATTAGAAATGCTTACCCGTGCTATGTGACAAAAGTTCAAGCCAGTACAAAGGGTGAAAAAGCATGTAACCGTTGGTAAAACTATTTGGTAAAATACCAAAAAATAAAAAATAAAAAAACGCCTTTGATTACAGTTTACAGATTACAGATGTTTACGAAGGTGTCACTTTACAATAATCACTGAAGCCCCGTTCACACTGACCCTGGTAAATTTGAAAACGATTTTTTTTTCTCCGGTCAGGCCAACCGTCCACACTGAAACGGCGTTTTCGGTCACCGAAAACGGAACTTTTTAAAAACGCTCACCAATAAAGTGTGTCGTTTTCAAATTTACCCGGGTTCATGTGGACGGAAAACATTTTACCCGGCGTTTTTAAATTTCTCCGTTTTCAAATGTACCCGGGTCAGTGTGGACGGGGCCTAAGTAACTGGGCGCTTTCCATTCGACCAAAAATTCCGGAAATTTCGGGACAAGAGCGAATGGTACAGAAATTTCCTGGAAAAGTTCCAGAAAATCCGCAAAGTGTTGACTTTCCGAAATGCGAACCATTCAACCGAAAATCCCCGAAATTCCAGGAGCAAAATCTAATGGAACTGAAATTTCCGGGAAATTGTTTTCGAAAATTTGGGTCTTCCTTCCGAGGCTGTCCTCTTATCTGGATTTTTTGGGAAAACCGCCATTTTACACTCAGCCCGAGTTCCTTTGGCCGAGAATTTAGCGAGTTCGGCAGCTGAAAGCAGCTACATGTGTTTAGAAAGCGTTCTTAAAACTCCATAAAAAAATTAAGGCCTCGTGGTTAACTTGGTTGTTTTTCGTTTTCAGTTTTGCAGACGACAGCAAAGAAATGTACAAATATTTATAACGCGCGTGCAGGATACGCCATTGTATTGTTCCTTAAACTTTTTGTTTGGCGACGTTTTCGTTGCTTGTGTGCCTTTTGAAAGGTCCCTGTTGTTGTGGCCACGATGTCGGTCATGGCGGTTTATCAGTGCTCGGAATGCTTTTTTATTAGCAAAAATATTGAGTTATTTGTTCAGCAAACCTGCCACAGTGCATTATTAAAATGTACTGTGAAGATTCCCATACAAGACGCACTACCATATGCAAATTTTGTTTTGCATTCCGTGCAGTCAACCGGAAAATGCTATTCTCACTGCATAATTAATTAGCTCATAGCAGAAGTTTTAATTATATGCTCGAATTCCTTCGTTTTGGCGCATGCTTGTTGCAGTGTTGATGCTTTGCGGTCTAAGGGTATAAATCCTGTCGTCATTTCGCTTGAAACGTGGTCATTTTAACGGTACTCCGGCACGACGGCCAACTTTCGCTTTATAGCCCACAGTCAACCGCCACCAGCGTTTATGGCAGAACAAGGTCTTCCTCCTCCGCCTGCTCCTGTCGCCGTTGCGGACGTGGAACTTGCTGCTCTTGAACCTCTGTCAGCCGTTGAACCGCCAGCTATCGAACCGCAACCTTTTCTGCCGCAGGCACCGACTTTGCACGCGGCTCTGGCTGTTGGAGCCGGGGAACGGGTAATTTTCTAGTAACATCTTTAGCCTTGTTTTACGTGTCTTGTCGGGTTTTATCCGCTGCTTGTGGCTTACGCGCCTGCATTTGTTTTCGGTTTGTATATATTCTGTCTGGGTTGTTTAGTGTTGCTCTTTTGTCGCCGCATAGTTCTCCGTATTTTGCTAGTTGCCCGCCATTTGTTCTTTTGCACGTGCTTGTTATTTTCTCTTCTGTCTGCTTTGCGCGCTTTTTAGCATTGCTTATTTGTGTTTTTGCATATCTCTAGGCCTTTGTTTTATTTTTAGCTCACGCAATTTAGGCTTTCTTGTTTTTATTTTGCTAGCTGTGTTAGGGTGTTTTTTCGTCACCCTTTGCGGGTCTTATGTTATGCATTTTTCGTTCGCGCAATTTTTACATATCTCTAGGCTTTTATTTTTTAGTCTTGGCTCCCGCAATTAAGGCTTTCTTTTTTTATTTTGCTAGCCTTGTTAGGGTGTTTTTCGACACCCTTTGCGGGTTTTACGTTGTGCATTTTTATTCGCGCCCTTTTTTGCATGTCTCTAGGCCTTTGTTTTTCAGTTTAGCTCTCGCAATTAGGGCTTTTTTGTCTTTATTTTAGCACTGTTAGGGCGTTTTTCGCCTCCCTTTGCAGGTCTTATGTTACGCTTTTTTTATTTGCACGTTTTGGGTCGGGTTTTCATGTTGTAGTTTATTGTCGCTTAAGTGTTCCATAGCAATTATTTCAGGATTTTCTTTGCCTGTGTTTACCACCGGTTTAGACAACTTTTTTTGTTAAGCGGCTACTTTACGGTATACCACCGTTTTAGGCAACTCGTTACGTGGACATGTTTATAGTTTCTTGTGGCGTTTTTTAATTGTTACAGTACATGTTATAATGTTCCACTGTCGAAAAAAACGTCTTTTCGCGTGGCTATTGTTGTGTATACCACCAGTGAAGGCAACGTATTGTTGCGGGGCTGTTTATAGGATACCACTGGTTATTGTATGAATGTTATTGTGTATTCCAATGGTGAAGGCAACGTTTTGTTGCGTGGCTATTATTTTGCGTATGCCACTGCTGAAGGCAACGTGTTGTTGCGTGGCTATTACTTTGTGTATTCCACTGGTGAAGGCAACGTATTGTTGCGTGGCTATTATTTTGCGTATTCCACTGGTGAAGGCAACGTTTTGTTGCGTGGCTTTTATTTTGCGTATGCCACTGGTGAAGGCAACGTTTTGTTGCGTGGCTATTATTTTGCGTATGCCACTGCTGAAGGCAACGTGTTGTTGCGTGGCTATTACTTTGTGTATTCCACTGGTGAAGGCAACGTATTGTTGCGTGGCTATTATTTTGCGTATTCCACTGGTGAAGGCAACGTTTTGTTGCGTGGCTATTATTTTGCGTATGCCACTGCTGAAGGCAACGTGTTGTTGCGTGGCTATTACTTTGTGTATTCCACTGGTGAAGGCAACGTATTGTTGCGTGGCTATTATTTTGCGTATTCCACTGGTGAAGGCAACGTTTTGTTGCGTGGCTTTTATTTTGCGTATGCCACTGGTGAAGGCAACGTCTTTTCGCGTGGCTATTGTTGTGTATACCACCAGTGAAGGCAAAGTGACTGTTATTGCGTATTCCACCAGTGAAGGCAACGTATTGTTGCGTGGCTATTATAGGATACCACTGGTAACGTCTTTTCCCGTGGCAATTATTGTGTTTACCACCAGTAAGGTCAAAGTTTTATTGTATGACTGTTATTGCGTTTTCCACTGGTAAAGGCAGCACATTGTCGCGTGGCAATCTCTGTGTGGCAATCTTTTAAGGCAAAGCGTTATTGTATGACTGTTCTTACGTATTCCACAGGTGTAGGCAACGTATTGTTGCATAGCTATTATATTGTGTATACCACCAGTGAAGGTAAAGTTCTGTTCTTGCGTATTCCACTGGTGAAGGTAACCTATTGTCGTGTGGCTATTATTTTGTATACCACTAGTGGTTAAGGCAAGCGTTATTGTATAAATGTTCGAAATGTTATTTTCCACTAGTGAAGGCAACGTATTGCCGCTTGGCTATCTTGTGAATACCAACGGTGAAGGCAAAGCGTTGTTGTATTACTGTTATTGCGTATACCTATGGTTAAGAAGCGTGTTGTTGTGTGATTATTATCGCGAATACCTGTGGCAAGGAAACGTGTTGTTGCATGACTGTTTGTTGCGTATACTTCTGGTGAAGACAATATGTTGTTGCGTGGCTGTTATTGCGTTGTAACGATACGTTTTATGGCTATCGGGCGTTTATTTGCTTGTACTTGGAAATTCTCGACGGGTAAATGGACGGATGATTCGGTAAATAACATATTTCGACGCGTAACGGGGGGAACAACTCGGTAGAGCCACTGGCTAGGCTGCCGGCACTCGTTACGTATGCCAGAAGTACAGAGAACTTGTTCCTCCGCCTTAGTGGACGACAACACAGCAGAAAACCAAGGAAACTTCTTTGGAACTCAGCAAATCTTCTTTATTGTAGGATAAACTTCGACGGTTCTTCACACTAACTCATAGTACAAACTGCCAAGGGTAATCCAGTAAGGTACTGAAGGTAATCATCAAGGTAATCGATTTGTAACAGTTTACGCGTTACTTATATACTAACCTAGACAAATACAGTTGTCTTTCGCTATTGAATTAGGCCTACTCTGGGACCCAAAGTCGCCGTAACTTTGGGCGACTTAAGGCGACTTTAGGCGATTTTAGGCGATTTTAGCTCATTTTGTCCAAAATTACGGGCGATTTTGGGCGATTTAAGGCGATTTTGGGCGACTTTAGGCGACTTTGGGCGATTTTGGGCGACTTTAGGCAATTTTAGGTGACCGACCTAAGTACAGTTTTAGCTTTACATAGTCTACTATTAATATATAAACTATATACAACGGATTTAAAGCGACTTAGAGCGACTTTAGGCGACTTTAGGCGACTTTGGGCGACTTTAGGCGATTTTGGGCGACTTTGGGCGATTTTGGGTCCCAGAGTAGGCCTTGAATTCTTGTACAAAGAGATCTTATTGTACATGAATAAAGGTTAGTTTTTCATGGGAGAGATTGATGTATTTTTCAGAATATAGTATTTTCATTGGTTAAGTTATAATTAGAAATCCAGATTAACTTTTGGTTCGTTTACCTTGAGGAATATAATGCGAGAATAAAAGGTTACTTTTGAAATGTAAAATCTATTCTCGCTGCATAATTAATTAGCTCATAGCAGAAGTTTTAATTATATGCTCGAATTCCTTTGTTTTGGCGCATGCTTGTTGCAGTGTTGATGCTTTGCGGTCTAAGGGTATAAATCCTGTCATTTCGCTTGAAACGTTGTCTAAGGGTATAAATCCTGTCGTTGGTCTAAGGGTATAAATCCTGTCATTTCGCTTGAAACGTTGTCATTTTAACGGTACTCCGGCACGACGGCCAACTTTCGCGACGCACCCACCTCCCCTGGTGGCAGTTGACAGAATTTCATGTTTTATCCTCATTGCATGCCTATTGCCTCAGCAGTCGCGAACTCTTCCCATAACTTAATCTTATGCGATGAGGTAATGAGTATGCAGTGAGGATTTTATACTGTTCCATTCGCTCATGGAATTTTTAGGAAATTCAAACCAGAATTTTTGTCGGATGGAAAGCGCCCAGAGTTTTTGCCTGTTACGTAAATATATTTTCAGCACGCTATTAGAGATGCATACCCGTGCCATGGAAAGAAAGTTCAAGCCAGTGCAAATGGTTATAGCGTGTAAGCGTTTTTGCTCGATGCAACATGACTCTAAATATACTTTGTAGAATACAAAAAATACAGGAAGAAACGCCTTTCATTTTCTTGATTTGTAACTGATTTTTTCACATTCGTCGCTCGGATTATCCTCGCTTGTTTTTATGCCAGTAATCGTATTGCTATTCGTATTAACATATTACAAGGCTAAAAGCATATTTTAATAATAAAAAGATGCTGTTCGTATTGTATTACTTTCTTGGGAGTACTTAAATGATATTTGAATGTTTATGCTATGCCATAACACTTAAGTTTTCCCAGAGTATGGTAACCTTGCTCGCTGCTACCGCCTGTATCTCCAAACCTGAGCTGTTTAACCGGAAGATGTGTCTTGTCAGTGAGGATACCGCTGTCTTCACGCCACACACCGTCATTTGCATCACAGTTACACGGACGACTGGGGTTTGCACATGAGTTGGTCATCCGGCATGCGCACTTTCCACTGCTAGATGATGCTCCGCCCCAGTACGTCATCTTAGTAGAGTCTCGTGACACCCACCAGGCACGCCATCCCATTTCAAAGATCACTGAATCATAACACTCGTACTTAATAAACTGTTCACAGTGTGAGGATACTCTAGTGAGACTTACCAGCTGGGACAGACTCGCTCCAGTGTAATGAATGTCACGCGAATAACAACCATGATCTTCACATCCGTCCACGTGCATTCTGCTCTCACTGTCGTGACTTATTACTGTCACGCCGACTCCATTCTTGTCACTCATGTCACAATAAACTGTAAATGGTGCCAGGCCTCCTGCGCCATCCGGATCAATGACGTAATTTCCGCTTACACTGGTGGCGTATTTTCTGATCACAGAACAAGAAGTCGCAATAACTGGAGAATTGATTTTTACTTTAGCTTCTATTGTTTACAGAGCATTAGTTGCTTTACAGGTGTAATATCCTTCGTGTGATTTCTTGATGTTCTGAATCAGCAATGTTTCATTCTGTAGAACATTGGACTCTACAGGAAGTGAAGACTTGCCATCCTTTGTCCAAGTGATTGTAGTTCTCAGGGCACTCTCGGCCACGCAGGGCAGGTGGAGGTTTGAACTAATCACAGGAGTCACCTCTTGAGGAGGACGGACTTTAAAACGCAGAGGAGGAAATACCATCAGTTGAGCAGTGTCAGTTGCAGATCCTAGAATATTCGTAGCTTTACAAACGTATATTCCACCGTCTACTCTTGTCACACTGTTGATTGTCAGCGCTCCATTCACCACTACAGTTCTGTCTTGAGGCAAACTGCCAACTGCTCTGGACCACGTGATACTGGGAAGCGGCTGACCAGTAGCACTGCAGGTGATGCGGACATTTTGTTTCTCCTCAGCAATCAGTCGGTTGGATGACAATGATAGTTTAGGAGCGACTATCGAGAACAAAGAGAAAAATATATCTTCAGGGGTCAAACAATGACAAATGCACTTTACTATATGACACTTTATCCAATTGTTCCTTCATATTCAAATTTATTTTTAATACTGGTTAAATTATAGCCGGTCATGTAGTTTTATTTTGATTTAAATTTCATGGGATGAAGCAACCCCTGATAAAAAAAAAGTTTCTCCCTTAAATACGACTTCATAGTTTGGATGCAATAAAATGCTTCTGAAGTAACGTTTTCTTTTTCTATTTTGCATGAGCTAAAACAACGACTTTTACACCAAAAAGACCTATCTTTACACTGCAAAGGGATTCTATTCCAGCATCAACCACAACTACTCGCCACTAAATATCTAAATTATATGAAAACTTACACTGAACAGTTAATTTTGCCGAGGCGTTCACTTGTCCCAGCAAATTTTCAGCTCTGCAGCTGTAAACTCCTTCGTCTCCAGTTTTAACGTCCTTCACAATCAGAGCACCACTGGACTCTACCACGTGACGACCTACAGGCAGCCGTAAATTGTCCCTTGACCACGTGACTTTTGGTGTTGGATTTCCATCCGTTGTACATTTTAAGATGGCTGTCTGACTTTCATTGACTGTCATTTCAACTGGGCGCTGCAGCAGAGATGGAGCCAAGATGGACTTGCCCGGCTCCCCCTTGTTACCTTTCATACCCGTCGGGCCTCTAGGTCCCACGGGACCGGGATCGCCAGGCACTCCGACATCCCCCTTTATGCCCATCGGTCCTTGAGCTCCTATTGGTCTATGTTTACCGGGAGGTCCGTTTGTCCCGGGTCTCCCTGGGGGCCCTGGTTTCCCTCGGGTTCCCGGTCTTCCTCGTCGTCCCGCGTTACCTTTTGGTCCTGTGCGGCAGAGCGTGTGAACTTTAGCACAGAGTTAGCACAAGTTCTTGTTTGATCAGTACTTGTACTTCAGAAGCTGTTAGGGTTGATTTCTGTTGTAAATCATCGGGCGAAGAGCGTTTCTGTCTTGAGATGGTGTCCTGTTCACCTGGAAAATTTAAGTTATTTGTTTTACGTCGTACACTGTGAACCATTCTTTGACATTCAGCGGTTGGTATGAACCTATTTACGTCCGCTTTTATTTGTCAATGCGCGGGAGGCGCGGTGGCCTAATGGTTAGCGCGCTCGACTCCGAGTCGAACGGCCCGGGTTCGAGGCCTGGCCAGGGTGCTGCGTTGTGTTCTTGGGCAAGACACTTTACTCTCATAGTGCCTCTCTCCATCCAGGTGTATAAATGGGTACCGGCGAATTTACTGCTGGGGGGTAACCCTGCGATGGACTAGCATCCCATCCAGTGGGGAGTAGCAATACTCCTAGTCGCTTAATGCTACGGAAACCGGGATAAGCTCCGGCTGTATGGGCCACTTGGCTCGGACACAGACTTTACCTTTATTTGTCAATGTGAATTACTGATTTCAATCATAGCTCTTCTCTGGGAGAATAGGGCATATCATTGTACTCTTTTTAATTATTGTATCTATTCGTGTTAGGTAAACCATTCCAATAAAAGCATGTTCCTGTGTGGAAATCTTGAAAATCTCAGTAACCTACAGCTGAACCTAACTATTAACATACCTTTGGAGGCTTGGCAATGGCGGTCTGTAGCCATAAAATGCCATGTTTCGTAATTTTGTTGTGCTTTTCGAAGGAGTTTTGTCTCCATCTTATCACAGAATATTACTGAGTGTGATATAAGTCGATGATGTTCTTGTATTCTGAGTTCCACGTGAATTAGCGCGATACAACACACAACAGACAACAGCAAGCCTGACACGGAACACAAGCCGTGCAGTGTCTGTCTTCTCTTCGTCTGCTTCTTTTCTTTGCCTTGTTGTTTCATCGTCACTGCAAACTTGCGATGTCAAATTGATGTAAACGGCGTTTTATTTTAACTCTGAGCGGCTTAAAGAACAGTTTACTGTGGGTGAAAGGACGATGCAAAACTGATTGTCCGATTTTGACTGACGTGTAAGTGTAACACGAATCTTTGTTACCGATATGAGTGGTAAAAACTAGAAGGATGTGTTTGTGCTTGTTGTGAAGATTCAGTGTCACAGGAAGTATATTATGTTATTGCTGGGGTCAAAGTAATTTACCACAGCAACTGTCTGGTGAGTGCACGAATGTGAGGGGGAGGGGAAGGGACGGGAGTGTTACCGGGAACGACCGTTGAATAACAATACCTTCGTTCATTGATCATTATGAATAACCGAGACATTATCACTTTACTCTCGATGACATTACTATGTTCCTCGGCTAGCTTTTTTAAAACTCTTTCTTCTTAGCTCTGTCTTCCTTTACTGGTTTCTTCTTTCAAAGCATCGCAGGGTTCGGCGAAAGAGAAACCGAACTGCTAGCAGGGTTCATTCTCACTTGATAGTACTGCTCAGTAAGTCAGTAGCATTTATTTTAACGTCCACAAGTTAAAACCACCATTTACATCATACCAATCGGTACAAGGCCTACTCTGGGACCCAAAGTCGCCGTAACTTTGGGCGACTTAAGGCGACTTTAGGCGATTTAAGGCGATTTTAGCTCATTTTGTCCAAAATTACGGGCGATTTTGGGCGATTTAAGGCGATTTTGGGCGACTTTAGGCGACTTTGGGCGATTTTGGGCGACTTTAGGCAATTTTAGGTGACCGACCTAAGTACAGTTTTAGCTTTACATAGTCTACTATTAATATATAAACTATATACAACGGATTTAAAGCGACTTAGAGCGACTTTAGGCGACTTTAGGCGATTTTGGGCGACTTTGGGCGATTTTGGGTCCCAGAGTAGGCCTGGTACAACACGGAAATGCTGCTCACTAATTTCACACAGTAGGGCTTCATCCACAGACTGAAGTTATATTTACCTTGTACAGCACATTGAAACTACTACTTTAAAATAGCTTTCATTTGAATGGTCACACTGACTAATAAGGTTTCTTCCTTAGTCAAAAAGTTGGGTCATCTTATACAGCGTACTAAAGAGCACGACACG
Source organism: Oculina patagonica (assembly GCF_052425735.1). NCBI lineage: Eukaryota > Metazoa > Cnidaria > Anthozoa > Scleractinia > Oculinidae > Oculina > Oculina patagonica. The sequence continues at coordinate 20,402,654 of NC_135761.1, forward strand.
AAAGCAAACTGTTCAAAAGCTTTTTTTTTGAATGGTTACACACGTTAGGGTTTTATCAAAAGACGTTCAAGGTAGAGCCATATTGGTACAGTATAGTTTACCCAGGATTATTTCCTGGGAGTGGAAGAGTTAAACAAATCTTCTTCAATCTGATTATCCTATAAAAACATTCATCACAACAGTTTTGAGCATTTACTACGACTGCATTTCAATCTTTGTAGGTTAAATCATTGTTCTTAAACAAAAATAAATTAATCACGCAAATCAAAGAGGTTTACTGCCTCTGGGTACTTGACGCCATTGAGAGAATCTTCTCTGCGACATGCTCTAAATGTAGATTTGTATTATTTGAACAAAGCACCATGAAGCTAGGCCCAGACTGAGGCCCAGATTGAACGACATGTGTCGTACCATCAGGCTTGCCTCTAACAGAATGCTGGGTACCACTGCCATATGTTGCTGTAATTCGTAGAGGAAGTGGATTCGAACCCAGTTACAGGCACGCGCTTAGCTTCCTTGGAATTTTCGATCGAGCGCGAACAATACACATTGTCGAAAAGCAGGGTCTATGTATACGCCTCAAACGTAAATTAAGTTTTTGTGCACAATAGTGCACGAGCGGCTCTTAATAAACTTTGTAAAATAAAAATAAAATTCAAGAAAGTGTTTTTTTTTTTACTTTATTTCTTCATTTGCAATTGTACGCAATACAAGAAGATGTAACTTCATATTGTCACTTAGTGGCACACAGTACCTACCCTTTTGTTGCTGTTATACTTTAAAGATAATAGGATTTAAACAAACAGTTCAATGATTCTTATATTATTCTTGCTACGTTAATCCTATTAGGAACCGTTTTTTGCTGGCTATGCTGTTGCTATTTTTGTTATGACTTTTCTGATTATTGCAAGGCTACGTTTAAAGGTGTAACAAAGAAATGATGAACAATTTTTTTAATTTTCCGATTATTACTTTTTCTGACAGTTTATTCTTTTCATTTTTAAACTTGAAAATGGTGTCATGACGACTCCGAAACGTCGTTCGATTTTGTCGTTTATTTTCACTTGCCTTTGTATGTCTAAACCTTTGCTTATTATTAGGATGATTAGAAAGCTACACTTAAAGTTGTAACAGGAAGTGATGGTGACCTTTGCGAATATTACCATAACTGTTGTTGCTTTCTTTGAGAGTACTGAAACTGTTTCTTAATGTTTATAATATGCCATAGCACTTAAGTTTTCCCAGCGTGTGGTAACCTTGTTCGTCCCCTTCGCCTATATCTCCAAACCTGAGCTGTTTAACTGGAAGATGTGTCTTGTCAGTGAGCAGACCGCTGTCCTCACGCCATGCAGCGTCATTCTTATCACAGTTACAGCCATTACTGGGGTCTGCACATGAGTTGGTCATCCCGCATGCGCACTTACCACTGCCAGGTGACGCTCCGCTCCAGTACGTCATCTTAGTAGAAGCTCTTGACACCCACCAGGCATATCTCCCTATCACTGAACCATAACACTCGTACTTGATAAACTGTTCACAGTGTGAGGAGACTCTGGCGAGACTCGCCAGCTGGGACAGGCTTGCTCCTGTATAATGAATGTCACGTGAGTAACAACCTTGAGATTCACATCCCCGCACGTGTGTTCTGCGCTCACTGTCGTGACTTATTACTGTCACGCCAACTCCATTCTTGTCACTCATGTCACAGTTAACTGTAAATGGTGCCAGGCCTTCCGACCCATCCGGATCAATGACGTAATTTCCGCTTACACTGCTGACGTGTTTTCTGATCACGGAACAAGAAGGGGCAATAATCGGGGAATTGATTTTGACTTTAGCTTCTATTGTTGAAAGAGCATTAGTTGCTCTACAGGTGTAAGATCCTTCGTGTGATTTCTTGATGTTCTGAATCAGCAGTGTTCCATTCTGTAGAACTTTGGACTCTACAGGAAGTGAAGTCTTGCCATCCTTTGTCCAAGTGAGTGTGGGTCTCAGGTCGCTGTCTGTCACACAGGGCAGATGAATACTTGAACCAATCACTGGAGTCACCTCTTGAGGAGGACGGACTTTAAACCGCAGACTGGAAAATATCATGAGTTGAGCCGTGTCTTTCGCTGACCCGATAATATTCTCAGCCTTGCAAATGTATATTCCACTGTCTTTTCTTGTCACATTGTAGATTGTCAGGCTTCCATTCATCACTTCAATTCTGTCCTTAGGTATACTACCTCCTGTTCTGTACCACGTGATAGTGGGACGCGGCTGGGCAGTAGCAGTGCAGGCGATGTTGACGTTTTGTTTCTCTTCAGCAATCAATCGATTGGATGATAGTAAAAGATTTGGAGCGACTGTTGAGAAAAAAAACAAAAATTATTTTTCTTTGATCAAACATACCACCAATGCAATCGCATTATATTAACTATAAAATAAACCTTCGACTGACCATAAAAAGCTATCTTAACGATAGGCTTTTTTTAGTGTAAACCGTGACTGGACATCTGAATTAGTCAACTTACACTGAACAGTTAATTTCGCAGAGGCGTTCACTTGTCCCAGCAAATTTTCAGCTCTGCAGCTGTAAACTCCTTCGTCTCCAGGTCTAACGTCCTTGACAATCAGAGCGCCACTGGACTCTACCACGTGACGACCCACAGGAAGCGATGAATTGAGCTTTGACCACGTGATTTTTGGAGTTGGATTACCATCCGTTGTACATTTTAAGATGCCCGTCTGACTTTCATTGACTGTCGTTCCAACTGGACGCTGCAGCAGAGATGGAGCCGAGATGGACCTGCCCGGTTCACCCTTGTCTCCTTTTATACCCGGCGGGCCTCTTGGTCCCATTGGACCGGGCTCTCCCGCCACTCCGACATCCCCTTTTATGCCCATCGGTCCTCGAGGACCTATTGGTCCATGTTTACCGGGAGGTCCGTTTGACCCGGGTCTCCCTGGGGGACCTGGTCTCCCTCTAGGTCCCGGTCTTCCTCGTCTTCCCGTGTTACCTTTTGGTCCTGTGCGGCAGAGCGTGTGATCTTTAGCACAGACTTGGTCTTGCAAGAGACCAAATTCGTGTTTAATCAGCAGTCGAACTTCAGAGGCCGTTAGGGTTGATTTCTTTTGTGAATCACCGGGTGAAGAGCGTTTTTGTCTTGTGATGGTCTCCTCTTTACCTGTAAATTAAGCGTTTATAATATGGCTGAATTAACGTGCAAGGAAGATGTGCCCATCTTGTCCGTTCGGGATTTCCCGCGTGCGTCCCCCAATAAAAAATTCGTTTTTTGGCCATATAATTAATCCTTTATTGACCAAGCTTGTTGGTCAAGATGGCTTCCTAATGGCCTTGTTCTTTTTTCCGCTTTTTTTGACCCCCCGACATAAAGCGCAATAAAGAATTTGGCCAATATCCAGCCATCTTGACCTCACGTTTGGTCAATTAGCCATATTTATTTACACATCGTTCACTGAACGTGAATCATCCTTGACATTAAACGGTTTGTATAAAGCAACCTAGCGGTAAAGTTTTCCACTTTCATTAAAATGAGTATCAGGCATTGTACCTTTAACCTCTTCACTTCGTTAATGTTTAAAAGAGAAAAATCAACTAAAGGCACCTTCCTGCGTGGATCCGGAGAAGGCGCCCCAGAATAATTGTCAAATTACACAAGAACTAATAAAATTCATAAACGAATTAACTTACCTTTAGTCGCTTGCCAATGGCGACTAGTATCCATAACTTTCCTCCTTTCGTAATTTTGTTGTACTTTTCGAAGGATTTCTGTCTCCATCTTATCACAGAATGTTACTGAGTGTGATATCAGTCGATGATGTTCTTGTATTCTGAGTTCCACGTGAATTAGCGCGATACAACACACAACAGACAACAGCAAGCCTGACGCGGAACACAAGCGGTGCAGTGTTTCTCTTCTCTGCTTCTTCTCTTTATCTTGTTGTTTCATCGTCACAAATTGAATGGATGTAAACGGCGATTTCTGTACCCTTGGAACTGCGTACAGATCAGTGCAGTCACTGAGTTGAATCGATCGGTGAAAAAACGAGGATGTATAACTGATGGTTCGATTTTCACTGACGTGTGATCGATTGTAACACGAATCTTAATGTTGACCGATTTGTGGTTAAAATAGAAGGATGTGTTCGTGCTTGTTGTAGTGATTCACGACAGGAAGTAAGGTATATTATTTTCTTACTGAGGTCACGTTCATTTACCACTGTATGTAGGCTAATCCGGTGGGTGAAGGCGTTTAGGGAGGGCGGGGGTGGTGGGGTAAATATTATCTAGTCGGCTGGGCAGTTGTATGTAACGTCAATACCAAGTAAATGAGATTAGGAGATTTCTTGTTTCATTGATCATAGCGGGCTTTAGATTTCACAGGTATTTACTTATTGGAATAATAACTTTGTAGCCCGTCCTTATCTTTATGCTACGCAATACTTGTCTAGCAATAGTTTACTTGAAGTTTCGATCTCTTATACACAATTGATAATAAAGGAGGGAGGGGGCGTGATTGTGAGCCAGATTTTTTAACAACAACTGAGAGAATTCTCATGCGCTTATTGGTCGAGAGCTATGGTCGATGAGAGTATAGACCGTGGAGACATGTGAAATTGCCGATACTTTTACAAGGAAACGAAACCGGAGAGTTGTGAATCACTTCAACCGGGACACTAAGAGCCTAATTTCAAAGCTTCCAGCAGCACCAGCTTCCAGTGATCGTTTGCGATCTGTCACTTGCAGACGTAGTTTCGCACTGAGCCGGTTCCTTTTCATTCGCCGGTTCCGAATGAAAATCGGATATCGGTCGGATAAGCCCTGAATTTTTTCAGGCTTCTTTATTCCAATTGCTTAAATTGGAAATTCACTGCGATGATCATTTATCACTTTCAGACCCTATTTTGTAATTCGTTTAGCGAAAGAAGACAAGGTTGAAATAGCGCCTGAGCGATGTTGCTTCAATAGCGAGTCTAAATAAACTACGTAAAATCAAAAAAAGATAAAAGAAACGTTTCCTACTTTATTTCTTCATTTGCAGTTGTACGCACTATTAAGTTTTTTACGAAGCTGTCACTTTGCTTTGTCACTTAAGTACCCACCCTTTTGTTGCTCTTACTCTAAAAAGAAAAGGCTTTAAACAAAAAGTTCAATTGTTCTTATTCTAGATCTCGCTACCTTTATGCTTCTAGGAACCGTTTTTGCGGACTTTGCTTTTCTTAATCATGAAATTTCCGATTATTTCAAGGCTACATTTACAGTTGTGACAAAAAAAGATGATGGCCGTTCCGAATATTGAGTTTACCATAACATTCTTTTAGTAACAAAACTGTCTACTTATTGTTTGCTTTATTGGGAGTACTAAAACTGATATTTGAACTGTTTCATGCTGTACCATAGCACCTAAGTTTCCCCAGTGTGTGGTAACCTTCCTCGCTACCGGATACATCCCCAAACCTGAGCTGTTTAACTGGAAGATGTGTTTTGTCAGTGAGGAGACCGCTGTCTTCACGCCATACAGCGTCATTTTTATCACAGTTGCAGCCATACCTGGAGTCTGCACAAGAGTTGGTCATCCCGCATGCGCACTTACCACTGCCAGGTGATGCTCCGCCCCAGTACGTCATCTTAATAGAATCACGTGACACCCACCAGGCACGTCCGCTGTTGAACATCAATGAATTGTAGCACTCATACTTGATAAACTGTTCACAGTGTAAGGAGACACTGGTTAGACTCGCCAGCTGAGGCAGACTCGCACCATTGTAGTTAATGTCACGTGAGTAACAACCATCAGGGTTACATCCATGCACGTGCGTTCTGCTTTCACTGTCGTGACTTATTACTGTCACGCCAACTATATTCTTGTCACTCATGTCACAGTAAACTGTAAATGGTGCCAGACCTCCCGAGCCATCTCGATCAATGACGTAATTTCCACTTACACTGGTGACGTATTTTCTGATCACAGAACAAGAAGTGGCAAAAACCGGAGAATTGATTTTGACTTTTGCTTCTATTGTTGACAGAGCATTAGTTGCTTTACAGGTGTAAGATCCTTCGTGCGATTTCTTGATGTTCTAAATCAGCAGTGTTCCATTCTGTAGAACATTGGATTCTACAGGGAGTGACGACTTGCCATGCTTTGTCCAAGTGGTTGTAGTTCTCAGTTCACTTTCGGCCACACACGACAGATGAATACTTGAACCAAATATCGAGGGGGTCACCTCTTTAGGTGGACGGACTTTGAATCTCAAACGGGAAAATATTGTGACCTGAGCAACGGCGTTTTCTGTACCGTTGGAGCTGCGTACAGATCAGTGCAGTCACTGAGTTGAATCGATCGGTGAAAGAACGATATAAAACTGATTGACCGATTTTCACTGACGAGTGAATTTAACACGAATCTTAATGTTGACCAATTTGTAGTTAAAATAGAAGGATGTGTTCGTGCTTGTTGTAGTGATTCACGACAGGAAGTATATTATTTTCTTACTGAGGTCACGTTCATTTACCACTGTATGTAGGCTAGTTCCGGTGGGTGTAGGCGTTTAGGGTGGGCGGGGATGGTGGGGTAAATATTATCTAGTCGGCTGGGCAGTTGTATATAACGTCAATACCAAGTAAATGAGATTAGAAGATTTCTTGTTTCATTGATCATAGCGGGCTGTAGATTTCACAGGTATTTACTAATTGGAATAATAACTTTGTAGCCCGTCCTTATCTTTATGCTACGCAATACTTGTCTGGCAATAGTTTACTTGAAGTTTCGATCTCTTAGGGCCTGTTTACATGGAGGGAGGGTGCCCCGGCTAACCGAGTTACCCGGCTAGAAGGGATAAAACCTAGCCCGCCTTTACATGCAGAATTCACAACCCTTCTACCCGAGATGAGACAGCGTCGTTGAAGCGTGACACGGTGTGGGAAAACATTGTAGCTCCAAATGATTGAAGAAAAATATGACTTTTTACTGAATAATCGAAGCTTTTCGTCTTCAAACCTATTTTAATTTGATGTGCAAGTTCTCAGAAATTTACTGCGTTCATTTTTGGCGAAATTCAATCGAAATTCAACAGTATTTGGCCGCCAAATTGAAATTAAATTTGTTGTGTCGTGAATTAGGATAATCATTCCAACGAAAATTTCGAATTAATTAGCTGTTGCTCAAAGAAATATTTTCCAGCCGACCGATAAAACTAATTTTGATCAAATAGCACTGTTTGGGTCCAGAATATATACATTTTATGCCATTTACTTCAAATTTAGTTCAAAAACACGCGCGAAAACCTATCCCGGCTCGGTCATAACCGTTTACATGGCAAAAAGCTGTCCCGCCTAGAAGGGTGCCCCGGGCAAGTAGACCGAGTGCCCCGGCAAGGCGGGTTACCCTTCTAGCATGTAAAGGCTTCAGTACGTTTTCTTAAGAAACGTATGAAAAGTTGGCTCGCCCAGGGTAGCTCGGTTAGCCGGGTAACTCGGTTAGCCGGGGCACCCGCCTTCCATGTAAACAGGCCCTTATACACAATTGACAATAAAGGGGGGAGGGGCGTGATTGTGAGCCAGATTCTTCACAACAACTGAAAGAATTCTCATGGGCTTATTGGTCGGGAGCTATGGTCAATGAGACAATGGGCCACAAAAATGTTATAACCTGTAACGTAACCCAAGGTCATAGTTGAGAAATTAGCGAGACATTTTCATGAAAAGGAAACCGGGGAGTTGTTAATCACTTTAATCAGGAGACTTTGAGCTAAATTTCAGAGCTTTAAGCAGACGGAAAAGTGATCGATTGCCACCTTTTACACGCACGCGCAATTCATTCCCTGGTCTTAAAGATTGAATAAAAATCGGATGTCGGTCTAAACACTATGCTTTGCTGTAATTCGTTCAACGAATGAAGATGCATCGGCTGGGAAAGTCTAAAAAATCAAAAGCCCTCTGGGCTTAGTGTCTTGTGACTCTTTTCAGAGTTTAATTTATTTGAAAATAGACCGCTTTTCACGTCTATTTATTGCTTGTAAAAATATCGAAAATTAAAAAGCGTGCATCTAAAATAAAGAAACATTTAGACTCCTCACCCCTAAAATTTAAACTAAAACTAAAGCTACTTTTGTCGCTCGATAAAAGTTGTGACATTCACAACACGATATACGAAACTCTTGATTCACTTGTCAATTCAGAAACCTTTGTCGTGAATGCTTGCGCTGAACTTCACGATTCCACAGCTAAAGATAAAAATAGGTCACCAAGGGTGACATGAGTCTAATGCCGTATGGCATAGTGATACAGATTGCGCGGTTTTCGTAAGCCGGTTAAAATTGGTTAGAGGTTTGTGTTCGGGAGTTTAATTTAAAATGCTTATAGCAAGCTAGGGGCATCGTGGATGATTATGGATGAAAACGAAACAGTCATAAATGTTATATGCTTCACAAAATTTAAAGTATGAACAGGAGTTGATGTTACTTCTTCCGTATTGTCCGTAAAAGCAGAAACGATTAAACATTTGGACAAGATTGCGTGACGATTTACAAAAAGCATGTTCATTACAACAAGGGTTGAAGAACTTCACATCGTTTTCTTTCAGATTTTTCACCATTTTGATGATGACTCTTGAAACAGATTTTACAATAAAAGCACTTGAAATAGTGACTGTTACTCCATTGTACTGTAAGCACTTAGTGACAGATTTTCCTAAAAACGGGTGTAAATGCTCACGTCAATATAATGATGACCTTTTGAACGCTGGAAACTAGGCAATTATTATCGAGCTACCATACACAGGAGCGAAGACTGTTTATCATGATGTACAAATTTCGCGAATCATCACTTCCATATCAATGTAACCATTTTATGATTTTTCTAGCTGTAAGAAGAACTTAAGATCTCTGAGAGTCGTAAAAGCATGAAATTCGATTTCAGTGTATGGCAAAGGCCGGGACAGTGTAATACTGCAAAGCGGCCAAACAAACGCATTTTGATTTAGTCGCGTAACTTGATTTACATTTATCCATGTACATCTTTTATTTTTGAAGGTTTTTGTTTGCACTGTAAAGAAAAAATTGGTCAAAATTCGAATGACTTAAATACAAAATACGAGGTAAAGTTTTCTATTTTTTTAAACGAAATAAATATTTGGTCGCATTGTGTAAATAAACGCGAGTCGCCGTCGAAATATTTTTTCTCAAAGACGTCTTGCTTTTTAAGCAAGACGAAAACACAAGTGCTTAACTGAACTGAAAACGAAGATTTATTTTCACAAGAAGCTTACAAATGTCTTAACTGGAAAATTATTACGTCCTGTTCAAGTGTTGAATAATCGTGACTTGAGAAAGAACTTTTAATTATGCGTGGGAACACGTGTCGCTGATTGGCTGTTTTTAATTGAAACTAATCGTGCGTGTCCGTACGGAGTCCGTTCTTGCAGCTGATCATTGTTTTCTACATTACAGCGAACGATTATCGATCCCGAACCATTCCCTTGGGATTGCTAACAGCTTTCTTCATATAACAAAGAGTCTAATGCGCATGCGCAAAGCGCACGCAAGCATTAGACTCAAAAACAAAGGTTTATTCCAACTACAAAAGGTTCTCACGCGAAAGGCTTAAAATCCAACTAAAAAATATATATAAGATTTGGGACCTGAAAGACAACAACAACATAGAATTTTCGATCAAGTGGTCCATTGTCACGAGAGCAAGCGCTTACAGGGGAAACCCGTCACGCTGCAATTTGTGTCTGACGGAGAAGCTCTGCATACTATCAGCTGACAGATCCACCTTCTTGAACAAAAGATCTGAGCTTGTTACCAAGTGCAGGCACGAAAACAAGTACTACACGGCCAATCAGAGATAGGATCATTCCAACCGTCCTCCATGAACGTAGTTTAAATTGTATTTCACCACATCTAACGACACAGTCTGATGATCGCTTCGTGCGTGAAACTCTGAGTAACTGTCCATGAAGTTTCTATCTTTAATTATTGTATAAGATTACATGCTTAAAGTTTTGAAATCGATGCCTTAATAGTATCCATTCCGATCACAATTACGGTAATTAAGCGTCCATTTTGATTCATACTAATCTATCGTTGCTATTTCTGTCAGGCGGATAATGTTTGTACTTATTATTGTCACGCGACTTGTTTCCGACACCTTATCAAAAGCGATTTTTCCAAGCAGCCGAAAGTAGGCTTGACTTAAATTCAAAGTACACTCCAGCATGTAGCCGTTGAACAGTTATAGGACTCCGATAACAGCACAAAAAGAATACAGACACACACAGATTCATAAGCATTTATCTGTCACAGATAATTCTTAAATATCTTAAAAAGGTCAACAAAGTCACAGATTCTCCTTTGTTGTTTTGTGTCTGTGACTGATAAGAACGTTTTCAGCCTCACGTTTCAATAAACTTACGCACACTACCAAGCAAAGTTTCATGGTTGACCTTTCGCGTGTGTCTTCGAGTAATACTCAAATTGAAGACACACAAGGAAAATAATGTCCACGGGATCAGCTGTTTTGAACTAGTTTAATCAACACAAATTCTAACTTGCCTAAGCTAGCTAGTCAACTGAAGTAAAGGCACACACGTGGTTCGACTACTACGGATTACATCTTTGAAATAGGATCTAATCAAAAATGGAAACGGCAAAAAAAGGTTTTCCTGACATATTGTCGGTCGACATACCTACAGTTCTGTAAGGCGCAATCCTGTTTAAGACATGCTTTTCCCCTATTGCTGTATCAAAATCATAAAACACATTGTTCTCACGAAACGGTAGCTATTATCAGATTGACTAATATGACTAGAATGGTGGGAATCTCGTGTGATTGCTTTTATCACTAAGAAAAACAAACAAAAAGCTTAAAAATAAACGCAACTGTCAGTGTAAACAGCATCTGCAGACCTCTCAAGTCTCACGATTTTGTCTTGAGACTCACGGTTTTCACTTCAATCTCACGACGAGAAACAGAAATCTCACGAAAAAACAGAGTAACAAGTCATTTGATTAGCGCCTGGTTTAAGGACTCTTTCAGTTATTTTTGTCCGTCAGTTGATCAATCTCCCGGTTTTTACTGAAATCTCCAGATTTTTTTACCTCAATCTCTAGATTTCCAGTGCTTTGAGGTTGAGAAGTCTGCATCTGTTTTGTTTAAATCTGATGATCGCATTTTTCGGCATTTACTAAAAAAAGAAAATTTTGACATGGCGGGAAAATTCCGCGGCCTCAGAAAGCAAATACGCATGGAATGCACCTTGTCCCCTGTAGTATTATCTTGTGTCGTCATGACTACGTCATGACGTCACAAGACAAAAAGTGGATTCGAACCCATTTGCAGACGCGCTCTTAGCTTCCTTTAAATTTTTAATCGGGCACGTACCGTCCACAAAGAGGAAAAAAGCACGGACTAAGTATTCTCGTTACTGCGCACATAAATTATCAGTGCGCTATACAAAGGTTTATATAGTACATGAGCGATATTGCTTGCAATAGCAAGTCTAAATAAACTCAGTAAAATGAAAAAAGTAAAAGAAACGTTTCCTACTTTATTTCTTCATTTGCAATTAATTGTACGCACTACAGTTTTCCACCAAGCTGTCACTTACTTTGTCACTAAAGTACCCACCCTTTTGTTGTTTTTACTCTAAAAAAAGGCTTTTCAACTATTCTTATTCTCGCTACCTTTATGCTTCTAGGAACAGTTTTTGCGGGCGTTGGTATTGCTTTTCTTACTCATGAATTTTCCGATTATTTCAAGGCTACATTAACACTGAGTTGTGTCAAAAAGAGACGATGGCCGTTCCGAATATTGAGTTTACCATAACACTCTTATAGTAACAAAACTGTCTACTTATTGTTTGCTTTATTGGGAGTACTAAAACTGATATTTGAATTTTCATGCTGTTCCATAGCACCTAAGTTTTCCCAGTGTGTGGTAACCTTCCTCGCTACCGGATACATCCCCAAACCTGAGCTGTTTAACTGGAAGATGTGTTTTGTCAGTGAGGAGACCGCTGTCTTCACGCCATACCCAGTCATTCTTATCGCAGTTGCAGCCATACCTGGAGTCTGCACATGAGTTGGTCATCCCGCATGCGCACTTACCACTGCCAGGTGATGCTCCGCCCCAGTACGCCATCTTAATAGAATCACGTGACACCCACCAGGCACGTCCGCTGATGAACATCAATGAATTGTAGCACTCATACTTGATAAACTGTTCACAGTGCACTGAGACCCTGGTTAGACTCGCCAGCTGAGGCAGACTCGCACCATTGTAGTTAATGTCACGTGAGTAACAACCAGCAGGGTTACATCCATGCACGTGCGTTCTGCTTTCACTGTCGTGACTTATTACTGTCACGCCAACTCCATTCTTGTTACTCATGTCACAATAAACTGTAAATGGTTCCAGACCTCCCGAGCCATCTGGATCAATGACGTAATTTCCGCTTACACTGGTGACGAATTTTCTGATCACAGAACAAGAAGTGGCAAAAACCGGAGAATTGATTTTGACTTTGGCTTCGATTGTTGACAGAGCATTAGTTGCTTTACAGGTGTAAGATCCTTCGTGTGATTTCTTGATGTTCTGAATAAGCAGTGTTCCATTCTGTAGAACATTGGATTCTACAGGAAGTGACGACTTGCCATCCTTTGTCCAAGTGATTGTAGTTCTCAGTTCACTTTCGGCCACACACGGCAGATGAATACTTGAACCAAACAAAGAGGGGGTCGCCTCTTTTGGTGGACGGACTTTGAATCGCAAACGGGAAAATATTGTGACTTGAGCAGTGTCTGTTGCAGATCCCATAATATTCTCTGCCTTACAAATATATACCCCACCATCCTTTCTTGCTACACTGTAGATTGTTAGAGTTCCATTCATCACTTCAGTTCTGTCTTTTGGCAAACTACCGACCGACTTAGACCACGTGATCCTTGAAAGCGGCTGACCAGTAGCAGTGCAAGCGATGGTGAAGTTTTGTTTCTCTTCAGCAATAAATCGATTGGATGACAGTAAAAGCTTAGGAGCGACTGTTGAGAGAAAAAGGGGTTTTATTCTTTGGGAAAGAAAACGAAAACAGCACTTTACTGAATAAGATTTCACCCAGGTTATTATGAAAGTTTTTATAAATGTTATTTTTTTTTTATACTCTATTTCATTAATCTCATCAGTCTCATTATACTCGTTAAATTGTAGCCTCGAACAGGACTCCTAACCAATAAGTATCAAACGTATCAAACTTACACTGAACAGTTAATTTCGCCGAGGCATTCACTTTTCCAAGCAAATTTTCAGCTTTGCAGCTGTAAGCTCCTTCGTCTCCAGGTCTAACGTCCTTGACAATCAGAGCGCCACTGGACTCTACCAAGTGACGACCCACAGGAAGCGATGAATTGAGCTTCGACCACGTTACTTTTGGAGTTGGATTTCCATCCGCTGTACATTTTAAGATGCCCGTCTGACTTTCATTGACTGTCGTTCCAACAGGACGCTGCAGCAGAGATGGGGCCGAGATGGACCTGCCCGGTTCACCCTTGTCGCCTTTTATACCCGGCGGGCCTCTAGGTCCCACGGGACCGGGCTCTCCCGCCACTCCGACATCCCCTTTTATACCCATCGGTCCTCGAGGACCTATTGGTCCATGTTTACCGGGAGGTCCGTTTGTTCCGGGTCTCCCTGGGGGACCTGGTCTCCCTCTAGGTCCCGGTCTTCCTCGTCTTCCCGTGTTACCTTTTGGTCCTGTGCGGCAGAGCGTGTGATCTTTAGCACAGACTTGGTTTTGCAGCAGACCAAATTCGTGTTTAATCAGCAGTCGAACTTCAGAGGCTGTTAGGGTTGATTTCTTTTGTGAATCATCGCGTGAAGAGCGTTTTTGTCTTGTGATGGTCTCCTTTTTACCTGGAAATTTAAGCGTTTATAATATGGCTAAATCCACGTGCGGGCAAGATGTGCCCATCTTGCCCGTTCGGGATTTCCTTCGTCCGTTCCGCAATAAAAATTTCGGTTTTTTGCCTATAATTGATCCTTTATTGGCCAAGCTTGTTGGTCAAGATGGCTTCCTAATGGTCTCGTTCCTTTTTTTGCTTTTATTGACTTCGACTTCGTGTCGGACCATATAACGCAATATCCAGCCATCTTGACCTCACGCTTTGGTCAATTAGCCATATTTATTTACACATCGTTCACTGTGAATCATTCTTTGACATTAAACGGTTTGTATAAAGCAACCTAGCGGTAAAGTTTTCCACTTTCATTTAACTGAGTCTCGGGCATCGCACCATAAGCCTCTTCGCTTCCTAGCTGTTTAGAGGAGAAGAAAAATCCTCTAAAGGCACCTTCCTGCGTGGAGCCGGAGAAGGCGCCCCAGAATAGATAACAAATTACACTAGAAATGATACTGTCGTAATTCATAAACGAATTAACATACCCTTGGTCGCTTGCCAATGGCGACTAGTATCCATAACTTGCCTCCTTTCGTAATTTTGTTGTACTTTTCGAAGGATTTCTGTCTCGATCTTATCACAGAATGTTACTGAGTGTGATATCAGTCGATGATGTTCTTGTATTCTGAGTTCCACGCGAATTAGCGCGATACAACACACAACAGACATCAGCAAGCCTGACGCAGAACACAAGCCGTGCAGTGTTTGTCTTCTCTTCGTCTGCTTCTTCTCTTGATCTTGTTGTTTCATCGTCACAACCGTCACCTCAAACTTGCGACGTCAAATTGACGTTAAACGGCGTTTTCTTTACTCTTTGAGCTGCGTACAGTACAGTCACTTAGTTGAATCGATCGGTGAAAGAACGATATAACACTGATGGTCCGATTTTCACTGACGAGTGAATGTAACGCATATCTTAATGTTGACCGATTTGTAGTTAAAATAGAAGGATGTGTTCGTGCTTGTTGTAGTGATTCACCTCTTACTGAGGTCACATTTCATTTACCACTGTATGTAGGCTATAAATTCCGGTAGTTGTAGGCGTTTTGGGTGGGTGAGGGTGGGGGGAGGTGGGGGGGGGGAAATATTATCTTGTCGGCTGGGCCATGCATGGGCAGTTGTATGTAACGTCAATGCCAAGTAAATGAGATTAGAAGATTTCTTGTTTCATTAATCATAGCGGGCTGTAGATAGATTTCACAGGTATATACTAATTGGAATAATAACTTTGTAGCCCGTCCTTAGCTTTTTGCTATGGAATACTTGTCTGGCAATAGTTTACTTGAAGTTTCGATCTCTTATACACAATTTTTGACAATAAAAGGGGAGCGTGAGTGTGAGCCAGATTTTTCACAACAACTAAAAGAATTATCATGCGCTTATTGGTCGAGAGCTATGGTCAATAAGAGTATGGGCAGCAAAATTAAAATGTTATAACCTGTAACGTAACTCAAGGTCATAGTTGAGAAATTAGCGAGACTTTTTCACTTTAATATCATAGGTGACAAATTACTCCTTAACTTTGGCGCGAAATTTCAACGTTAATTTATAATTTCACATGTGAAATTATAAAATTGCCATGGCAACGTAGTTAGCGGCAAGATGGCGTCCGGAATAAAAGATGTTTTGTACATTTTCGCTTGAATTTCATCTTAGCCAGCTAGCCTTGGCCATGTGATAAAACTTTTGATGATATTTTATATTTCAAAACGTCAAAACGACTTCAAGACGTGAGCCAATTACATAAATGGCATCGAGCGGATTTTTTATTGTTTTACACGGGCGCCGTTTTCAGTTCATTCAAGACGAACTATGGTCATAATGTGAGAAATAATTGACAGTTGATTCATCTTTGAAACGTTTTGTCAACAGCAAAAAGGAATCTCTAAAAGGTTTTATTCAAAGACTAAAAAAACTTGCGAACTTAAGCAAAATGTATGCTTTCAGCTTTTTCAAAGCTCGGAGTTCGCGATGCAATATACCAGTCAAAAACACCTACGACTGCAAGCGTAATTTGTCACCTATGATATTAAAATGTAATCAAATGGTATACTCGTGAAATTAGAAAATAATTTCACTTGCATTTTGTCAAAATTCTTATAGTTTATTTATATTAGAATTTTGACAAAATGCGCGTGAAATTATTTCCTAATTTCACTCGTCACCCTTTGATGACCCATACTAATTAGGAGACTGACCCGGGTAAATTTGAAAACGCATCTTTTTTTCTCTCCGGTCAGGCCAACCATCCACACTGAAACGGCGTTTTCGGTCACCGAAAACGGAACTTTTTAAAAACGCTCACCAATGAAGCGTATCGTTTTCAAATTTACCCTGGTTCATGTGGACGGAAAACATTTTACCAGGCGTTTTCAAATTTCTCCGTTTTCAAATGTACCCGGGTCAGTGTGGACGGGGCCTAAGTAACTGGGCGCTTTCCATTCGACCAAAAATTCCGGAAATTTCGGGACAAGAGCGGTCAAGAGCGAATGGTACAGAAATTTCCTGGGAATTGAAGTTCCAGAAAATCCGGAAAGTGTTGACTTTCCGAAATGCGAAGCATTCAACCGAAAATCCCGGAAATTCCAAGAGCAAAATCGAATGGAACTGAAATTTCCGGGAAATTGTTTTCGAAAATTTGGGTCTACCTCCGAGGCTGTCCTCTTTTCTGGAAATTTTGGAAAAACCGCCATTTTACACTCAGCTCGAGTTCCTTTGGCCGAAAATTTAGCGAGTTCGGCAGCTGAAAGCAGCTACATGTGTTTAGAAAGCATTCTTAAAACTCCATAAAAAAAATTAAGGCCTCGTGGTTAACTTGAATTGGTTGTTTTTCGTTTTTGTTTTGCAGGCGACAGCAAAGAAATGTACAAATATTTATAACGCGCGTGCAGGATACGCCATTGTATTGTTCATTAAACTTTTTGTTTGGCGACGTTTTCGTTGCTTGTGTGCCTTTTGAAGGTTCCCTGTTGTTGTGCCCACGATGTCGGTCTTTGCGGTTTATCAGTGCTCGGAATGCTTTTTTATTTGCCAAAAAATTGAGTTATTTGTTCAGCAAACCTGCCACAGTGCATTATTTAAATGTACTGTGAAGATTTCCATATAAGACGCACTTCCATATGCAAATTTTTTTTTGCATTTCGGACAGTCAACCGGAAAATGATGTTCCATTCGCCCATGGAATTTTCCAGAAATTCAAACCAGAATCTTTGGTCGAATGGAACGCGCCCACAGTTTCTGCCCGTTGTGTAAATATATTTTCAGCCCGCTATTAGAGATGCATACCCGTGCCATGCAAAGAAACTACAAGCCAATACAAATTGTTATAGCGTGTAAGCGTTTTTGCTCGATGCAACATGACTCTAAATATACTTTGTAAAATACAAAAAAAAAAAACAGGAAGAAACGCCTTTTATTTTCTTGATTTGTGATTGCTGTATACACTTCAGTTACGAAGCTCTCACTTTACATTTGTCACTAAGTGAAACTGATTTTTTCCTATTCGTCGCTCGGATTATCCTAGCTTGTTTTTATGCCAGTTATCGTATAGGGAAGATATTTGTTTACAAACATTGTCTTTGTTATTTAAATGTCCAACAAGTTAAACAAAAGAACTCTTTGTTTCACTAGCCAATAGTTCTCTGGTTGGCACATTAATAACAATCGGTGACGTCAACGATATCTTTGCTGTTGCTATTCTTATTGACACATTACAAGGCTAAAAGCGTATTTTAAAAATAAAAAGATGCTGTTCGTATTGTTTTACTCTCTTGAGAGTACTTAAATGATATTTGAATGTTTATGCTATGCCAAAACACTTTAGTTTTCCCAGAGTATGGTAACCTTGCTCGCTACTACCCCCTGTATCTCCAAACCTGAGCTGTTTAACTGGAAGATGTGTCTTGTCAGTCAAGAGACCGCTGTCTTCACGCCATACATAGTCATTTGCATTACAGTTACAACCTCGACTGGAGACTGCACATGAGTTGGTCATCCCGCATGCGCACTTACCACTGCCAGGTGATGCTCCGCCCCAGTACGTCATCTTAGTAGAATCACGTGACACCCACCAGGCATCACTCCCTATCACTGAACCATAACACTCGTACTTGATAAACTGTTCACAGTGTGTGGAGACTCTGGTGAGACTCGCTAGCTGGGACAGGCTTGCTCCTGTATAATGAATGTTACGTGAGTAACAACCTTGAGGTTCACATCCGTCCACGTGCGTTCTGCTCTCACTGTCGTGACTTATCACTGTCACGCCAACTCCATTCTTGTCACTCATGTCACAGTAAACTAAAAATGGTGCCAGGCCTCCTGCGCCATCCGGATCAATGAGGTAATTTCCGCTTACACTGCTGACGTGTTTTCTGGTTACAGAACACGATGTTGCAACTGGGGAATTGACTTTGACTTTGACTTTGGCTTCTGTTGATGACAGAGCATTAGTTGCTCTACAGGTGTAAGATCCTTCGTGTGATTTCTTCACGTTGTGAATTAAAAGTGTTCCATTCGGTAGAAAACTTGAGTCAGCAGAAAGTGAAGACTGTCCATCTTTCTTCCATGTGATTGTAGTTCTCAGGTCACTCTCGGCCACACACGATAGATAAACCGTTGCAAACATACTGGTAGTCACCTCTTTAGGAGGACGGACTTTAAAACGTAGAGGAGGAAATACCGTCAGTTGAGCAGTGTCTGTTACTGATCCAAGAATATTCTCCGCTTTACAAATGTATAGTCCACCGTCCTTTCTTGTCACACTGTAGATTGTCAGCGTTCCATTCAACATTTCTGTTCTGACTTCAGGTAAACTGTCAACTGCTCTGGACCACGTGATACCGGGAAGCGGCTGGCCAGTAGCAGTGCAGGCGATGGTAACGTCTTGTTTTTCTTCAGCAATCAATCGATTAGAAGATAATAAAAGTGTAGGAGCGACTGTTGAGAAACAAGGAAATTTTATTCTTTGGGAAACATATGGCGAATGCACTGAACTAAATAAGGTTTCATTCTATATACTCTTCCGACAAGAAAATTATCTTTCTGAAAAACGACTGAATTGATATTTTGGATTAATAAAGTGCTTGAGTAACGGTTTTCATTTTGCCCTCAACTGGCCTTAACCCCAAAACGCCATCTTAACAAGGGCCTGTTTTTCAGGATCAACCACAACTACTCGGCACTAAATATCTTAATTATACAACTTACACTGGACAGTTAATTTCGCCGAGGCGTTCACTTGTCCCAGCAAATTTTCAGCTTTGCACCTGTAAACTCCTTCGTCTCCACGTCTAACGTTTTTGACAATCAGAGCGCCACTGGACTCTACCACGTGACGACCTACAGGAAGCGATGAACTGAGCTTAGCCCACGTGACCTTTGGACTTGGATTTCCATCCGCTGTACATTTCAAGATGGTTGTCTGACTTTCATTGACTGTCGTTTCAACAGGACTCTGCAGCAGGGATGGAGCCGAGATGGACTGGCCTGGCTCCCCCTTGTTACCTTTCATACCCGGTGGACCTCTAGGTCCTACCGTACCTGGGTCGCCCGGCACTCCGACATCCCCCTTTATGCCCATCGGCCCTTGAACTCCTATTGGTCCATGTTTACCGGGAGGTCCGTTTGTCCCGGGTCTTCCTGGGGGACCTGGCTTCCCTCGGGTTCCCGCTCTTCCGCGTCGTCCCGTGTTACCTTTTGGTCCTGTGCGGCAGAGCGTCTGATCTTTAGCACAGACTTGGTCTTGCAACAGTCCAAATTCTTGTTTGATCAGTACTTGTACTTCAGAAGCTGTTAGGGTTGATTTCTGTTGTGAATCATCCGTCGAAGAGCGTTTCTGTCTTGAGATTGTCTCTTGTTCACCTTTGAAATTAAAGTTATTTGTTTAACATCGTACACTGTGAACCATTCTTTGACATTCAGCGGTTGGTATGATGCAACATATTCAGCCTATTTCCGCTTTTATTTGTCAATGTAAATTACTGACTTAAATCATAGCTCTGCTCTGTGAGAATAGGGCATAACAATGTACTCTTTTTAATTATTGTATCTATTCGTGTTAGGTAAACCATTCCAATAAAAACATGTTCCTCTGTGAAAATCTTGAAAATCTCAGTAACGTAACTATTAACATACCTTTGGAGGCTTGCCAATGGCGGCCTGAAGTCAAAACATGCCGTCTTTCGTAATTTTGTTGTACTTTTCGAAGGATTTCTGTCTCCATCCTATCACAGAATGTTACTGAGTGTGATATCAGTCGATAATGTTCTTGTATTCTGAGTTCCACGTGAATTAGCGCGATACAACACACAACAGACAACAGCAAGCCTGACGCGGAACACAAGCGGTGCAGTGTTTGTTTTCTCTTCGTCTGATTCTTTTCTTTGTTTTGTTTCATCGTCACTGCAAACTTGCGATGTCAAATTGATGCAAACGGCGTTTTATTTACTCTGAGCTGCTAACAGAATAGTTCACTGTGAGTGAAAAGACGATGCAAAACTGATGGTCCGATTTTCACTGACGTGTAACACGAATCTTTCTTATCTTTAAGTTACCGATATGAGTGGTAAAAATAGAAAGATGTGTTTGTGCTTGTTGTGAAGATTCAGTATCACAGGAAGTATATCATGATCTTACTGGGGTCAAAGTAATTTACCACAACATCTGTCTGACACCGCCAGTGGTTGCTCGAGTTTGAGGGGGAGAAATGGCACAGGAGGGGAGGGGAGGGGAGGAGAGTGACGTGTTATCGGGAACGACAGTTGAGCAACAACTGGTTACTGTCGAATCTGGAAGAACTTATTACATTTAGTAAATTACCTTCGTTTATTGATCACTATGAATGACCGACAATGCAAAGTGCCAATTTTACTCTTGGTGACATTCCTATGTTCTTCGGCAAGCTCCTAAAGAATCTTTCTTCTTAGTTATGTCTTCTTTTATTGGTTTCTTCGTTCAAAGCGTCTCAGCGTTCGGCGAAAGAGCGAAGCAAGGTACATTATCACTTTAAGGTACTGCTCAATAGCTTTTTTTAATTTTCACACACTAGCTAGGGTTTTTAAATCCAGTGACCTAAAAGTTGAAACCACCATGTACCCGGCGGGGCAACTGTTTTTTTTTTTTAGTTTTTTTTTTCTTTTTTTTCTTTAGTTTTCTTAGTTTTCTAGTTTTCTAGTTTTCCTGGCGGGGGCAACTGCCCTCTCGACCCCCACCCCCCTCCCCCCCCCTCCCCCCCCCCCCCCATACGCATACTACTCACACAGGGTTGTTCAAC
Source organism: Oculina patagonica (assembly GCF_052425735.1). Taxonomy (NCBI): domain Eukaryota; kingdom Metazoa; phylum Cnidaria; class Anthozoa; order Scleractinia; family Oculinidae; genus Oculina; species Oculina patagonica. Next base: position 20,423,889 of record NC_135761.1, read on the forward strand.
ACGTTGAAACTACTTATCAATCGCTTTCATTTGGATGGTCACACACTAGGGTTTTTTCATATGCAGAAAGTTAGGGCCATTGTACAGCGCAATAAAGAGCACGACGCGAAAACAAACTGTTTAATAGCTTGTTTTTGAATGGTTACACATGCACGTTATATTTTTATCAACAGACGTTCAAGGTAGTACATATTAGCACAGTTTAACCAGGGTTATTTTCTGAGAGTGGAAGAGGTAAACAAATCCTCTTCAATCTGAATATCGTATCAAAACATTCATCACAACAGCTTTTATTATTTACTACGACTGCATTTCAATCTTTGTAGGTAAAATCATTGTTCTTAAACAAAAATTAATAAATCACGCGAATAAAAGAGGTTTACTGCCTCTGGGTACTTTACGCCATTGAGAGAGCCTTCTCCGTGGCATGCTCTAAATGTAGATTTGTATTCTGTGAACAAAGCACCATGGAGCACCATGAAGCTAGGCCCAGACTGAGGACCAGATTGCACGACATGTGTCGTACCATCAGGCTTGCCTCTAACAGAATGCTGGGTACCACCGCCATATGTTGCTGAAATCCGTATAGCAAGTGGATTCGAACCCAGTTACAGGCACGCGCTTAGCTTCCTTGGAATTTTCGATCGAGCGCGAACAATACACATTGTCGAAAAGCAAGGTCTATGTATTCGCCTCAATACTTAAATGAAGTTTTTGTGCACTAAGGTTGAAATAGTGCACGAGCAGCTTTACTGGGAGCAATAAAAATAAAATTCAAGAAAAAGAAACATTTTTTACTTTATTTTCTTCATTTGCAATTGTACGCAATACAAGAAGATGTAACTTCACATTGTCACTAAGTGGCACAGAGTATTTACCTTTTTGTTGCTGTTATACTTTGAAGATAATAGGATTTAAACAAACAGTTCAATGATTCTTATATTATTATCGCTACCTTTATGCTTCTAGGAACCGTTTTTGCGGGCTATGTGTTCCTATTTTTATTATGCATTTTCTGCTTATAACAAGGCTACGTTTAAGGAGGCTCGATGTAGCTTTTCTAGCCTAAGGGTGGTTGTTTTGAAAATTAAAATTATCTAGGAAGCCAATGTTCGATTCTTGCCAAAATACACCATAATGATCAAATATGACCAAATTTTATTTTTTTACCCGTCACTTTGCCACAAAGGTTACCATAGCAACCATTGACGTTTTCTTTTGTTCTCAAACAAGCTTGATTTTCTCGAAATCTAGACTGACTCTTGGTATTCATTTTTTGATATGTTTAAGTATAGTAGATTGACTACCTGTACACAAAATTTTAGGAAAATCTGTAAGAGCGTTTTAGAGTAAATCAAGAATGAAGTTTTTGGTATTTTCTTATAATTTCCTTCAATCGGCAATCGATATATTTTAACAAATTAAAGCAAAAAGTCTTTCGCTTTTAGTTAATGGTCTTGGATGGTGTAAGTATTTATATTTCAGTGAAAGTAACTGTGCTCAAATAATACGAAACAATTTTAAAGCGACTATTTTATATTAAAACGGTGTTTTTCTGAAATTTTTATTCTTGATTTACTTGAAAGCGCTCTTACAGATTTTTCTAAAATTTCGTCAACAGTTAGTCAATCTACTAAACTTTAACATATAAAAAATGAATACCAAGAGTCAGTCTAGATTTCGAGAAAATCAAGCTTGTTTGAGAACAAAAGAAAACGCCAATCGTTGCTATGGTAACCTTTGTGACTAAGTGACAGGTAAAAAAAATAAAATTTGGTCATATTTGATCATTATGGTGTATTTTGGCAAAAATCAAACATTGGCTTCCTAGATAATTTTAATTTTCAAAACAACCACCCTTAGGCTAGAAAAACTACATCGAGCCTCCTTAAAGGTGTAACAAAGAAATGATGACCATTGTTTTTAATTTTCCGATTATTACTTTTTCTGACAGTTTATTCTTTTCATTTTGGAACTTGAAAATGGTGTCATGACGACTCCGAAACGTCGTTCGATTTTATCGTCTATTTTCACTTGCCTTGTATGTCTAAACCTGTGCTTATAAGGATGATTAGAAAGCTACACTTAAAGTTGTAACAGAAAGTGATGGAGACCATTGCGAATATTACCATAACTGTTGTTGCTTTCTTTGAGAGTACTGTAACTGTTTTTAAATGTCTATGCTATGCCATAGCACTTTAGTTTTCCCAGCGTGTGGTAACCTTGCTCGTCATTTTCACCTATATCTCCAAACCTGAGCTGTTTAACTGGAAGATGTGTCTTGTCAGTGAGGAGACCGCTGTCTTCACGCCATACATCGTCATTGTTATCACAGTTACAATTACGACCATTTACACATGAGTTGGTCATCCTGCATGCGCACTTACCACTTCCAGGTGATGCTCCGCCCCAGTATTTCATCTTAGTAGAGTCACGTGACACCCACCAGGCATGGTCAGGTTCGTACCTGAATATCGCTGATGCATAGCACTCGTACTTGATAAACTGTTCACAGTGTGAGGAGACTCTGGTAAGACTCGTTAGCTGGGACAAACTTGTTCCTGTGTAATGAATATCACGTGAATAACAACCAGAATCTTCGCATCCATGCACGTGCATTCTGCTCTCACTGTCGTGACTTATCACTGTCACGCCAACTCCGTTCTTGTCACTCATATCACAGTAAACTGTAAATGGTGCCAAGCCTCCTTCGCCATCCGGATCAATGACGTAATTTCCACTTACAGTGCTGACGTGTTTTCTGATCACAGAACACGAAGGCGCAACCACTGTTGACTTTGACTTTGGCTTCTATTGTTGACAGAGCATTGGTTGCTTTGCAGGTGTAAGATCCTTCGTGTGATTTCTTGATGTTCTGAATCAGCAGTGTTTGATTTTGTAGAACATTGTACTCTACAGGAAGTGAAGACTTACCATCCTTTGTCCAAGTGATTGTAGTTCTCAGGTCACTCTCGGCCACACATGGTAGGTGAACACTTAGTCCAATCAAAGGAGTCACCTCTTGAGGAGGACGGACTTTGAACCGCAGAGATGGAAAAACCGTCAGTTGAGCAGTGTCTGTTGCTGATCCAAGAATATTCTCCGCTTTACAAATATATAGTCCACCGTCCTTTCTTGTCACACTGTTGATTGTCAGAGTTCCATTCACCGCATCAGTTCTGTCCTTAGGCAAACTACCCCCTGCTCTAGACCACGTGATGCTGGGAAGCGGCTGACCAGTAGCACTGCAGGCAATGCGGACGTTCTGTTTCTCCTTAGCAATCAATAATAATAATAATAATACTTTATTTATATAGCGCTATTTCTATCTCTAACCAATCAATCGGTTGGATGACAATAATAGTTTGGGAGCGACTATCGAGAAAAAACGGAGAAATATATATTTTCATGGGGTGAAACAATGGCGAATGCACCTTACTGGATGAATTTTTATGCAATATTTCCTTTGTATACAATTTATAAATCTTTTTATGCTTGTTAAGTTATAGCCGGTCATGTGCAGGTTCTTTCAGATTTAAATTTTATGGGATGAGCAACACCTGATAAGAAAAGTTTTTCTCTTAAATACGACTTCATACTTCTGAAGTTGCGTTATCTTTTCATATTTCGTATCAGCTAAAACAACGACTTTTACACCAAAAAGACCTATCTTTACACTACAAAGAGCTTCTTTTCCAGCATCATCCACAACTTATCGCCAATAAATATCTAAATTATGTGAAAACTTACACTGGACAGTTAATTTCGCCGAGGCGTTCACTTGTCCCAGCAAATTTTCAGCTCTGCAGCTGTAAACTCCATCGTCTCCAGGTCTAACGTCCTTCACAATCAGGCCGCCACTGGAATCTACCACGTGACGACCTACAGAAAGCCGTGAATTGTCCCTTGACCACGTAACTTTTGGCGTTGGATTACCATCCGTTGTACATTTTAAGATGGCTGTCTGACTTTCATTGACAGTCGTTCCAACAGGACGCTGCAGCAGAGATTGAGCCGAGATAGACTGACCCGGCTCCCCCTTGTTACCTTTTATACCCGGCGGGCCTCTAGGTCCCACGGGACCGGGATCGCCAGGCACTCCGACATCCCCCTTTATGCCCATGGGTCCTTGAGCTCCTATTGGTCCATGTTTTCCTGGAGATCCGTTTGTCCCGGGTCTCCCTGGGAGACCTGGTCTCCCTCGGGTTCCCGGTCTTCCTCGTCGCCCCGTGTTACCTTTTGGCCCCGTTCGGCAGAGCGTGTGCTCTTTAGCACAGACTTGGTTTTGCAACAGACCAAGTTCTTGTTTGATCAGTACTTGTACTTCAGAGCGGGTAAGGGTTGATTTCTGTTGTGAATCATCGGGCGAAGAGCGTTTCTGTCTTGAGATGGTCTCCTGTTCACCTTTGAAATTAAAGTTATTTCTTTAACATCGTACACTGACATTCAGCGGTTGGTATATGATGCAACCTATTTCCGCTTTTATTTGTCAATGTAAGTTACTGACTTAAATCATAGCTCTCCTCTGGGGAATAGGGCATTTCAATGTACTCTTATTCAGTTATTGTATCTATTCGTGTGAGGAAAACCATTTCAATAAAAACATGTTCCTGTGTGGCCAGTAGGCACACCAGAATAACTGACAAATTACACAAGAACCTATGCTCTTGTAACTAAACATACCTTTGGAGGCTTGCCAACCGTGGCCTGTAACCATAACATGCCATCTTTTATAATTTTGTTGTACTTTTCGGAGGAGTTTTGTCTCCATCTTATCACAGAATGTTACTGAGTGTGATATCAGTCGATGATGTTCTTGTATTCTGAGTTCCACGTGAATTAGCGCGATACAACACACAACAGACAACAGCAAGCCTGACGTGCAACACAAGCGGTGCAGTGTTTGCCTTCTCTTCGTCTGCTTCTTTTCTTTGTCCTGTTGTTTCATCGTCACTGCAAACTTGCAATGTTAAAGTGATGTAATCGGTGTTTTTTACTCTGAGCTGCTTACAGAACAATTTACTGTGAGTGAAAGGACGATGCAAAACTGATAGTCTGATTTTCACTGACGTGTAAGTGTAACACGAATCTTTGTTATCTTTATGTTACCGATATGAGTGGTAAAAATAGAAGGATGTGTTTGTGCTTGTTGTGAAGATTCAGTATCACAGGAAGTATTATGTTCTTGCTGGGGTCAAAGTGATTTACCACAGCATCTGTCTGATACCGCCACGCTGGTGGTTGCTCGAGTTTGAGGAGGAAAAATGGCAGAGGAGGGGTGGGGAGGGAAGTGTTATGGGAACGACAGTTGAGCAACAACTGGTTTCTGTCTAATTGGGAGAAAATTTAGTAAATTACCTTCGTTTATTGATCACTATGAATGACCGACAATGCAAATTGCCCATTTTACTCTCGATTACATATATAACAATGTTCCACGGCAAGCTTTTTGAGAATCTTTCTTCTTAGCTATATCTTCTTTTATTGGTTTCTCCTACGTTCAAAGCGTCGTTACGTAGCGTTCGGCGTAAGAGAGGCAAACTGCTATCAGGTTTCATTCTCACTTGATATTACTGCTCAAAAGCATTAATTTTATTTCATTGTTCACTCACTAGGACCACTGTTTTGGGTTTAATCCAGTGACCTAAAAGTTAAAACCATGTACATCATAATAATCAGTACCACATGGAAATATTGATCACTAATTTTAAATGGCCACTAGTAGGGTTACAGATATTTACCTTGTACAGCACATGCAACTACTGCTCAAAAGCATTTATTTTAATGTTCACACACAAATAACTTTCTTTGTGTTGGTAGCTGGGGTTTAAAAATCCAGTGACCTGCTAAAAGTTAAAACCACCGTGTGCATCATTTACTACGACTGCATTTTAAACTTAGAAAGTTAAACCATTGTTCTTAATCAAAAAAAATTAAGGAAACCGACCGGTCACACAAATTAAAGAGGTATACTGCCCCTACGGTACTGTTCGCAATTGAGAGAGCGGGAGTTTCTCTGCGTCATGCTCTACATGTAGATTTTTATTATACGAACAAAGCACCATGGGGAAGCTAGCTCTTGATTTGAGGCCCAGATTGAACGATATGTGTCGTACCATCAAACTTGCCTCCAACAGAATGCTGGGTACCACCGTCCTATTACGCTATTCATGTCTTTTCTTTTAGATGTTAAAGTTCGATACCGTTGATACCTCATCCCTTAGATCACAGCTCAGTACAGAAGGCGCCTTGCTTTCTTTAACTTGAGGCAGGCTTTCACCTCCAACTTTCCCTCATTTATTAACCCTTCCCTCCTCTCCGATCCAAACATGATGGTTTTTCACCCATAATGCATTCTCCACACAAGGCTTTGGTTCGTAGAAGTAACGCTTGCGTAGCTTCTTGTAATCAAACGTGTTATATTCACAGTGTGCGCTGTAGTTAGCCACAGGAGGTACCGGTTTAGCACCGTCTCCGCTATCCGTTCCCAGCTGCCGCATGCGCTGCGCGAATGCTCGATGGATACCCATGTAATTGTCACAAATGTTCCACGTCTGCCAATCAAACGAGTCCGGTACCAAGTGTTTCAGCCTTTCATCGTGAAAATACAACCGATCCGAGATATTGTTGAGCCACATGGCAATCTGCTGGTCAGCGTGCGGATGACACAGCATCATGCGCGCGTCTTGGTTAAAGAATTTCCTAATGACGTCACGTGAGAAAACCATCCATGATTCGTCGATCCAGGAAGTATTCGCTTCACAGTGGAAATTTCCCCAAATAAGATTCTCTTTTGGACGTAGAGGTAGCTCGTTTAAGAGCTTCTTGAGACACACGAAGTAGTCGTCGTCGGTTCGAAGAAAAAATTGAAAGTCGTAGTTAGCCGATGCCCATTTCGCGTGGTACAGAAAGCGAAGGCCAAATTCTACGCCGCCAAGAAGCGGTTGGAATTCCATGTCACCGTAAAGTGACTTTTCTTGCAGAAGAGTTCGCTGGATTTTCCTGTTGACGACTAGTCCGTCTGTGAAGAAGTGACAAGCAACCTGCATGGTTTAAACACAACACAATAATTAGTTCCATTTTCGGTGTCCACTTATATTAAAAAGTACTATGCTCTGTACACCTGCCCACTTCCCTCCCCCCCTCTGAAACATAAAAAAATAATAAAAAAAAAAATAAAAAAAAACTTTATTTATTCTGAAGGGCCAATCAGTGATCATTAGATCACTGGTATAAACTGGCGATCAGCATTAAGTGTAAAATACATCTATTATTAAAATTGTAGAAGATTTATATAAAAAACATATTAAAAATTTACATTAAAAAAATACATATTGGCTGGAAGATGAATGTATTAGTCGGTCTTTTTCAAACCTAGCTCGCGCGCTCTATATCATCACATGTCCCACCGGTCGTTTCTGAGAGCCTTCATGACTGAACCCTGAGGGAGGAGCGAGAGCTCAAGAATTTGACTTTGATATGAAGGCCTCCGTCTAAAAATCCAATTTTGTTTCGAAGGGCGGTCAACATGAAGGTTCTATTTTGGTTTTATCACTGGTCATTCAAGGCACTGAATACCTTCCAAAAAGCCAACTTTCTTAAGAAGAATTACAGAAAACCTTTTTAAAGCTAATAACTTCATATACAGTGGAACCCCGATATAACGATATGCCAAGGGAGCAGTAAAATTATATCGTTATATCGAGGAATCGTTATATCGAAACTCCCGATATAACGATATGGCCGTAAAATAACCAAAAATATAGTTATATCGAGGTTAACCTAGTCAAAGATACTGAAACTAAGAGAACTATTGAATGACAAGTAGGATAAAGAGGATAAAGTTGATAAAGATCCTTAGAACACAGTATCATTTTCGTATATAATCGTACAAAGCTGTTGACAAAAAAAATAGAGATTACTCAATTACTGTAAGGTTATTATGTTAAATTAAATGGTTTTGCTTAAATTGTGACTGAGTACTGATAATATCGTTATATCGGGAAAGATTTTACGTTCGGTCCGCTAAATTCTCATCGTTATATCGGGAATATCGTTATATCGAAGATCGTTATATCGGGGTCTGTCCCATACATTTTACTGTAACTTTTGCCGGGAATAGAATATCCATCGTTATATCGATCGGGAATATCGTTATATCGAGGATCGTTATATCGGGGTTCCACTGTACAACATTTCCATGAAATGCAGAGCTAACCTCTTTGTCCTTGCAATGCTTCCACCAAGTCTCACGTATAGCGTCTCTTCTCTCCCACCTAACTGGCGCCGTAGATACAATAATCACTAGTAGAACACGTGACTTGTTCTCACCCAAGTCCCGGATGTGACTCATAGGCAGGCCTACAGTGACGTTAGGTATCGGCCAAATCATTTCTCCTTGAATTTCTCTGACGTTGATACGAAAAGGAAGGATATCCGGTTGGTCCGGTATGACAGGTTCTGCAGAATGCTTCCAGTTCAGAAGCAATATTAGCACTCCTGTCAGTAGGACTATAAGCTGGAAGAGTTTAAATCTTCGAGGCATGGCTGGGGTGTCTGTGGTATCCAAAAGTTGTCAGTACCCTGTGCGTGCTACGTCTGAAAGAAGCAAAACTTGTCACTTCATATATTTAGGTAAATTTGCGAATAGTCACGTCATATTTTTCATCAGCGTACAGTTGCTCGTTGCCAAGAAACAGCTTTAACATGCACCCGTTATATTGCGCATGTACAACTTTGACTGACCATCAACGTTCACAACCATAAATTAAAAAATATAAACACAATTGTAGCATAAAGTGGCATTTAAATTCCAATAGAATTGGTTTCTAAGGACACAACCACAGAGACCATAACTTTTATAAAATATAGCCAGAATTTCAAAGTTTTTGTGCCCACGGCAAAACAAAATCTAATCAGGTAAGTTTGTTATTCGCCCGGAAATTTTTATCCCTTGTAAATTTAAGATTCTAATAACGGAGGCTTTCGTTATACAATTTGTTGTAATTTCAGGATTCCTTCAATATTTATGCTATTTTAAAAATAAATAAAAGAAAAAGTGTGTGGCGGCGGCAGGCAAGTGAAACAGTTCACAACTTCTTAAAGGTAAAGTTAAACATTTTAACTAGACAAGGACTAAGTGAAGCTCTCGGCAACAATTAAACGTGCGCGGTTTTTTTTTTCAGCTTTTTTTATATAGATACAGTACAAGCAGATAATGCTTTCTTGCCTTAGAATCTTCTTGTCTTGTTTTATTTTCGATTAGAGTTTTTGTTTATCTTATCCTATGTGTTTTATTTTATGCCCTGTCGGCCGTATTCGCTACATAGCGTTACTTGAAAGTGGCGCGCGCCAATCGTCCTTATCTGACTTACCTGTCGATCTCTGATTTGATCACAACATATAATTGCCTCGCCAGTGTCAACCAAAATCACCGGTCTTCTCTCAGAAAAATACTTAGTAAATAAGGAACTTCCTGATCTGCTTCTTTTGAAATAGTAAAATGCGTTAAATGCAATTTTCCCTGTAAACCTGCTATGTAGGCTTTCAAATTACAAAGGCGGCACGGTGACCTGTACGTTGCTGGTATCAACCGGTGGTGCAAATCAGCTTGTTTTGTCTTCAGAGAGGGGATCCAAAGGCAGGTGTACCAGAGCATTTATCTCATCATTCCTCCTCCCCCACCACTCCTCCCCCCGAAAAAAGGAAAATCTCGGATATAAAAAAAGCTCCCAGATAGTGTTCACCAATGCGTTCGTGACCTCCTTACAAATTTTTGATTTGTCAGAAATACAGTTCTAAGCAATAACTTGAATGGAGTCTTATCCAACTCGTATCAAGTCGCCTCTTCTATGGAGTCTTAAATGAATCAAAAAGATCCCCTTGGTTAGGTTGCATGGGAGTAAGGCAAAGCTGAATAAAAATCGGAAAGAGACGTCACTTTTCGTTCACCCTTCCCGGGATCCACTGCGCCCCTTAACTTTGCCATGCCTCCGCTATTTTTGCTATTTATTGGGGACTGGGAGCGGATGAAATGCCTTGAACGAAATATTCTCTCAACCGCGAGAAACTCAGAAGAATTTATCCATTTTATTTCCAAGGGAACTTAGTAAGTATTAAAACTGTTAAACAAAAAAATAATCACATAGTGAATCGCGTAGTGAATAAAAATCAGTGACTCAGTTTAATAATTTTATCATCCTCGACCCGGGTCTCCCCCCCGCGGTAATTTTATTAAACAAAATGAGAAAACGTAGTTAAAGCATTTTATTATAAGTTAAAACTTAAATTTTTACTTTAAAGGCACAAAGGATGGCCAAAAAGAATGTCTGAAACATCTTTCTACAAGGCAAATACACATTTTAAAGAGACTAGAAAAAAAGGTTTGAAAAGGGTGTTACATTAGGCAAGTTTCATACATTCTGTCAATACGTTTTACTTGGAAGCGAATATATAAGTTAGTAGTTCATTTTGATTTCTTTTTTAAAAAATATATAGAAAGTCATTTATTTTTCTTTAAATGGCGTTCCATTCTTCAAGCCAAATGAATGGCACCACTCTATAAAAAATAATTTAAAAAATATGTTTATTTTCTTATCTTCGCCCTTAGCAAATTAAACAAAATTCCAATTTTAACATAATTTAATTAAAAATGCACCGACGTTTTCCTCCATGACACGGCAGGATGTCGTTTTGTCTTCGCTGCTTCCGGCTTGGTGCTATGCTTTCTGATCACGTGGCCTTCACGTTCTTTGGGTGTTAGAGCCATGGTGCTACTCATGTGATCGGAACGCATCGACTGCGGGCTCCCCATCCCTCCACGCGCATGCGCAGGAGTCTTTCTGAAATCAAAATTCTCCATGCTGTTGTCAAGTAGAGTGGTTCCAGGCACACCAACGCATGCACAAACAAGCTCTGGGTTTTCAATCAGTGTTTTTACAATCTCGGCGGGTTTCGGTCTCTGAAGCGAGTCTTGTTGCCAACATTTGCGAAGTAAAGATGCCCTATAAAGATGAAATGAAATGTTTGAAGATTAGTGTTTTTTCTTATTAGAAACGGTGTTGTGTCATCAATCAAACACTGTCAAGCACACTGGCGACCCTTTTCTGTTCTAAGCTGAAATTATTTTTCCTCCTAAGACCTCTCCTAACATCAGGTCAGATCTAACGAGGACAAGAGTCGAGGGACCTTGTCAGATGACCGTTGCAACCACTTTTATCAGCACGCGGTCAAGCAAACAGAGGGTATGCTAGAGCTTACATTATTTCCCAGTCCAAAAACGTCCACTCTCATAAGAATTTAAAGGTTCAAATTCGATGAGAGTTGGCGGTCGAAGAATTTAAGATTTCGTCAACTCTTTTTTCGTTTGGTTCGTTCGTTACAGGCATCCCTCTCCTTTTCCGACAATCCTGGGACACTACACCTTTCGTCCTACAAATGGTCTTTGTCTCTTCACCTCCCCCCTCCCCACCCCCAACACAATATTGTTGTTGATCCATCAAAACCAAGCTTGATATTCTGACATTGCTTTTAACGGTACATTATCAAGTGCCCTATGGTCGTTTGGCCAGGAATTTATGTGCATCGTAAAGTACCGAACTACATTTCAGGCTAATTGTTTTTGTATCTTGTGTATTCTTGCTATTTTATTTCTAATACGAATAGCAGACGCATAGTTAACATTCTGAGTAGCATATTTGTATCGCGTACGGTTTGACAGTTTTCACTGTAACGACTTCTGAAAAAACACTAAACTTACATTTCCTGGCTTGATTGATGTGGTATTTCTAACGTACAACCCTGTTCAACGTTCTCCAGAACTTGTGCATTGGACATTCCTTGATAGGGAAAGCCACCAATTGTAGAGAGCTCCCAGAGCGTGACGCCATACGACCAAACATCCGTAAACTGAGTAAATAAACCTTCTCTGATGGACTCTGGTGACATCCATCTCACTGGCAACATGGCTTATCAACAGAAAAGTTGGATACACACGGTCACGAATAGAAGTCAAAGAACTTAACATGGGACTAGGAAGTGAATCTTCCAAAACAAAAATATGAAAGAGTTTACGATTATCATTTTCCAATCAGAAAGGAACTCGAGTATTCCCAAGAATACCCAAGTCTTCAAACTCATTGGTCTATGGTTGCCTAGCGACCAACCGCTGGATACGAGATTGACATGTCGAACAATAAATAGTCGCATGGATAGGCCATGTTGTTTAGCAACATCTTTTACACATACCGCGGGCTCAGCCCTTGTCAGTTTTGCTTCGAAGTCTGCTGTCACGTTTTTTCAGAAACTCTTTTTTATTCTACTTCTATTCTAGCTCTTACCTTTTCGTTGAAACCTGTAGTAATCATTTGCCTGTAGAGTCCGCGCCAATCCAAAATCACCGATCTTGATTACGTTTCCAAAGCCCACCATGCAGTTTCTTAAAGCGAGATCCCTGAAATGGAAGAAAAACAAACTGCATAAACATAGGCATGGATAGTAAGTTCAATTCTTTAAAATGGACTTGTCGGCACGTTCGATCTTCGTACACATAGCACTGTGACATATTTAAAACTGAAAAAGAAGGGAAGGAGGGAATAGTTCTTAACTAAAGCCAAGTTTATCGTGTTGAAAACCTTTTCGTAAGAACTATCTCCAGCTGTTCAAACTAATGAGCATGCGTACTACCTATCAGACAAGTCTGAGGTCTCACCTGTGAACAAATTTCATATCAGTTAGGTACTGGAGCCCGCGAGCAATGTCCAGTGCCATGCTTGTCAGCCTTCGAGGCGTCACATCTTCTGCCTACGAGTTTAAGCGCATTTTAGTATGGAAAAGATGTTGAGGAACTTAAAGTGAGAATCAAGTGGTTTCAAGTGACTCTAATAACATCAAAACCTAATGAATTATTTTGGCCAATTTACAACAAAGCAAATCTTCTAATTAAACAATCCGAACTCGAAGTAAACAAAATATGTCAGAGGGCAGCGGGAAATTGCATGTAATTGCTCCTAATGAGTTGAAATAAAGCAACAGCCTGTATTTGCTCTGATTGGTTAAAGCATGCAGCGCAACTCTTCATTTAACCAGTTATACTTTGAACCTGAAGCCAAAGAAAAATCAACAGTCAATCAAAAAGAGGCCTAGCACATCACCATAGGAAAATACGTCCGGAATGCAGCGCCATGTCTTACCTCTGGAGTACCCTGTTGATCCACTAAGCGACGCCGAGCCAGAAGAAAGCTCTTCAAGTCACCTGAAATACAAACAAGGAGAGGTTTGAACGTGATTGTCGTTGATCTGGTGTATAAAAGAACTTTACGATGCACATATCAGAGTCATTATTTTGAGTAGGTTCCCACCGTGAATCATAAGTTCCATAATAATATACACAGGTTCGCCTGTAGTGCATACTGCAAGAAGTTTCACGATATTCGGATGAGATAACAACTTCATTTTATCTGCCTCACTCAGAAACTCCACCTGGGAATAAAAAAAGGTAATTAAATAATAACATAATAAAATCGGGTAATAAATGGGTAAGTGATCATGTTCGCTGAGAAATGACTCTGAAATTAGAATTTTCATAAACATGACAAGGGTTAGACAAGCGGGGTGCTTGCAAGATCTTCGGGAACTGGACTACATTTTAAATGGATTTGTAGGTAGATAAAGCAGGATGTAGGCAACCCTTGCAGAGTTAACTTCAATTTTGAATTAAATCTTGTAGATGCGAAAGAATTTGTGTTATTTATGTTTTCTCCTTTATTTATTAGGCGGAGAGAAATGACAGCCGGAAAAACCTGAGGATAACATTGATCCCAAAATAGCGTTACTCGGCTCTTTAAATTTTGGAATTGAAGTTGCTGTTTTCGCTAAAGTTTTTTTAATACAAACCTTATCTTCGATTGTTGCTCCAACTCTGAGAGTTTTCACAGCAACTGGGACCGAGACATCAGATCCCATCAGTCCCAGGCCTTCCCCGCCGAACACTGCTCCAAACGCTCCCTCGCCCAGCTTCCGGTTTAAAATGAGTTTTTCTCGTTTTATTTCCCAGTCATCCAATGTGAATATGGAGCCTGTGAAGGTAGAATCTAGAAGGCCCAGTTCACGCAGCCGATTTTTAGTGTTGCGATACTTTGAAGAATATCTGATGAAAAATAAAATAGAAAACAAGAGCATACATTGTATGCGACTGACTGCAAGTGCAAATCTCCATAGTTTAAAATATTGAGTCGTTATCTACATCTACATTTTATTAGGTCGGTAAAAATCTAAAGATATCACTCCAACCGTTAAAAACTAAAATAGAATGTAAAAAATTACAATAGATAAATGAAACTAATACAATACACTTTTCCATTATTTACATGGCCACCATATTGAAAAAATTTCACGTAATGACCGATTTAAATTTGACTGGCCAATGGCCTGTTTTAGTCCAGGTTATCACAAAGGATAAACTATCCCCAGTGCTTAGGTCGAGGCCCGGTTTGTTGGGATGAGGCTGTTTCTCACAAACCGAGAGCCTAGAACAGGCAAGAGTGTCGAATAACTAGTTTTGTATCTTTTATGCTCTCTTTGGAAAATGTCAGGCCTTGGTTTTGGCAAGCCTAAATGTTTTGTTGACGTTCGGGATTATAGATGGAAGTAACCGAAAATTGTTTGAACAACCAACGACATTAAAGTCGGTGTCCGAGCAAGTGGCCCATACAGCTGGAGCTTATTCCGGTTTCCGTAGCATTAAGGGTTACCCCCCAACAGTAAATTCGCCGGTACCCATTATACAACTGGGTGGAGAGATGCACCGTGAGAGTAAAGTGTCTGCCCAAGAACACAACGCAGCGCCCCGGCCAGGCCTTGAACCCGGGTCGTTCGACTCGGAGTCGAGCGCGCAACCATTAGGCCACCGCGCCTCCCAAACAAGGATATTAGATTTGGTCTATTTCTTGGAACTTTCAAGATAACTTTGATAACTCTTGGAACGAGCTCAAGTTGCCAGCACGCAGACACCGCTCTTTAGAGTTGTCTACCCCCTTAGCTCTGATGAGATCTTTTGAATCCATATTTCATTAGTCCCTCTTGCTGCCGCAAAAGTTGGGCTTGTAATTTTATCTTAGTCTTTTCTTTTGGACGTCAGTAAAGGCCTCATGAAGAGGTCAATCATGTAATTTTCGTATTTTTTTTTTCTGATACAATTTATCTTGCAATCTTATCAAAGCCTCACCTTCCTTTCAGAATCCACGCCACAAATACCAGGACTATGGTAACAGATGCCAGTGCTTTAAGATAAAATAATATCTCGGGAAAGTCATCTTTAAAGCGTAGGCATACAAGCTCATACATGCATGGCCGTATTTGGCGGGGGATCGAAGGGGCTGCAGTCCCTCCTGTTGCCTTGGATTTGTTGAAAACTAAAAATATCACCAACTGTCTTTCGTGCAGTAAAATTAATTAAAGTTGTGTTGTGGATATGGGGCGAGGTTGCTGTCTCATCGATTACTTCCCCCCCTCCTTCTAAATTTTCTGGATTTGCCCCTGTAATTGTATGTAGAGATGTTTGCAATATCGCTGTATCCCCAACACGTTAAGGGGTTAACGACGCCACGTCTACTTCAAATATATAAATACCTTAGGTTTAATCTCAGAAAACGCTTAGACAGATCCGACTTGCAATGAACTAAAGTTTCTTTTGGTACATAACTATAACCATGTGAATTTGTTTCTACTTAGTCCAGTCCCTGAACTCTCTATATAGGGGCTGAACCCAGGCGCGCTAAGAGAGAGTCCAGGATAACTTGCATGCGCATGCGCCAGTTTTCCCCCAAAAATTGGGGGGAAAACCATATTTGGCAGCCCTTTTGATAACGTGCGCGCACAGATGACGAGTTCAACTACGCGACCGTGTACTTAAGCAGGGTCACCGGAATAACTTTGAAAAGCCTAGCTTTGCAGTCAGTGTCTACTAAAAGCTAACGGCAAAAACAAAAACCGCTATCCGTCAACTATTCCTAGTATTTTGTAACTGTTTATTAAATTGGTTTTGGATGCAAATGAGTACAGTTTTTTCTTGCATTTATTCACGCGCTCGGTCGCGTAGTTGATTCTTCATTTGAGCGAGCCAGTTTTAACCTGGCGCGGGTCCTGGCGCGCGCGTCCCAAGCAAGTGACGCCACACTCCTCGCTTCTGATTGGTTCGTTGTGAGCATGCGCATGCAAGTTATCCTGGACTCTCTCTTCGCGCACCTGGGTTCCCCTATAAAGGGCGCGTGAAAGAGAGAGTTCAGGGACTGGACTAGTTTCTACTGCGATTGCCAGCAACACGAAATTAATAACTTTTGAGAGGTTCACGTCTTGATATTAAACCTTAATCTACGAGTGACTTTTTAGCCTGGGACGTGATACAGTGAAGCCAGGACAACCCGGATAGAGAGAGAAATGGGACAGGGGTACACGCTACCACAATTATTTTTTCTTTCGACTTTGCTACACGCGATATATACGTGTCCTAAACAAATGATTTGCTTGTGTCGTTGTATCTTGTTGCATTAGGACATTACACGTGGACGCTAAAACCATTCCACGGCCTGCATGGTAAACAATCACTGGACAGTGTTTCTACTTACCAATAACAACAGCAACTATAATAGCCACCTTACAGGAAACATCCAAAGCTTTTCTCAAACTTTCCACTCCACATATCGCCTTAGGTTGAGGTTCTTTGGGAACAAAAAACAGAGTGTAACACTTTATGCTCTCGTTTAAGAAAATTCTCTCTCAGTACACAGAAATAAAAGCAACTTTATCCCCTTCTCATAATAAAAAAATAGGCATGAGAAGCGCGAGGCCAGGATTTAGGTTGGAAGGGAACAAAAGCGAGTTTGCCACTCCCACTAAGGGGCGCTCTCCCTACGTATTCGGCATAATCAGTTCTTGATTTTGCTTCATTTTGGAAAGTCCTTGAAAGATGGAATATTTCTGAATTCTCACAAAACACCGTTCAACAATATTTTTTTAGTCAATGGACATCTCAGAAGATCCAAATTCTTAGTAAGTATCTCAAAGTGGCCAATCCTTTGTACTGGAATGTAGCAGTAGGTGTTGAGAGACTTCGAGTTATCCTATATCAGTTAACAAATTTGTGAAACATTGTCAAAATAATTGTAAATCCACAAGTTAGACGCTATTTAACGAGGGTTATCGCGAAAGGAATTTTAACAGTGTCATTTTAATGTGGTACATGAAACTACTAAGACTTACCAGGCAAAAGATCACGTGGTACCCGTCCTGTTGCCCACGTGATTTTATTAGGATCCCACTCCAAGCTTCCAGCGTAGGTGTCGTTCGGTTTGTGAACATGAATAAACTGACCAATAGCCACGGAGCGCGAGGCGAATTTCTGTTTGATGAGAATGTTAGATAGACGATCACCTTTATTGAAGTGAACTCGTCCAGAGACACCCATGAAGTCGACTTGCTGAATACGCTGACGGAACATCCTGTAACGTAGGAAATACGAGGTCAGGTCATTTTGTGTTTTGTTTCTGTTTTTTGTTTGTTTGTTTTGTTTTGTTTTTCTTGTAAAGGAAATAGAGCGATTTTCTATGAGGCCTGTTTTACGCGTTTTGATAATTAAAGAACAACGAGAAGAGCGGGGTTTGCGCAAAAAACGGCGAGTGGAAATTATAGGTGACGAGGTTTTGGGGCTCTCCGACTATTCTCCATCTGTTTTTTACTCGCTGTTTTTCGCGCTGCTACCCAACTTACCGTGAAAGCGCCTGGAATTGGCTTTTTTCTATGAAATTGCAGTGAATTCATGTGTTTGTGTGGTTTGATGGATACAAAATAGGTTGTAACATTTCTGCCATCAATCAGAGCAAAGACTTAAGTACCATATTCAAAACCAAAACCAACTTGCGATCACTTTTTCCACTTTGCATCGTACCGCATGTTTTTGCTTCTTGGTTTCATTGGTTAAATCTATTATCATTATCTCATTTAGGACACTGATCGCACTTTTGAAAGCAGTAATTCGAGAACGGCCGCTCTAAAAAGCATCTGACAAAAACAACTTATACATACATTGTGGTGGTATTGAAGTTAATTGTATCTAAAGCTGAGGAGTCATTCTTGAGCAGCTGGTCTAGTGCTAAAGCGTAGGTCCACACAGCGTCATGCGCAAAAGAGGCGTAATCCGACCATTCCTTATTCTGGGGAAAGGAATAGATAAAAAGAAAATTTATTTATTAAGTTTTAACTACAAGGGCGACGAAGCAATGGGGTTGGTGTAAGCCGGTAGTAGACGACACTCCATTGTCGGTGTTGTAGTACAGTACTTATACTACTGTACTTATATTAAGTCAACATTTTACTGTTCGGATTCATTATAAGGCTAAAAATCCTTTATTGTCCGTCGCAAAGCTTATGTGTCACGTTTATCAAGTCGTGGTTCTTATTGTCTAATCAAAAGTTATCACGTCAGCGTGGCTCCTTAAGATTATGTCAGGTTACTTAGCAACGTCTCTGAGAGGAAAGCCGCGGGCTTAATCCATCATTGGAGTGGATTTTGGACTATTGAATTGATAGAGTTACTTGTTTCATAAGTGCCTCAAAGAACAATCTAAGCTCTTTAACCGCGTTTACAAGAAAACGCCTTTGAAACAATATATGGAAAGGGTTAAAAACCCTTCCTTTAATTTACGCCACACTGAAGCCTATCACCTCTTTTGTTACAGTAGTTCGGTACAATTCCTTCCATTCCTTGACACTTCTACCTCCCACGATGCTTTGCCCATCATCTCCAAAGAAGGGCGATGATAGAGTGAAGTAGCCTTGCTCGACAAAGGACTTCAGTTCAGCTGTAGAACAAGGTACGTCCTCTGGTGCGGCGTGCTTGTTGCTATTGTAAAAATCCACATCCCACCAATCAGCGTCTAGCCAGTCCAGTAAGAACCACACGTAACCTTTGTCTGGGGTCAGACCCTACAATAAATGTGACACTAGTTTATCGAGGTTTAAGGGAAGATATGATAGTCTGCAGACTCGTCTCTAGTCCTATAAGGAAATTGTAGTACGACTGGGACGAGTTAGTATGTATTGCGCATGTTCTTATAAGGCCCGGCCGGTTCACACGTCGTGTCCAAGATACATTCCATATTGGCGCATCTGGATTTTTCAGCGATTCTAAAGCAAATTACAACAATGATCAGGCTCAAGCGGGGGTGAATTAGTTCGACATTTCAATCAACTGTTCAGCTAAAATCGCGACAAAAGGACGGACTTATTCCATCGTGTCCTTTTCGAAAAAAACGCAACATGTGAACCTGGACTAAGAGAACAGCGCGTCGAAAACGTTACACAACATAAAAGGTACAATACATAACAACATACAAGGTAAAGGTACCGTACGTATCTTACGAATAAACTGCATGTTTACCGAACTTTCCTCTTCAATAAATCTAAACTCAAAGGGAAGCAGATTCTATCAAACAAAAAGAGGTGCACAACTTGCAACCGCAGGTCTTACCTCCTTATAGGCCTGGCACATGACTGCCCTGGTGGCTGGTGGGTAAGCATCCAGTATTATCACCGTCACTTTACTCTCTGCGACACTGTTGATGTAACTTGTAGCATCCAGGTCCCCATCGGACGGCAACTCACGTGACAGTACTTGAACGCCATGTTTGGTCAGAAACTCGGTGCGAGACCGGACCGTGTTAACCGGGTACTTGGCCTCGCGCAAGATGGCGCAGTGCTTCCATTTGAACGCGCGAAAAACCGATAAATATGCGAACTTAAACTCGTCGATGCTCGGATTCGTTCGGAAAAACAGCGGAAATTTCGTCCTATCGGATAGCGACACGTCATCAGCTCCATAGCCCATTAGTATCGTGTTGTGAAATCGCGACACTTCGGCAATTGGAAGTGTGGCCTTGCTGCACGCCGGACCTACAATGCCAATAACCTTCTTCGAGGTATCGCGATTAAGATATCTTATATACGCTGGAATGACGAGTTCTCTTCTACACTGAGTAGCAGTTACGAGTAGCTCAAGTCTGCAACGGCTCAAAACCTTTTTATCGTTGTTTATCTCTTTTACAGCCAGCTGTGCTCCGACTTCATCTCCAGGGCTGGACCAAATTGCTTTCGGTTCCACGAGGCTTGGAAACATTCCTCCAATGAACACAGTCCTCTTGGCGGCAGTTTCTGCTTGTATCCATGGCAACCAAATATCACGTGACTTATTCAGCCAATGACAGACGGAATCGTTTATTGATGTACTGTTTTGAGTTGTGTTGATTTGTTGAAGGATATCAGCTATGTGCTCTCTTGTTAGAGTAATGGCACTCACCAGCCCGTAAATATCTTTGTAGCGTTTCTGTATTTCTTTCCACACAAACTTGTGCAGGTCGTACGCGGGAAAATCACACCCTCTAGAGTCTTTACTCGTGAGGTTTGTCGTAATTTCGTTCGAGGGAAAGCTAGGAGTAAATTTATAATACCTGATTAATTATTTGGAAAGTTGACACTGATCAAAAACAAAATACTTTAAATTTCAATTGTCGTAGAATCAGAAATATTATTAAAATACATTCTGAGAAACGGGCCTAAAAAGTAGAAAATAAAAGGACCCACAGTCACGCAGTGTAAAATTATATGGTGAAGCGAAATCTTATTGCATCGCCCCAAGTTATGTTACTGAAAATTTAAATACTTAAAACAGGTGTAATTTTTACTTAAGGCAATTTCACAGCGACCTCCGTTCGTTTAGATACGCTCAGGCGGGAAATTTGATACCAAAAATCCCGTATGTCAAAAACCGAAAGGCATGGCTGACTTAGGTTCTTTAAGCCGCTTGCCGCTTTTTCTTTCTCCTTCCCTGAGAGCACTTGCTGCACAAAGTCACTTTAGAATTACACGAAGCATGCCCAAATGAACAAATATTTTATTTGATCGCCTGTTTCTCTAGCACACATAAAGTGTGTGAGTGTGATTGATAAATAGAATAAGGACGAAGACGAAAACATACTTTGGGATGCCGAGGGCCGGATTAGTAATGACAGTAGTTTTTACCTGCATTCAGGAAAGGAAATCCTCCTGAACTTGTCCGATGTGGTTAAAGGGTCTGGGTCCAAGGCATAAAATAGCAATGGCTTCCCTTTTGCTTCGTTCTCTAAAACCGTGGAGCCCAGGTTCTTTCCTAGCCAAGTCACGGAGACGTTCAATTCTAGACTTGTTATTTGGCGCTCGACTAACAACTCGCTAGCGTTGTCTGTAATTTATAAAGAAAAGAGAGTATACTGCATAAACAGCAGCTCAAATTGAACAGTATTGAATCGAAAAGGCTACAGATTGTAGAGTACGCAGAAAGGAGCAATTGTATATCAAAGTTTTTGATAAGATATTATCAGAATGGGTTTGATATTATATCAAATGATCGTTGATCAAGAAAATTACTGCAATTAGTGAAAACCAACTATATTACAGTTGGTGTAAGTCGCGTAGGAGCTAGATGTTGATTTTAAAAATTTAGCTTTCACTTTAGTACTAATTGGATGATTGTCGCTTTTGAATTTATAACGTATCTGAAAATATCAAAACGACGCGAAAAAGGCCGGGATTTTGAAATACTTGAGGGATACCTAGACTCGAGCCGTTACAAAGCTCCAAAATGCTATAAATTATCTTAATAATAATAATAACAACTTTATTATCGTGTCAAATCTGTAGTAGCGCGCTGAGGGAAAAGTTCCTCTACTAATTGTGGACACCTACCTCCTAACTAAAAGTAATAATTATAAAATAGAAAATATTTTTACTTTAACGAAGACAAAATATATTCTGTTTCAATTATAAAAAACAAAATTATGAAGAAATATGAGTGTGGCGCCAGTCACGGAGTGCATCCCGACAGCACGAATAGCAGCCAGCACAGTGAGGTCCCGACACGAACGCATAATTGCTCAAAGAGGGTACTTAGTCTAGGTGTGAGAGCATTCCAAAGTTGGGCCCTAGGTATCGTTTACCATACCTATACGTATGGTAAAATGTCCACAAAGGTATAATTCACAAATGGCTAGATTGCACAAATTGTAACCTGTATAAAGCTACACCCAAACTACACAGGTTACACAAGCTAAGGAAAAGCATAAAGGACATGTGTAGCAGTTAATATTTTGGCGACGTCGATTCTTGTCCTTCCAATTAAATCTTGGAGCAGAAAGAACGAGAGGCAGGGCCCGGTGAGGTCAGATAAAAAGTAAAATAGTACCTTTTTGTCCAACCAACAAGGCAACACACCTCGCCTACACTCTGGTTTTGTTGAGAACATTGCGCAGGAATAAACTCGTGTTTTACGCATGCTTTACACGTGTCAAGATCCAAGGCAAGGGGCAGTTGCTGAAGAACAACATGCAGCTGTAGGGCTCTCCAGTGGTCAGCGGGCTGATGGTAAACATTCCACATACGGTCTACGAAATCAGCGGTTGTATACCAACCTTGTCTGAGAGAAGTAACGTTACAGCATTTGTAAGTAGTGGAGGTCTTCTGCTGTTTTTCTCTCTCAAGAGTTAAATACATCTAGTGGGGTAAGTCCCCACGAGCCAAGTGGACACCACAACTGCCTGCGCTTAAGTCTTCTCAGGACGGACCACGAGAAAATTAAGGTTCGGAAACCGTTACGAAAGAGTCCTTGTGCGTTTCGCCTTATTTACGCAGAAAGTGAGGAGCAGCGAACTTCACAGAAGGAACGAAATATTACCCGAATTTACGAGCCGCTGTGCGCCGAAAATCGAAGCTGGCCCATGCCCCAAAAAAGTGAACTCCGTGTCGAAAGTTGAGCTGAGAATCTCCAGCATCACACTACATCGAAAATCGTAGGCGATATAGGTCCGGATAGATATTCGCCGAGGCGGTCTGTTGGGTGCCCCTGTTAATTACGGCTAATTTAACAGGAATCGACTATTGCTATTAGATGAGATGCTAGAACAATTGCAGGTTAACCCCAGTTACGTTGCCCTTACACTGCGCCAGTTCACCGGCAAGGACTCGAATGAAGTGTCTATTGCCCTCTATTTTTCGTGTTTTTTTTTTTTTTTGTTGGGGGGGGGGGGGGGAGGGGGGAGAACTGGATAAATCGTGAGGCCTGGGCAGGACTCGAACCCGGACCCAGGCCGCTCGATTTTGCGTCCAACGCAGTAATAACTATTAGGTCACCACGCCTCCCACAGTATTATGATACACTAGTTTTAAAGTTTAGCATTTATTCATCTGGATACTGAAGGCGGAAGGAGCCCATTCCCATCTCTAAGCATTAAAAAAAAAACCATCATTTAAGGTAAAAGAAGAAAAAAAAAAAGTGTTTTGCTTGTATAAGAGATCAAAGTGATAGTATTTCTGTTTTGTTTGTCGTTCTAGGTGTACCACGTAAAAGTGAAAATAGAATTCGACGGGTGCTTCTCTTAAACACACCTTCCCGTGATTCCTAATGATCCGGCATTTGCCATCGTTTTACTCTTCACAGGTTCTTCACGGTCAAATGGTACCCAGGCCTCTGTGTCGATCATGGCCTGCGGAACGCCAGGGGTTCTAAGATAAACGGTATGAACCAAGTATGTTAAACATAGAAGCAAGCGTAACGCTTTCCAATGCGTTCTGATTACGGTCACGTATAACTTGACATAGTGGCGATAAAATAACTTTTAATTATTAGAACAGTCTTTGCTTTTTTGCAAATGGCAAATATGTTTACAGTTTACCAGCGATGATTTTGACGAAGGGCTGAAAATAAACTATTCTGATTGGCTTTTGAAGGTCTTTGCTGTAATTGGTGGTAAACTAATAAAAATGTCTGTGCTCTGTTTGGCTACTGGTCTATGATGTATGTACTGAATTTACTATCATCGGCCCTGATTGGCAAATCGTTGTAGACTGTCCACAGCCCTCTATTATTTCGGCGACGAGAGGGGGGAGACGGGAGAGACGGACGCCAGGCAGCTGCCGCCGCCGCTCCCGCCCCCCCCTCGCGCGCGGCCGGGCCGCATTTGCGTTGAAAAATGGAGGCGTGTGGACAGTCTAGAATCGTTGTATATTTGCAAAACAATACTCCAAAAACTTTGCAAAAGAAACAGAATGCATCAGCTAGTTGCAAGCTTATTACCTGCCGTTCCCACAATGCTTTGAACCCATTGTGATGTCATTATAGCTGCGCAATGTCTCTTGGAAGCACGGCACCAGTTTGACGTTATCGTAACCCAGGCCCTCCTCAATCAATATCTTGGTAAGCTGGGCAGTAGCGTGATGGGAAGCGCGGTGGCCATACGAGATTTTCAGCGGGATCTCCTTTCCTTGAAAGGTGAACTTCTTTCGATGAATTGGATCTGTTTTTTCGAGAAAAAAAAATGCACCAAGTTAAATCACAGTTAAGGCATTATATTTTAGGACAACCCTCAAATCATTTCCAGTCTCATTAACGACGTAAATAGGCCACGTAAATATAGCTTAAATAGGAGGCTTTTGACAAAAGTTCTTAGTGAGTCGATTAACAGACATTTTGCGGCCTTTTGCTAAAAATAGCTCATTCTGAGCACGTCTGTACACGTACAGGTCTGTCGGTCCGACAGAAGACAATCAATCCTTTTCGACATTATCTTCATTGAACTATATATGTTTTAATTTGTTTAATGTTTGATTGCAAACTGTTACTTTGAAGTTTAATAACCAATTTTGCTCGTAACAGAGTGGCCAAAAATTGCGTGATCTAGCACACAGTTTCCGTGTTCACCGGACGCTTAATATGGGGTCATCAAAATATTTTTACTGCTGAAAAATAAAACCTGTCGGACCACATCCGTTGCAAGTATTGCTTGGCGATGGCACCGAGAGTTACCAGCCAAATTGAAATCACACACTACACAGGGCTCGCAGGCTTTGGGCGATCGTGGAACCAAAGGCATTTTAGCTAGAAGTACAACGCAACTGAACGCAGTAAAAGATATGTCAGAAAATTGTTGGGTACTCTGTGGTTTAACCCTGCGCTTATAAATCGCGACTGTCGCTGAAGAGTTTTATTGAGCCCTCTGCGACGCAGCGTTTCGCGCGCGTTTTGACCGCAACTGCGCGAGAAACTTCGCGAAACATCGGATGACATTGAAAGCTCCAGCTGCTGTTTATATTGATATTACGGTAGCTTGCAATAGCCACGGCTTCCTGCATTTTATAGTTTGTGATTACTTTGTTATCACTGATTTCCAGTCGATAATAAATTACATCTCAAAGCAAAACAATTGCCAATATACGTGCTCGTATTAACCTATCGGTCTTATATCCACAAAATATCACTGTTAGCCTTCCAAGGACGGGCCAAGACGAAGCACTTGGCCTGTATACTCAGCTGAACAAAAACGCCGCATTCGAGTTTTATTACGGAACAATGGCGGATAATTGTTAACGAGAGATTTGCATGCGATGCGTTAGGCAAGGAAACGCACGCGTCAGCGATGAAATAAATGTCTCTTGAAAAGTTGTGAGAGCTCGCGTGATTAAATTTATTAAAACTGAGTGAGTTGCATAATTTATAGTTTGTATTTAGTAAAGGTTACATTTATTCGCTACGATTTGTAACTCAGTACATATAACGCAAAACTGGCCTCTGGAACTGAACATACGGCCTAAATTTTCGGAAATTGCCTACCACTAGTAAGTCGGGTAGCCACCGCTTTAGTTGTGTGGCTGTAATAGAGGTCATTATATATACACAGCAAAATGTTTTCCTTTATGTGAGGGGTGAAATGCCATTATTTAAAGCATACAAACTGACACGTACCTGGCAAGTTGTTGAGACATTTTCCAGTTATAATGAGTCTAATCTGGAACCAAGAAATGATAAAGAAACACACAGATAGCCTTCCTAGACGAAACATTTTCAGTTCGTCTGCGGAGCGGATTTGGATGAATTAACCGGCCAAGCTGGCTTCCCGCTGTAACTCTACGAAACCAATCTAGCATCGGCAAACATCAATTAAGCAACATAGAGTCTGTGGATACATCCAATTTGAATTCATTGTTGAAAGGAAATGGAGCAATACCAATTTCTACCGCGCTCCTTGAGATTCAGGCCATATTTCTGTAGCCTATAAATGTTTGACATTTCGAGTTCGTTCGACCCCTAAGGGCACCAAGTTCGCTTCCAGTACATACGGCCGTACTTGTCCGCCGGTGCGCTGAATTTACATTTTACTCAACCATAAACAAGTGCATTCTTTTTTGTCCTTTTGTTTCTTTCAATAGAAACGTGATCAATTGAAACTAAGAGAGTGCAAATGAGCTTACATCCGCGCGCCTAAAACACAGCGTTTCAATACAAAATTACCGCACTTGTCGGATCGAGGTTTATAAGCACAATACTTACAATACTCACAAAATCAACATGCAAATTGCGAACAGGTTTAATCGAGAGGTTTTTATTTTTGTAATGTTTGCTCCATTATTAAAACACCGCGATCGAATTTAATATGCATAACACAAAAAGCTGTTTTCGTACAATCATACTGAAATTTTAATTTTCTTTATGGAAAAGGCAGAAAAGGGAAAACGTTTTAGAAAAATTCCGATTTTTTTTTCTTCTTTTAAGCTAGAATAGAGTAAAACGACAAAATGTTTGACTGAATAATTGGTATAGCTTCAATAACTTCGCCATTTATATTAAAAAATGAAAAGAATAAACATCTCGCTTTATTGCAAGTCGTTTAAGGGGCAGGAAAAATAGTCACCGAATTTTTCACTGTTACCTCTCTCGGCTCGAGGTATTTTCTGTCCTCAAAAGTCCTTTAAAGAAAAGAAAACAATCCTGATAGGACACGAAACGAAACCAAAATCAGTGCATTTTTTCTTTTTTGTTGAGTACCGCGTGAAAATACTGACACTTGAGTGTCAAAAATCAATTTCATTTCAAAATGCGAGTTCCAATAAGTTTGCCTTAGGGCAACAAATATTGCTAATAGTTTAGCAATAAAGGGAAATTAATATTTTTTCTTATACATGTTGTCATGTACAGAGCTAGAGGTTTGCAACAAGGTCACATCCTGAGTTCTTTTTTCAATTTTTATTTTAATTATTATTATCATCAGTTTTAGGTCTGACGGGTGCTTGAAGACTGACGACAAAGATCGTATTTCTTTGGACAGGTGCGGTGATGTTTGAAATTAGTTGCTTCTTGAGTGTTTCATTCACTCAGATTGTGAAGCCGTGTGAAATAAGTGAAATGACGAATAGATGAGCAAAAATGAAAAAAAAAAAAATAAACGCAGACTCTCGATTTTTTCTTTTCATTTGCGCGGTTGGTTCCTACCGTTCCACCGACTGCAATCTGAGAGGAGCATGAAACAGTCTCATGCAGTTGCTTTACAATACCAAGCACATCTATAAAGACGATATGATTTTCCAGACTGCGAATTAACAAATCGATCTTTATTGCGGTACCCTCTTTCGACAATTTATAAGTGATTCCCCGGCGTCTGCTCGGCCAGAAGCCCTCTCGGGCTAAAATGTCAATGAGAATCGAAAGAAAAATTGGATACTCCAGCCCGCCGGAATTGTCTTCGAGTTGTTTAAATTTTGATTTTAGTTTTGTATCTTTTCGTGAGGTTTTCTCTTTATATTTCTGGTTTTTCAGTTTTGACTTTGATTGATCTCAAAATCCGCAAAAATTGGCTGTGACAAGCACTTTAAAACCCGAGAAACCAAAGTCTGGGTTCGGTTTTAATCCTGGATGCATTCCAACAAGGTTTTGTCGGAGAAGGTGCTTTTATTGTGAACCATTAGAAAGCCGGTAACCGTATTCTAAAACTTACGAAGGCCGTGGTTTTTCGGTCAAGTTGTAAACGTTGTCTCTAAGGTTTACCTAAGTCAGTGTCGAAGAATTTAAAATGTATTTTACAGAAGTTGCTAAGTAATGTGTGCCATGACGTAACTGCCATCTTTGCTGTTTTAATTTTTTAATTTTTGTTTGTTTTTCGACACCTGAAAGTGGTTAAAAAAAAACGCATGCAGCGCTCGTGATTAACCAATTATTACTTAAATGTGTTGCGCACATTTTGTTTCGCTTCGCTTTGGTCAAATTCGTTCCCAGGGTTCTCTCTGTTCCTTGTGAGAGGACCCTGAGAGGGCCCTAGGAACGAGGTTACACGTTGGTTATAAACTTTTTTATAAACTTTTTACTCCAAGTTGTGATTGGTTGAAAGAACTGAAAACCTTACCGCTTTTCTTTGTTTTCCCAGCTATTGGCTTGTTTCTCGTCGTTGTTATAACTCTCATATGGATCTGCATCAAGAGGAGGTAAGAAAGATATGTTGATATAAGGTTTCAATTTTGATTTATCGTAGTTAAGCAATAGGTCGTGATTCCCAGCTAAGGCGACTTGTATATTTTAACAAGCCGTACACTGAAAAGTAAAAATTGCATACAAGTAAAGGCCGAATGTCGGTATTCTTATCGACCGTCTAAGAATCAATTAGCAAGCAAAAAATATTTGACCGTTATGTGAAAAGTCAGTTGTTGTGTTTTTACCGTTCTCTGTATGTGATAACGCGTACTTTTATAACCGCGAGAGGTTTTTTTTAATTTTGGGCTCCCATATATTTTATAGCAGAAATTTTTTTCGCTTTCGACATTTTGCGGAGAATTCAGAATTTATTCAAAAGTTAACGATAAAATAAATTGTACTTGAATCTGCAGCGCGCGCGGCGCCTCGCGCATGACTGCACGCGCAAGCTAGTACAAATGACGAAACAGATAAAACGAATAACGTCACAAACGAACTAAAAGAACAAATTTGTTCAGTGTCAGAGAAAGATGTATGTAAAGCAGAAGCGCGAAAGGCCTTTCTTTCGCGAATTGTTTATAACCGTTTGCCTCTGTATTCCTTTTGTGATTATTGTTTTCGCAAAAGTGGTGATATCATTGGGACGCAAAGTGAATGCTTACTTTCAAAGAGAGTGGGAGAAGTTTAATGACATTTACGGCGATCGCTGTGGCGCCGAGCAGCATACGGATCCTGCGTTGATTGCGCACATAAAAGGCGAGGTCCCAGTACATGGTGCGCACTGTCAGCAGACAACACCACAACAGACCAATAAGACGGCGCACAAGAGAAGCAAGCTCTTCCTCTTTATTCTCCCCGCTGTAAATGCTGTGGTAGATTCGCTGATTTTTGTGCCGCAGAAAATTTACTCTTATGGCCAACGCGTGTGGAGGGATTTCAGTGATATTCACGGTGATAGCAAGGCGGAGCTGCCGTATACGGATCCCGCATTCGTAGCTTACCTCAAAGGCGAAGAAGGGGCGCCGTTTATAGACAATCCTCACCAAACGTTTACCACGTCAGGTTTCAGAAATGTGAAGAATGTTTCAGAGGAGAGGAATCCCGAGCAGCAGTCTGGGGTTGAAAAGGAACAATGTAGCGCTTCTCCAACTGTTGGCAAACGAGCTGAGACGCAAGATAAATTGTCAAACAAAGAAAAAGCACTCATAGAGGTTATGCCACAATCATCTCTCCCTTCCAAAGCGGATTCTGCTACCAAGACTCCGGTGCATAAAAGCACGACAGCGAAGAAGCCAAAGAAGAAGGTACCCCAACGTATTATCTCACCCGCCCATGCAGACGTTTCTGCATCAACTCCATCGAACACTGGTTTGGACACTGGTCCAAAACTGTTCAGTTCCTCGCAGCACTCTGGGGCTGGAAAGCAACAGAAGAACGCTCCTCCAACTGTTGGTAAACGAGCTGAGACGCAGGTCAGATTGCCCTCCAAAGGCAAAGCACACAGAAGGATGTCACAGTCATCTCTCGCTTGCAAGGCTGATTCTGCTGGCAGGGCTCCGGTTCTAAAAAGAATGGCAGACAAGAAAGCAAGGGAGAGAGTAACACCACCATCACCAGTTGTGACGTCACCTACCAGTGTGAACGCTCATGCACCTACTTCATCAACTGAAGGGCAGGCAAACGGGACAGTCATGCCACATTCAATTCAACCGGCCGATGAGCACGTTCCCGCTAGTGTCAAAGCATTGGTTCAAGAGGAGAAATCTCCTATAGTTAAAAATTCAAAACAAGTGCGTTTTGCTCATTACTGTTCAGATTCACAAGTCTTCGGGTCTAATGCTGTTACAAAGCCGTCAGCTAAAGATCATATCGATGTAGAGTCCACATTCTCTAGAGGAAAGCGAGCAAAGAACGAGGAGGAGAGTCAGGTCCAAACTCCTGTTAGAAAGACACAAAATCAGCCATCATCAGAATTGAGAAATACGAAAAGGAAAGCTGAAGAAAGCACAAGTACCAGTTTAAAGGCTACCCCAACTGGCCATGGGTTTGTTGCAAGGGAAATACACGGAATACATGTACAGAAGCTTGAGAAAGTCCCAACAACGCAGCCGGAGCTAATGGAGGTAGAAGAGAGTCCGCCAGAAACACCATTACCTGAGCCAATGGAGATAGGCGGAGAGGAGAATGCAGTGATATTTCCATTTGGAGTGTTGGGTGACACTAATCAGCCATCAGCGAGTGGAAGCTTTGTTCAAGAGGTGGAGCCAATGGAAATAGACCAAGAGCTAAGTGGAGAAAGCGAGCCAGAGCCCATGGAAACCAACCAGGGGTCTGTTTTTGACGAGTTTGTATGTGCATGGGAGAATATTATGCAGTCATTCCTTTATCAGCCAGTTGAAGAGATGGAAACAGATATCGATTCAGTGCCGGCCACACCCTGTGTTGCACAGCTAGAGGCAATTATGGAAACAATGCAAGAGCCAGTTGTAATGTCAATGCCAATTGGTGGACAGTTTGAGAATTGTCAGTGGCCATTACCTACAGGAGTGGAAACATCAGAGGTCACCTTTACAGTACCACAAGAAGGAACAATCGAAACCAACCACGAGCTGGCTGATGCATCAAGACCTGTGGGGAGTGCATTTGTTGATCTGACGGTTGGAAAGAGGCCATTAGCGTCTGCAGTGGATGTGTTGAAGGGTCCAGAGGAAACCATGTCAGTTAAGATACCGGCCGCTGAACAACCAGCGATCCAACCCATGATGAAACCGGCAACAAAGCCACCACCATTGACGAAACAAACTATGCCACCACCATTGAAAAAACTAACCACGCAACCACCATTGGTGAACACAGAGATGCAACCTGTTAAAAGAGATCAAACAAAATCAGCAAAACAGTTGACGATGGAACAGCTCCAACTCGTCCCTAAGAATCATGTCGGCTCTGAATCTGACTCAAGTGATACAGAATCGGATGATGAATGTGAGATTGACCTGGAAGCTTTAGACAAGTACCTAGAAATACTTATCGAAAAGGAATTAGGTTTTGAATCCTTTGAGTAATGTCACTTGCGCATGTTATATAACTGCAGATAAAGAGGCTGGACATTGTTTAAGACATTTTAAAGACTTAAATTAGTGTAATGTAATTAGTTTTGAAACAAAATATACGCGCACAAAAAAAAAACTTGGGAACGTGCGTCTGCTATTTTGTAATTTATATTTATTAAGTAAATCGATCGCGAGTAAGTAATTTAATCAGTGACAAGCCAAGGCACTCCTAGTCAAGGTGGTAAAAGGGGGCGTGAAGACGTGAATTTTTGTAAATATACGCGTCAGAAGATAGTTTCGTTACAGTTAATTTAATTTTTTTTTTACCATGTTTATAAAGTAATGAAGCAAGAGTGATGGTCACGTTTAACCGATTATCATGGTTAATATTAATAAATACAGAGTGTACATTTTTAAAATTTAGTAGATCTGATATTTCTAATTCGAGCAAAAAGTCTGTTTTCAGGAGAGGTACGTTAGGGGGCGATTATCAAGATATCGATTAAAAAAAACTGGGGTGAGAGACGTGAAAGAAGTCTAAGCAGGGTTCACACCCTGCAATCAAAATACCGATATGAGAAATGACCCAAGCACATTCAACCCCCCTCCCCTCCCCCCTCCCCCCCCCCCCATTCTCCCCTTGCAAAAAGCAGGATGACGAAATTAAAACCGGTATAATTTTTTCATGAAACTGGGAAGAGAAAAGCTGCTAGGTAAATTGAAAATCTGAGAGCCTGCGACCAGCTCCCTAGTGTCAAACCGGGAAGCCTGGCGAGCCGAGGTTCTGTGTGGTGCCGTAAGATGTCGAAGAAGGCATTCGTCTTTCCGATTTTTTTTCGGTAGGACGGAAAACGCGCCCGTCTTTTTTTTTTTTTTTTTTTGCACAAGGGAGCCTGTTTACAGTCTAATCTGAGGCGGAGTTTTATTGTTCAGCACTTTTGCAAGCTACCTGCCCGCTTCTACGTTAACGATGACTGAAATATTAAAAATAGAATTCTATTTTTCAGTACAATTTGGTATCTCTAAAGGGTCAAAAAAGCTAAAGCACGCATAGAGTGGTCTCTTTTAGGCGTTCTTTCCAAAAATTCCGACGAGCATTCCTTCCCCCCCCCCCCCCCCCGCGTACTGATTGGTTTGATTATAGAAAACAGCTCTAATTACATGTATTCTGGTCTTATCCCATCAAAATTTATTTCGGAACACTTGAACTACAGACAGAGGCCATAAGAGCGCGTTCTATTCTGCACGTATTAGTCTGCTCAAATATTTGCCAGTGGCTGTATGAATAGGCTGTACACAGGCTACTGTATAAAGAGTACTTGTTGAACGCCGTTACTGATTATAACGTGAAAAATAATGCCCATATGTTTCTTTCTCTAAATATTATGGGAATGCATTGTGTGAAAAAAAAAAAAAACGAAAAAAGGATATTGTAGTCATATGTACATACATACATAAATACATACATACATACATACATACATACATACATACATACATACATACATACATACATCATCTCTCTCTCTCTCTCTCTCATCATCATCATACATACATACATACATACATACATACATACATACTCTTTTTTTTTTTTTTGCTCCCCATTAAAAATTTAATATTTAAAAAATTATTAAATAAAAAAAAAAAATAAAAAAAAATAAAAAAAAAATATTATAAAAAAAAAAAAAAAAAAAAAAAAAAAAAAAAAAAAAAAAAAAAAAAAAAAAAAAACAAACAAAAAAAATAAAAATAAATAAAAAAAATATATATATAAATATATAAATAAAATAATATGTACTTTCACTTAATCTTTAGCTTTTAACCGAACACATGTTTAATGTATACATGTAGCTCAAAAGATCAAAACATAAACAGAATGAATTCCGTTTTTGCATTACATGCTTAATCCTTAGCTTTTAGGGATAAAAAAAATAGAAATTCGCCAAAAATGTCTTCAAGTCCTAAAGAGGAGAATCCAAATAAATTTTTAAAAAATAAAATAAAATTGCACACATCGATTCGAAATGCTCTCTTTATCAGGCGTTGGAGGGAAAAACTTCGCCCAACATCGCCCGTGAATACTTTTCTTCAGTAGGCACACTATCGTGACTATATTGCGTGACTTACGACGTGACAATTCTGAGAGGGGATAAAATGTTGAAGTCTAAAAATACAGATAAACATTGATAAAGATCTAAACAGAAACCGTGATCAGAATTACGTGCAATCCATATATACAAATGCTACGATTTGTAGAAGTCCTGAAAAGAAAAAGAAAAGATTATGCAATTTTGAACTGGTTCTTTGGTAGAGTCTCCTTGAATGACCTTCAGCGTGTGGTCAGGAGAGCACAACAACCAATCAGCAGGTCGCTTCTAATCAATTCATTTCGCCGGATAACAAATTTACATACAGACCGAAGAAAATTTCCAGTGAAATTTCGATTGTGTGGTCCTAGATTTTGCTATGGAAAAGAAAAGAAAGTTCACTTGGGAAGAACTTAGTTCTCTGAATAAAGAACACAATGCTCACGTCGCTGTTCGAGGAAAGGTAAGGCTGAGTTTAGAAATTAACGCGCCATTTTTGATCAGCAGAAAGCTGTGTACTGCGATCGTGATCGCGGTGAATTTCTTTTTAAACAATGTATTTTTCCTTTGTTAGGTGTATGATGTTAGTAAATTTCTGGCCCGTCATCCTGGTGGTAAAGATATGTTGCTTATGGGTGCAGGAAGGGATGTGACGATTGTCTTCGAGACGTACCACGCTTTTAGCGATTGTGTTCCAAAGTAGGTTTTGCAGGCTTCGCAGAGTAATAAGCTTACCTTATGCAGCTTTACGTATATAGTAACTGCCCTTACAATAATCTCGGAAATTCATAAACATCCTAATAAGGTTGTACTGTTATTTTTCTGTTTGGGAGCTAAAACGTGGGATCATGGCCTAGCTATTAAAATGGACAAAATCGGAAAAAGAAGAAATTTAACTTGGCTTAGATTATTGTATTGACTATAATGGAGATAAGTTAAATGAGCTTGCACGACAATAAAGCTGATAAAGGCATACGTGTACAGCTGTAACTAGTAAGCCTGAAAGTTTAGTGCACAGCTGTTCAGTTTAAGATATTTTTTTAAAAAGGTTTTAAAAAATATTTTAAAAAAACGTATAATAAAACATAATTATTAAGGTGGAGATACATTCAACTCGGCCAGCTCTGTTGTCTGGCAAAAATGCAAATGAATAGGAATGAAAAGATTTTTCCTGCTTATGTTTTTTGATTGTCCCCACACTTCCCCAATGGCTCAAGATACAATTACCATAGGAAAATAAAGTAACACAACAATGTAACAGAGTTCAGTACTTAATAGAATTGTTCATTTTAGCGGCAAATATAAATGTACGTGTATGTGAATGTATAGTTTATCCCGCCCTCTCAGTAGGGGAAGCAGCCACAATAGGAGCACTTAGAATAGGAGCGTGTTAAGAATGGGGGCGCTATTAGAATGGAGGCGCATTGGATAGGGGCGCTTAACAACACTTTTGAAGGGGGGCATTGGAAGGAGGGGGGTCAAATCAACGGAGCAGCGGAGGGGGAGAGGGAGGGGAAGGCCAAAGGGGAAAGGGGGGAAGTGTGTGGAGGGGGAGGGATGGATGGGAGTACTCTTGGGGGCTTAACATTTTGGTGGAGCTGTACAGTGTGCTTCCTAAAAACCTTACCCTATTTCAGACCAAAATATGTTATTTTCTCTACCGTGTTACTCATATATAAGCAGAGGCGGCAGAGCGTTTTGGAACGTGGGAGGGAGGGTGCTAAGACGGCTTCAAAAAATATACTCCACAGATTTGGAGAAACTTTTTTCCGTTCTTCCACCTTTTTGTTTTCTGACATTTTCTAGACCAAAGATTTCCAAAGATTCTCCGATTGTTGTTGGAAAGCCAAAGGAATGTTTCCGATCATTTTCGAAAACTTTTCCAAAGCTACTGACAAGTTCCCCTGAGACTTCCAAGAAAGTGTTAAAGATGTTTGAACTTACTCACAAGAAGGAATATCTTGACAAACCAAATAATTTTTTTTTGCCCCCAAAACATGGGGACCTGAGCCCCCCCATATTTCCCTCCCCCCCACCCCCCCCTGCTCTGCCGCCAATGATAAGGGAGTACCTTGGGTCCATGCATACTGAATCTTCTTTGTGATCTAAACCCATAACAGTTACTTCATGTCATCATCAGTGTCTTCCTTTCTTTTCTCTATCACCCTGGCCAGCCCACTTTTCCTTTCCTCTTTCCATTTGCTTTCCATTCCCTTCCCCCATCCTCTTCCTGCACACTCCTCTCACTCATTTTTGGTCTCCTTCTCTTCTTCCCCTCCCTGCAATCTCCCTACACCTTTCTTAATCTGCCCTCCTCCCCCTTGTTCTTGAAATATTCTCCTCCTCTCACTTTACCCATTCTCTGGTTATCCCATCCTTTCCCCTCCCTCCTCTCTCTTCACTTTTAAGGGGGGACCTTCTTAACTCACTGGGAGGCGCGGGGCCATGGTCGCGCCCCCGAGCGAACGGCCCGGGTCGAGGCCTGGCCGGGGCGCGGGGAGACACCCCCAGTGCCTCCTCCACCCAGGGAATGGGCGGTCTGCTGGGGGCCCTGCGATGACGCATCCCCCGGGGGGAGCACCCAGGCGCGACCGGGAAGCTCCGGCGAGGGCCACGGCCGGACACAGATTTACCTTTACCTTACCTTCTTAACTACAGATCTAGAGCAGTTGATAAGGAATTGCTCAAGATGGTTTTTGGAGGGCAAGCTATTTTGAAGCGTTTGGCAATGCTTAATGGTGAATTTTTGGTGGGGAGGACAACTGAATTGAAAAAATTGATATTGCACGCGGTTAACTAGTGCCAGTCCCAAACTGCACGCTAGAATTTAAAATCCCTAAAACTTTTGAGAGAAAAGTAAAGTTCCGATTTTTTTCAAAGAATTAGAGATGACATAATATGTCAGTAATTATCTTTCTTTATAATCCTTTGTATGGAATTACAATTTAATTATATGAACAAAAGAGACGCTACTTAAAAGACAGTCCAAAAAATTCGAGTCTTCAGATCATTACGCCATAACTTTAATAATAATGTGAATTTCCTAAAAACCATACGAAGAATTAAGCACATGGACCTTCTTTATCTGTTGACACTGATTTTAATTCGTATATCTAAATGCCCTTTCAGTTTTAGGGTTTTATCTATTCTGGTCACGTGACTTGTCAAATATGGCCGTGTTTTGAAACTTTTGAAGGACTCTTCAAAAGAACTAAGTTGTGCAAAAATCTCATCCATAGGAGGTTCGGTTTCCAAAATTTGACGGACAGAAATCTTTCTTAGCAACAAATTCGTAGTTAAGAAGGACCCCCCTTAAACATGGGCTGAATGGTACCCTATATACTTAGTGTACTCAAGGGATAAAGAGTTTCTGAGTAGACATGTGCTCCATACATGCCTCTCTTCAGTCAATAAACTAGTGGGTAACATTCTGTAGGAAATGCTTCAGTCCTCAAATGTTTTTCAATAAAATTATAAGACCCCTTAAGGCTTTTACAATATTAACAAATGGTAGCTAACTTGTAAAAATGCCTTTGCTTTTAAGGGTTATGGAAAAATATTATGTTGGAGAACTTGTTTCTGATGAGTTGCCTACCTTTTCAGAGCGAGGGTAAGTAATTTTGCAAAATTTATAATATTTTCGGGTTTAACTGCCAACTGCCAATCTTAGCTGCCAGCGTGACTCTAATAAATCTAGACCTAGCCAAGAACTGTCAGTGAGAGAAAAAATTAATGCAATTGCCTTCAACTTGGCGTTTGCTACATGTTAGAAGTACATTAGTCTGCTGGCCATATTTCATCCAAAAAGAGGAAATAATTGAAGATCCTAGCTAACAAAGTAAAGCTTGATCCTGTATGATCTGTGTTCAGCATGTATCTTTATATGTTTTATAAGCAACTAACAAAAATATAGATAGAAAGGGTAAAAGAAAGGAGGGTGAAAGAGGCATGGATAGGGAGATTTGATGCTCTTGCAACCTTGCTCTAAGTTATAAGTGATAGTCTGACATTGCTTATTAATGAAGACATTGTGAGTTCATAATAATTATACATTGTAAATAAAACACTTAAGGTCGCGGGGGACACCTTAGGCTCATCATTATGCATTTATTTAAAGCGTATGTACGAAGTACAACGACTCACATCGACAACTTGACGAGATATTTATGACTGGAGAAAAATATGGGCGCGTGCGCGTGATTTGTAAAAAATCCCTGTTTCTTTGATATTTTAACCAATTTAAAACAACACTTAGCGATATACGTTCATATAGATTGTAGGAAGTCTTTAAGCTTATTTTTATTTAAATTTAACTATTTCTGCAACTAGTGTACTCAGAGTAATCACAAAAATATTCGGCATAAACAATCGTGTCCTTTTTGAAAACGCATTGTTCTCACCATAAAAGGGTGGAATATATTATGGGTATTAATGGTGGGTGTTTTTTTTTTTTGGAAAAAAAAATTACCATAATTACATCTCTCCTTGGCAAAATGATCGTATTTAGGTCGGGATACCTTCGGAAATCTCAAAGTTTGGACTTTTCCGACAATTTTGTGGCAGAGAATACAGCGCGGATACAGAACTTCATGACTTGCCACTGCAGATAGGTAAACTATGAATACTGTAGTGTGTCATAACAGAAGCGGAATTTTAAAAGAGCGTTTTTAGAAAGAGGTAGGAGACATTAAATTCAAATTTGCACACTTAAACCGCCATAACTTGCTGGCAAACTTATAAATTAAAAAATCCGCTTCTGTTATGACACTCTAGAGGTATTGACTGATTAGTTTTTGTCAAAATCGCAGTGTGCTGTCTTCTATTCGTTCCGCAAACTCTGCCACGAAATCATGTGTTTCCCAATTTGGCACTAACGAGGCTATAACATCGCCGTAAAATGCAATCTACCAAATAAAAGATGACATTCACAATCTTCCATCATTTCGTTATGTCTCTGTAAATTTTGAGCTTAATCGCACCCATAACAGCCGAGAAATAAGCGTTTTTAAAGATGCAGGTCAAGCAAAATTTCCCTTCATGAATTTATTCATGCTGTTGGTATCCCCCGCGATCTTAAATTTGTCTAACAGGTGCTTGTTTTCTTTACTAGACTCTTTTACCAAACAGTAAGGGACAGGGTCAAAAAGCATTTCAAGGATACGAATCAGGTACAAATCAGTGTAAGCCCTGATGAGCTTGCATTGTGAAATTACTCTGACTTGCATTATCTTAGTCTATTTTCATGAAGTCATTTTTTGATACCTTTCTTTCAAAGATTTTTATAATTAAAACCTGCAGTTTCATAATTAAAAAGAATAATGTGCCCAGAATTTTATAACAAAATTTATTATAATGTGCATGTTCCACATCATAAAAAAACCTCCACCTCTAAACAGGCTCCACCCTCACCTCAAAAGTTCTTGATTCAAGATTTTTTGCCCACTTCTTCTACCACCCCTCCTCATCAATACATGATATTACTAATTGCACACCGGTACCAGAGCTGTCATTAAGTTTTTAAGCAGCTGTTACATTGATGTTTAACATTTGACTTTGTATGCAACATGTGACATATAACACCAGTCGACATCTTCACCCATTAAAATTGTGTGAACTCAGCCACCAACAGATGTCATGGGTTATGGCCCTGAATAAAAGCCCTGAATAACAGCCCTTAATACACCTTCCTGCCCTTTTTAGTATTTAGTTCAAGATTTAAATATTTCTTAATAGGATCCCAAGTGGTCAGGATGGATGTGGTTACGTTACATTGGAATTCCAGCTGTGTTACTTCTACTCTGGAGTGCTCAGGTTGGTTTAAACACCCTGACAGTGATTACTGGACTTCTAATTAGTTAAATGACTACATACTGTAGGCCTTACCGTATTTATTTGTCAAACGCCGCCCTCAAATAAACGCCGCATCTTAGCTTGATGCGGCGTTTATTCGATAATAGAATCAATCAGCAAATGCAGTAGTAATCAAGTTTAGGCAAGCCTTAATTAAAGAAGTTTTTCCTTGATTGTTACAATGTTTTAAGATATTGTAAATGCTTTTTCAGACAAGCAATAAAACATTTTTCTCTTTTTAAAGTTCAATCGATCAGTTACGGTACTACTGTTAGCAAGAAATAAATTGAATTTTAAATAAACGCCACCCTTGTATAAACGCCGCCCTCAAATAACACCGCTCTCGAATCACGAAGAAGTTATAATAAACTCAGCAGTGTTTAATCGAATAAATACGGTAATATGCATTGCAGTCACTGTGATGGCATAGCAAGGACTGATCATGACAAACTGGCATAAGCAAATTGCATTGTGTACACTTATTATAGGCCTGCAATGCGCAAAAAGAGCTGGAAGTTTATCCAGCCTCATAGGCTCGCAATCCGTGCAAAGTGCTAGGCTTATAAAACACAGTAAACAGCCTACAATGTGCAGATACCTTAAGTGGCTGTTAGTTGACCATGTCCAACAGGACCCATGCATGCAATTATGTTGTTAATTATGCAGATTTATATTAGTTTTATTAATTTTTATATGATGCCGATCTGACTTGTTCTCTTCAGATGTTCTGGCTGGCCCATAACTTTTTCCTGTCTTGTATTGCTGCTGGTTTCATGGGATGGATGTGTGCTATGATTGGACTGGTGCACAATCATGATTCCAGGTAATGATTGTTTCATTTTCTCAATTAGATTAGGTTATCCATGCCTACCTAAAGATAAAGTAGAGAGTGTCCTGGTAATATTTCAGGAATATTAAATGTAATTTTGTTGAACCTCAAATTTTAAGCCCATATAATTTCAAAGTTTTTAATAATAATAATCTAATTTATATAGCACTAAAACTTTATAAAATTATTCTAAACCGCTTTACAGGTAAGATAAAATCTTATAAATTAAAAAATATTAAAAATACAAATATTGCTTTAACGCTGATGTTCTACAATATTGAAATGTGTTTGTCATAAGGCTCAGCGGAAAGCTGTGAAAAGTGGTCTTTCATCAAGTTGGTTTGCATATCGGAAAATCTGTAATAAATATTCTGCTCTTCTCTGGTGACTCCAAGAAGTTATTCAAATTGGTTGCATTCCTCTGTAAGGGTCCTAATGATAGTTAACTTATACTATTAGAAAAAAAAGTCAAGTTCTAGTACACTGATAATGTTGCCTTGCACTGTTTCTAACTGAAGGAGTGAGTAATTATTACATAAACAGGTAGAATCTAAAATGTCATTGCCTGCTAGACTGGCATACTCTGGTCCAAGGAACAAATCACACAAGAGGTCTCTAAATGTTTTGCCGTTAGTAATAAAGGTTTTTGTTGGTCTTTAACTTTAAGCCACTGTGCCGTGACCAGTCGCCCTGTATTGTGGAGAGTTGTTGGCCATATTCATGACTTCTTAAATGGTGCATCATTCTATATTTGGATCTATCAGGTCAGTGACTAATAATTTGTAATTATTAGACTAATTTATAACATTATTATTAATAATTATAATATTATTTGTTAGAACTTTGCACCTCACTTAAACTGTTTGTTCAAGGGTTACCAAGTAAGCTAATTAAACAACAAAAGTGAAACCTTTGTAATGCTCTGGCAAACTCACAGCTGGTCAGAGCAAGTTGTGAAATAGTCTACCATGGATAGCTGATAGACCAGTTACCATATTTGTTCCATTTAGCGCCCTGGGTGCTAAAGCATTAAATTTCTGGACCTTGATAGTAGGTGCTTATTCGAGGCTGGGTGCTTACTAAATTTTCATCATAATTTTTCAGTAAGTAGTAAGTTTATTTTGCAACAAAACAATGAACACTGGTAATAACAAAACATAAATATGTACCAAAGCAGAATTTTAACTGTACATTGCACGTTTTTGTTTAAAAACAAATCTAAGAAAACTCGGTCTTCGCGGAAGTCTCTTAGTAGTACTTAAAGTCCATTTCAGATCCCATTGTCACTAAGGTATTCTCTGGCCGGGCCACTTGCCATTTCCCCAAGGGTGGCCGCTTAATAAGGGTGGTTGAGGGGCAGGGTTGGGCACGTTTTTGAGGCTGGGCACTTATTAACTTTTCCTACCTACAGAGTAGTTGCTTATTTGAGGTTGGGGCTTATTCGAGGTTGGGAATAAATATGGTAGTTATGAAAAAGAAGGAATAAAGCTTGGAGTGCTTAAAACCTCAATTCACATGCAACAAAAATGAATTTGTTGTAAAATATTCTCTTGGTAATCTTGTCCCTTCTCCAAGTCTCCATCAGTATCATGTTAATGGCTTGTCATCAACATCATCATCATCATCATTATCGTTATTTCCAAAAAGTACAAAAAACGTTGTAATAAAGTCGTTGTTGTGATTGGTAGGCTTTTAAAGTGGCATTTTGTTGGTGGATAGATTTTGTTGGAGGTAGTTTTATTAAGAACGCTTCTTAAACAACTAAAATGCCCATAGATCACCGAGCAAGAACTTGACGACTGTTTTTCTGCCAGTGAGACAAAGTCAAGTGTCTATATATTCAACAAACTCTGGTATTCTACTGAGCAGTCAGTTTCCTTTGTATTTGACATCGGCATTGATATCACAACCACTAATTTGGTGAAGTTCTAAACAGTTTTTATATATTAATATTAATAATTATTAATTATTATTTGAACATTGATACGTGTAGCATGTCTTTGGCCATCATCCCTACACCAACATCGATGGCTTAGATCCTGATATTGTCACAACTGAAAATGTAAGTATAAATAATGCAGTCTCTAAAATTGTTTCTTGTTCATTCTTTTTTCACATTATTTCAGTTTCTATTGGCTTCAAATGAACCACTTAAAATTCACCAATAATTAAAATGATGGTTTTACTTGTAACAAAATGTCCTGTCCGACCGTCTTGAGAATTTCAAGAAGGGGTATATATACCAATGTGGATAGGAGCAGTGATCTATGCTCAGTGGGAAATTTTACTACTAAAGTTTTTACACTTAAAAAATGTAGTCATGTATTTTAATTTTAGTGAACTTGTAAGTGTTAGTTATATTGCCTGGTAGGTCATAAACAATCAGTATTTAACATCTAAAGAGAATAAAAGATTTACAAGTGACAATATTAATATCCTTTTCTGGGGCATTGTGTCCACCAAAGATCACATGTACCTCAGTAGATTCTTTGATGCATGACTGGTTTCAATCAAGATCTATATTTACGAAATGCTGAAAATTTTTCAATGATACATGTAATATTAATTATATGTAGTAGTACCATATTCACAAATTTTTAAAAAAAAAAATTAAATTAAGACATTTTCTTAAATAAATTTTTTTGACATTCCTTTCTGTTAATATTATTGTTTTGCAGGAACCAGATATCAGACGGATCAAGTGGACTCAGCAATGGGTGCCTCGTTATCTATATCAGCATGTCTATGTGCCCCTTGTTTACTGCTTGGTAAGTTATTGAGGGGCGGTGAATTGTCCTTCGAAAAAAAGGAGTCTCACAGAATTTAAGCCAACTGATATTTCAGGGGTCCCGTTGTCTTGATTTTTTCTTTGATGCCTTCTCAGAGTCTCGATTTCTTTTGTAAGGCTATAAAGGTCTTGGGCTCTGACCATTCAACACGCCTTTATTGGAGTCAAGTTATTCCCCACTGAGTACAAAATGTCTGTCACATCAGGTACTTAAGGTCATTATCCTGAAATAGAACTGAACATAGATTTTTTACCAAACTTCCCCTACTGGTTTGTTACTTTAAGGAAACTCAAATTTTGAAATAAAAAAAAGGGGACACCATATTCGTTTAGGAGCAGGAAGACCTTGTACATTCCATATAATTCCTTTACAATTCCTCTGCGAGAACTGGCAAAGTTTACGTTTTTATAGCGATAATTTATTTTTCAAATATAGGAATTAATCTGTTTTCATTTTACAGAAAAAAATTGATCGCTACACCCAAAATATGAGAAAAAATTAATAGGTCACCACACTCGTTTATGAGAAAGCGACAATTTTCTTCTCTCGTGGACTTAGCCTGCACATAGAAAAAAGCTGCCATTTTGTTTTTTGTGCACGTGCTAATTAGTATGGGTAATCAAATGGTGACGAGTGAAATTAGGAAATAATTTCACGCGCGTTTTGTCAAAATTCTAATAATTTCCCGAGCCTTTAGGCGAGGGAAATTATACGAATTTTGACAAAATGCAAGTGAAATTATTTCCTAATTTTAAGAGTATAACATTTGAT
Organism: Oculina patagonica; assembly: GCF_052425735.1. Taxonomy (NCBI): domain Eukaryota; kingdom Metazoa; phylum Cnidaria; class Anthozoa; order Scleractinia; family Oculinidae; genus Oculina; species Oculina patagonica. The sequence continues at coordinate 20,467,586 of NC_135761.1, forward strand.
TACATTTTAATATCATAGGTGACAAATTACGCTTGCAATCGTAGGTTTTTGACTGCTATAGTGCATCGCGAACTCCGAGCTTTGAAATGTTGAAAGCATACATTTTGCTTAAGTTCGCAAGTTGTTTAGTCTTTGAAGAGAACCTTTGAGAGATTCCTTTTTGCTGTTGACAAAAAGTTTCAAATATGAATCAACCGTCAGTTATTTCTCACATTATGACCATAGTTCGTCTTGAATGAACTGAAAATGGCGCCCGTGTAAAACGCTCAGAAATCCGCTCGATGCCATTTATGTAATTGGCTTAAGCCTTGAAGTCGTTTTGACGTTTTGAAATATAAAATATCATTCAAAGTTTTATTACATGGCCAAGGCTAGCTGGCTAAGATGAAATACAAGCGAAAGTGTACAAAGTTTAAGCTTTAAAACATCTTTTAACCCGGACGCCATCTTGCCGCTAACTACGTTGCCATGGCAATTTTATAATTTCACATGTGAAATTATAAATTAACGTTAAAATTTCGCGCCAAAATTAAGGAGTAATTTGTCACCTATGATATTAACTGAATAATAACTTGCTATCCTGCACCAATTAAGTTTTAACCCTATTCAAACCGGGGGGGGGCTTTTGAGGCCCGCGCTGACTTTGAACTTTTATAACTTTTTTAAGATTTAACCAAACGCTGCCAAACTTTCTGAGTTTTGCTAAAATTTATCTGGCAACAAATTGGTAGGGTTAGATGATGTGTCAGGAACTTGACATCACCATGGCAACGGCATTTTGACAGGCATGTTTTCCCAAATTTGTAATTTTGCGTGTTTCTGTTAATAAAAATCAACTTAAATGGCATTATTTTTACATTTTTACGGGTTTAAAGCACATTTTTATTCATTTTGAGTACTTTGCAATGATTTTGGGTGGTTTTCTGGCATTTTGGAAAAATTTTGAAATCCAAGATGGCGGATCCAAGATGGCGGCTGTTTTGACATCATGATGTAATTGTCACGTGATGTGACGTCACCATCCCACGTGACGTATACCAAAAGAAAGAGTTTCGGACGTACAATACATCCTATAAGTTTCATAGTGATTGCTTAAATATTCTGGAAGTTACATAGGGGGGTTTCCGAAGCCCCCCCGGTCTGAGAAGGTCCAAAAAAGCCCGGTCTGAATAGGGTTAATGGCGTCCTAACTTTTTAGATACATGTATCATAGAGCAGTTTTCAATTGAGTGTCACAGAATCAAAACCAACGTAATTACTCTGGCCAACCACAAAGGACACAGACAATCCGGTGAACCAATGCAAACTTGAAGCAAATACACCTAGCCAGCAAAAAATGCGGGAAAACGTGCGCAAGCGAATCGCAATTGGTTTTGGCAACTTTACTTCTGATTGGCTAAGAAAGTGGTGCAAGTATTTTTGAGCCAATCACTAAGCAAAGTAATGCAAAACGAAAGCAAACGCGAATTACTTTCAACACTCAAGTGAAAACCGCTTTATGAAAGTATTTTTTCACCCTTTCTCTCTCTGTCTCTTTCTCATTTTCAACAGCTTGGTCTAAAGACTAGAATTCAGGATATTACAATACTGTTCTTCATTAAGTCAAATGGTGAGTTTTTATTAGTCTGTTTTTATTGTAAATATCAATTTTAATTCTTTTTATTATTATTATTTTTATTTATTTTATGTGTCCCCTATTAGTAGAGAGTGTTTCACTCTCGGCTAGAATTCCTTTGACACATTAATAAAGTTGTTGATTGATTGATTCGTTTGGTGAACTGCTAGTTAAGTAGACTGCATGTAGTTTTTTTAAAGCAAAAGTTTTTGTGTTAACTATGATAGCATAATATAAGGGTGTACTTGTATCCAGTGACCAACAAAATAAGCTTTGAACAACAAAGAAAGGCATGTATAGTTTATTCTACAAGGTGTGATTAAATGCAATCAGTGGTTTGTAAATAATTTTGTTCCAAGTAACACTGTCAAATTTGTTGGTCAGACTTTTTCAAAGTTTTAGGCCTGACTACTATCCTGTCTGTCCGTAGCCAAACCACCTTTGACAACTTTCATGACTAGTACAGTACATTTTAGCAATGCTAGGCCACTATTAGTGGATTTCCAATTATTACCAACACTTTCATTGCATTTTCAAGTAGCTCTAAAACATGTTGACACATTTTCTTTAACTCACGCTGCTTTGCTGCTTGCGACACTATTGCACCCATCCCTGCAGATTTTAGAGCAAAAGATAGCCTACCGTTTGAGAACCGTTACTAACCCAGTTATCATGATTTATATTACCTGCGGTATTGTTTCATTTTTCAGGTAGCCTAGCTATTTCTTTCATTTAGTTGCATTATACTGATGGAATTAAATTTCATTATATGAAAATGCCTCTTAAATTATTCGCCCTTGTAATGCTTTATTGTCTGACAACGCAAATAACTGCTGCAAAAAAGACCGACCCAATTTCCTTCAGCAATATTTGTATTTCAATTGTATTTCTCATATTGTCCTGCAGAATTTGTTAACAGAGTATTTGTTTTCCAGGTATTATTCGTTTAAATCCTCCTTCAAGGTCACAGTTAATTGTGTTTCTTAGCGGCAAGCTGTTTTTCCTAATGTATAGAGTGGTGCTTCCTTGTTACTTACTCTCAGTTTGGAAAATGGTATGTTGGATATTCATGGTGCCTCTTTACAATAATTATTGCTATGTGCCTTACAGTTCATATAACCACTGGTTGTCTACAGATCACGAATTAACCGAGGGAGAAAACATTTCACATAATTTAACAGACTATAGTGCATGAACGTGCAAAAATAAAGAATAAAATAGTACAGTTTTCTCTAACTCAATATCATATGTGTCAGTCAAACAAATGAGTAAGATATCTTTTTAAATATCATTGTGGAAATACGTTATCATGAGTTAGGATATTTTTATGTTAAAAAAGCCACATTAACTTCTAATAGAGTTTAGAGTTACAAAGCAGCATTCTCCATTATTAGATTGAAAATGGATTTGACCACTATTGTCGTAGTTTATTTGAAAATATTGCATTGAAAGAGTTGTTTAATCCATCAGGTTGTACTCTTTATTATTGCGGACATTGTTGCCAGCTACTGGTTAGCTCTGACATTTCAGGCGTCTCATGTCGTGAGTGAGGTTAGTGTAATCCGTATGTTACCCATGAAGCATTCGGCTACCCCTGTTGAACAGGACAACGCCTGACTGAATGCAATTAATATTTGAAATTTGATCTTTTTAATCACGTAAGACCTGTTTCATTTTTGGTGTTTAACTTTTTAACTTCAATTATTGTAGGTGGATTGGGTAGAGCCTGAAAAAGATGGGAAAATGACACAGGATTGGTAATAAAGTGCATTTAATTTTTAAACAATTTTAGGGTATCTTAAACTTGCACCTTCAAACTACAAGCATTCAGTGCCTAACATTACGACCTTGTGCGTTAGGACCACTTCAAAAAAGCAAGAGGACAAAATAGCTGCAAAGAAAGATGGGGGAAAAAGAAGAGTAAAAAATCGCTATGTAACATCGTTAGCCCGCACAACGCGCGAAGTGATGCACCTTAATACTCTTTGCACGCATTGCGTGCCAGTTATGCTGCGTTGTCTTTTTTTTTTACCAATTGATGGCCACTTTTACATTTCTGAAAAGTTCATAACATGATATGTACATACTGCATACTAAAGCCATACCTATGTTTTCTAACAAGTAACATCCTTTGTACTTTTCACTGTTAAATATTGCGATCCTTGAAATCTTCTTACAGGGCAGAGCTCCAGATTCAAACAACCCAAGACTATGCCACAGACAGCTGGTTTTTCAATGTTTTCACAGGTAAGGAAGCTTCAAATATAAGTCTGTTAGGATTGTTATGTCCTTAGCCATTTTATTCCTTTAGCCAGTACAGCTGGACGGAGCACGAAAGACATGTATTGGGCTGTGCGCTTTGCTTCGCTAACTGCCAGTTTTGCAGGCTACCCAACTACACTGAATAGCGTCGAGAATCACAATTGTGCACATGGTCAACTATTGATGGTTTTCTTTTTGTTTATGTTTCATTTGTAGGAGCCTTAAACCATCAAACCACTCATCACCTGTTCCCAGGCGTGAGCCAGATTTACTACCCACAGATAACCCCCATTGTAGTTCAAACATGCAAGGAGTTTGGTGTGAGATACAATTACAAAGACACATTCTTCCAGGCGCTTGGTTCTCACATTGGACATCTCAAGAGACTTGGGCAGCATAAAGAAGAACACAAATTTGTTAACTGCAGGAATGACTGAGGTGTCAACAGTTGAAGAAACCTTTGTGCAGAACTTCTTCGAAAATCCTCGTAAAAACAATCAGAGTTATAACTTAATCTATAACTACAATAGTGCTTTGGAGCGCGCGACATCACGTGGTCATGGAGCCGTGTTTATACTTTTTGTTGCTTAGCAACACTACAAATGGAAACCGTGGGCCCAGAGTAGTTGTTGCACGTAGAATACCGACTGGAATGAGTTATTCCGCACAATATTTTGAGCAATATGGTCTTGTCCGCAGAACAAAGAAGATTCTGTTAAAGGTCCTACATAAAGACAAAGAAAAGGGTGTCCCTTGTGTATTTTAGGGAATAGTTCTGTCTTTTCTGGATTAAATATTTTTAAGTTAGTGTGTTGTGTAAAAATGCACAAGTTTGGCACGAGAACAAAAGGGTGTAAATGGTGTGTACGTCGTTAGAGTCAAGAAGTAAAAAATGTAATATAAGTTATTTCCACAAAGGCAAATTTAAATTTCATCAATCACTTTACACTAGGTAGGATCATTTCCGAAGTTATTTTAGTGCAAGTTGATAGTGGTGGATATTTCATTCAGCCATCTCATCTATTCATAGCGTGACAATACTTAAGCAATTGGATACTGAAGAAGTATCAGTATGTATAAGGTTTTTTAGTTGTATATGTACTTCAGCTTGCATAAAGGGAAAGGCAAAAAACAAAAGGGCAAGTAAACTAAATCAGTAAAAAAACTATCTTATTTTGTACAACGTTTCTTAAATCAAGACGTGAGGTTAGGTGTGTGGTACCTTAAAAATAGGTTTACATATTTCAGTGAAATATTTTTTGTACTGGGCTAAATTACAATTTGAAATTAATTCGATAATACTGAATATTTTATCAAATGAAGTATTTTTTAGCACTAAAATCAAGATATGAACGTTTTAAAATTCCAAACTGTTTAAAAAAATATGTTGTGTTAGGATTTCAATACTGTCATTCTTAAAGAGATGTGTATCTAATACTAATAGCTCATGTAACGTTAGTTAATTGTGTGTGTTGTTATGAATATTGTGATTGCATTTAAAAATCTGACCTAAGAGAAAAAATATAGCATCAAATAATTTTTATGCTGTTGTTGTTGTTCCAATTTTACTGAGACGTCCTCTCTCCCATTGCCCTTCTTTATGGTGGATCCACGACGCGACGTGCGAAAAATTGAGACAATGTATGAACGGCTGCGTACACGTTTACGCAGGCCGTTCATACATTGTCTCTATTTTTCACGCACGTTAAAATTTACGCGTCAGTGGAAATCCATCATTATTGTCCTTTTTCCTTGGCAGATTCGTTTTGCCGGATTCCACTTATTTCATACTCGCAGCGATCATCCCTCACGCTTGCTTCTTCATATAGTTTACATTTTTAAAACCTTTGTTGTGTGTGAGGGGTTTTTTTGGAGAGCTATCAGAAATGGTATACCTTTTGCTGAATTGTAGTCTTTTTTCTGTAGCAACTCAATATCCCCTCGACTCGAAAATGCACACAAACCTTTTCCTGCTTCGCCACCGTTCTGTTTGTAAAGAAAATTGCCACTGGTTAGAATCGGTGACGTCATTACCGGGCCGGAACATTTAAAGTATACTCTGCTAGAGAGCAGAACACTTAGAATATATGTACCGCCCTATATATTTCGGAATAGGAATACCGGTCAATCGAGCAGATAGGAGGTTGTTCTAAACCTCTTATTCTAAAATACAGTCAATCGAATGTATCTTTTCTATATAGCGTCTTCACTTATTGAAAGAAAGACTAAAAGTCAAACGCCATTTTTTTTTTACGAATACTCAACACTTTGCCCCGCTAATGACTTAGTCGCAAACGTACGCGTTTTCACGCCAATTCTCAAGTATTTGGCTTTTTCTCTTAAAATATTGCTGTTTGTCTTAGCTAGCTATTTGGAAAGATGTTGGTCTACAAATTAAGAAGGAGCTTAAAATTGATTATTTTTTTAATTAAGGAGGATGGGGTTTGAAGGTGACGTTAGCAGTTCGAACAAGTTTCAACGCACCAGTCAAACATTTATGCTTCATAAATCAGTTCTTTTCAGGCCCGTTCACTGGTAGGATACATTATGGTGGGCGGGCCCTTTTGTTTTGAAAAAGTGGGGGGGGGGGAGATAAGATTTTTTTTTTTTTTTTCCGGCCCGGGGGGCTTACAGCAATGCGCGCGCCACTGTAAACACTCTACAAAATTTTGGATTTAGTTTTCAACATCATTGTATTAATGTTTTGACAACTTTCTCGGATGTTCCGTTTGATTTCATTAGTCCAATTTTAAGAATTTTGAGGGATAGAGTTGACATGAAAAATGCATATTTCAAAGCGGCGTACGACGCCGTCAACTCCGCCCCCGCAAATTCTGATTGGCCAAATGGAATGGAACCTATTGAAAAGATGCATCAAAAAGATGTCAAAGATCATAATCGTCGTGTGGCAGTTGCAATAGTTTAGGGAATACTCCTGGATCAAGAGTTGGCTGGTAGATTCCTTACTATGTCAACAAAAAGAAAATTTACTTGGCAGGAGCTTGCTTCTTTAAACGAGGAACATAATGCACACCTCGCCGTTCGCGGAAAGGTAAGAAATCCAGGCCTATGACAGTTTTATTTCGCACAGATTGTCCTGCAATGATTACGTGAAAACAGGCATGTTATGTCATCTGCGAGCGGCTCGCAGGGTAGATTGATTTGTTTACCGTTATCTTTCCCGCCCAATTTCGAATGTGCTTTTTCACATTAAAAGTTGGCGATCCAAAATTCCATTTGACAAGTGAAGGTTCCAATTTAAACATAAAATTAGGCATTTCGAGTTCACCATTCATATAATATTCAACTCTTATGCTTGATTGCTTTTCTCCAGTATTCAATATTCACGTTTCTGCATATATTCGTCACGCATGCAAGCTCATGTAGTAAAGATTGATAATTTTTTCGTGTTTCTGTATAGTTATTCAAACACGAGCGGAAAGTTTAAAAATATACTATAGAAATTAAAGCCATACGAAAGTGGTTCTGTTTAGAATTTTTCTTTATTGTTTCTATAAATATTGAAATGTACATGGTATAAACATATAACAAACTAAACAATTTAATTTTTTCCTTATAGTACAAGGATCACCACAGGTGATCATTGCTAATTGCCATGGAGAACACGCCCCTTTCGGGCTAGCCTTCAGCGGGTTTAGCGTATCGGCTTTCAGATCGCTCTACGTTAGCTTCGTGCTAGTCATCGCTTACCCGCCCACTCCACCCTTGCGGTTTTGTTCATTGACCTCTCGTCTAGCGTCCGTTCTGCTAGTCAATAAACTGTTTTGCCCAAACATTGTAGTCTGTGTTTGATATCACAAGTAATTAACAGAAAGTAACCCATAGTGTTCACGCGAACACTCTGCAAAATAACACGGAGTTCAAACAATCGAAACGCGCGTTCTGCATGGGCTTTTTCGTAATAGTGTTTATAACTGAATTGTCACCCAAACTTAATGGCATTGGTCTTATTTTAATTATTATGATAAATACTGAACTGTTAACTTTGATTGTTTATAACTGGCCATTTTAATAAGGTACCATTATATGATATTGCATGTTTTCAAAAATGTTCTCCAATTTTATTTCTTACTCCACAGCCATACAATGAGAGACTCAGTTTTGCCCGATCTAATACAAGATATTAGACTGGCAATAAAGCATTCTGCTTGAAAGCTATTAATTTCTTTTTGTCAGGTAAATAAGTGTGGTAAGGTAACTGACCCGTAATACTAGATCGACAACAAACCATTCTGATTGGTTAATTTAAGTTATTGGCCGTGCGATTCATGCAGCACTTTGAGCCGATTAACAGTGTAAAAAAACACACTATCGTTTCAAAAAAAAATAGACAACTTTCGTGAAAAAACGCAAATAACACGAATTTTTATTAAGTTAAAACATATTTAAGACAATAACATGATCGTACTATGTACATTCACGGACCGTTGTTTTTTCCTTTTAGGTTTATGACGTCAGTAAATTTCTTGCTCGTCATCCGGGTGGTAAAGATGTGTTACGCATGGCGGCAGGAAAGGATGTGACAATTGTGTTTCAGTGCTATCACGCTTTCAGTGACCTTCCTTCCAAGTAAGCTATAATGTTGATTCCGAGGGATTATGTTCTTGCACATTCGCTTTTGAGGGCCTCACGAGGGGGGGGGGGGGAGGGGGGGGGGGGTCCATGTTCCCTTGTTCCCCAAAAAAATTTCCTTGTGCTCCCTTATTCCCTGACAGTATTTTGTCGATTTAAAGTTTCTTGTTCTCTAACATATCAGAAACTCGGCTTTTGTTCCAGTGTTTGTTTTGTTCCAGCATTATTTTCCTTGAACATTCTTAAATATTTTGTATTCTCTTGTTCCCTGAAACCCCTGGGGAGCCTCACTTTTCCTCCACCTTCTGAAATCCCTGGGGTACATGCATTCTGAAGTATATAGCACCAAAACATCAGGGCGCTCTTGAAAACAAAAATATATGGAAAAAAAAATGCGAACCAAAAATTCAAAATTCCCTTGACGCTTTCGTTCTACCGTTTGAAAACGTCACGTAAAGTCACGTCATGTCACGCCCTACTATTTAAAACGCCACGTCAACATGTCACACACATGCCTGGTAGACTTGCCACAAGTCGATCTCACAAGTATTGTAAGCGAGCTTTTGGCCTAGATGTGGCCGAGCGAGCGACGGTTCGAAGTTGTGACAGGCACAGTTTTCCAGACGGGGTGATTCCGAACCACAGGACCGCAGGAGCACCAAACCTACACGCCTAAAAACTGAGCCTAGGGTTGTGATTGGTGGATTTCAATTCGAGGTTCTGTCGGCTGTCGTCATACACTACTTATAACTAAAACGTTAACTGACAAAACAATTTGTTGAGTTTTCAATTTCAATTTCAGAGTTTGTTTGTTTTTTATAGGCGCTGAAACGGCTGAAAGGCTGAAATTAAAAGGGAAAAGAAATAAAATAAAACAATAAAAATTAACACCAGGGGCCTGTTTCTCGAAAGTCCCGAAAACGTTTCTGGCCCGTAAAACCATTTTAAACTATCTTAAAAAAAAAACAGAGAAGTGTTTAGGCCTAAAACTTTGTATGAAGGAGACCTCTGTTCATATGAAAAATATTATGGAATTAAACAGCTCTGTAGTTATAAGGTTTGAGAGTTTTTTCTATGGATATTCGGGTGCGAAAACTTTTCTGGAGCTTCGAGAAACGCGCCCCAGGTTTATCGTGTTACTCTCAGCTGTTATCAGTAAATAGATTGGAGGGTGAACCTTGACCCAGCTTAAATCGATCTTTATACTAGCTAGCCTCCTTCCTCTTGCAGGGGCGGATCCAGGATTTTTCTTATAGGAGGGGGTTCACCAATAAACCGTATTAGAAAGCCGCAGGTCATCTCGGGGGGGGGGGTGGGGGGGGGGGTGGTGCGCACCCCCTGAACCTTCCCCTAGATCCGCCCCTGGCTTGTTAACCACATCTTGCTTTCGACTGCTTCAAAGTGGCCGTGAATGAAACACCTGGATTCCTCTCATGACCTCTTGATATTCTAAAACACGTATATATCCAGGAGGAGAAGAATCGACTTGGTTTGTCAAGAGATGAAGTTCAACCTTCAGTTGCAAATGGATTATTGTAAAATGGAGATGTTCATGGCGAATGTTCTTTAGCAGAAGAGACCCAGCCAAAGACAATCCTGTCTAACTGCTTTCCGCCTGTTACCAGAATAAAAAGCAATGTCGGAATAAACAATTAACTGGAATTCATTTTTTCAACAGAATATTAGAAAAGTATTACGTTGGTGATCTGGTTTCCAATGAGTTTCCAACTTTTCCAGAGCCTGGGTAAGTTTGACTTTTTTGCCAATACAGTAAATTAAACACCCGCATATAACAAGTGAATTAAGTACATCAGGCTGGAAGTTGGCCAATAAAGCACATTATAAAAAATACATGTTCTTATATAAAAGAAACATGATGCCAGAATAAGAAAGTAACTCATATTAAAGTACTATGGCGTGCATGGTTGTATTACTTATTTTATTAGGAATAGTGTTTATTTCTTTGAAATTAATTTTTTAGTGTAAGAAATAAAAAAATTGTATGTTAATTAAATCTCAAGTAATGGAAAATCTATAGTATTTCTGAGACGAATTTAAAGAACGTTTTTCAGAACTCAGCCTGAAAATGTTCTTTTATTTCTCATCAAGAACCCAGTTAATAAGAACTTGATCAGCCTGTACCCAAAATCATAGCTGAGATTCTTATATGCGGGTGTTTACTGTATTACATGATAGGTACTGTAGCTCATAGACCTTTAATATAATGTAAGTGTTCTTTTTTGTCGTTTGTTTTGACAGAGCCTTTTACAACACATTAAGAGAAAGGGTACGAAAACACTTCAAGGACACGAATCAGGTACGTTGTCTATAATCGATCAACATCGCATACGTTTTGCCGCGCTTTACGCTAGCTACATTTTTCGAGTTTAGTTCATTGGATTGTCTGTGTCGTTTGTGATTAATTTTTAAAGGTGATTACTTTGGTCAGTGTGGCTTTACGACGCTCAGCTGAAAACTGCTCTTTTGCACAAATATTGGCAATGCTTCCCACCTAAACATCTCCATCCCGAGTATCTGACCAGGAGAACTAGAAGCTGAATAAGCCAAACTGGCCCAGGATCATTTCTTGCGGTATCAAGAAACACTGACGAAAGTCGTTGGCATACCAACTCCCATCCCCTCCATGCAATGTTGGATAGTGCATACGCCTAAACACCTTGTTATTAAATATTTTCATGTTTCAGTGGAAAAAAACAGCAAGTGTGCAAAGATTTTGTCATTGATTGTAGGTTTACGTGTAGTTTTATTCCTCCAGTTACTTTGTACTTTAAATTAATTTTAACAGGATCCGAAGCGCTCAGGGTGGATGTGGTTACGGCACTTTATTGTGCCAACAATGGTAGTGCTAACGTGGTTTGCACAGGTTGGTTGTCTAAAGGACGGTTGATAAATTATTGATTATAAAACTGTCATTTTTGCTCTGTTTTGCATTTAAAACGTGTTTTGAAAACCTGGAAGTTGAATATACTAGTAATAATTAACTGCAATTTTGCAGAACAATTTCGTAACATAAGCTGCTGACCCACTACAGGGGGCTCTCACATCGGCTATTAGCCTGAATTACAGTTTTGGCGTATTGGAGGTCTGGAATTGAGAAAGGTGTGGGGTCTGGGACGGACGAAAACATTCGGAAATATTAATGCTCGGGACGACATCCGATCACTCTACGAGTTCAATATAGTGACATTTACAAGGGGTGAAACTATTAGTTTTCCATGGTCGCATGTTTCTGCCAGTTTGGGGCCACGTGAGTGAAAGGCCATCTTACAACCGGAAGTAAAAATGTAACTTGTGGAAGAGACAGCAATGCATGCAAAATGGTATAATTTCACCCAAAAATTCTAAATCTCTTGAAATCCTTATATATAGTTTACGTAAAGCTGTTTAAACAACTTCGGCGGCGGCCTTGGATTGAACGTAAGTTTAAAACATTGAAAGAAACTAGTCCGTCATGAAATTGTCTAAAGCCATTTATTTGATCTGTCGGTTCAATACCTCCCTGTAGCTGGGAATTATAGGGAAATGGTCAAAACTATTGTACTCAGACAGCAGGGCCCACCACTCTGCAAACAGACAGGCGACCTCTTCATGTACCCTACCTTTCCCACCAAAAATAGCCCCCACTCTATTAGGAGTAGAAACTAAGAAAAGGATTCAAACTTCCTTGTGCCATTTCTCCAGCAATACAAGCTTCATGCACACCGAATATGAAAGTCTTAACTTGAATTTTGAGGCCAATAAATTTTGTCCATTTGGCTAATCACACAGAAGGTGTCTTGCAAAGCCCCCCTACCCCTACACAAGGTGGGTCCTCCTCGAGTACACTTTTTATGACCACTTCCCTAAAAGCAGTGTTCAAATCCAAATAAAAATTCAAACAAATTCGTCATTGTGGTTCACGTTCTGTAAAAAGCAGAGCCCGAATTTATCCATTCTCGTTGTTGTTTTGCATAGAACGTGCAGGCAGCTGTGTTCAGCTAATTACGCCTTTTGTTTTGCGATCTTTTGATCAGTTCTGTTTGCAGTTCTTGTTTCGGCTTAATGGCGATGAGTTTGAGAAATGACGGCGAAGGCCTTCCTGAGGAAGATGAAAAAAACGAAGAACCATTCAAATTTTCCTCGCCAAGAAAATTCAAAATAGCAGAATGGTAGGTATTAAGAAGTCAAATCTGTTCCGCGTTCAACATATTTTATCGGCAACGAGAACGTCGCCTAACAAAAGGTTTAATTAGAAACCACCGTTGTACACGTGCACTTGGGTTTTTAAATCTTCGCATATTTCTAAGCACCTCCAAATCTCATCTGAGAACGAAATTAAATATCCAGGCGATCATTCTGTTTCCGGAACAAAAACGAAAAAACTTCCTGAATTGAAAAGAACCAATCAGACCAAACAATACCATTTACGTTTACTACCTTAAATCCGTCAATCAATGAATCAAAATTCTTACTTCCGTGGCCCCCAACTGGCAGAAACATGCAACCAAATCAAAGATTTTAAGACGACGCCAGAATATTGTATACCTTAGAAACTTTTTTTGCAAAATAAACCCATGGATATCTAGTTTAACCTTTCTCCTGTCTGCCGAGTAAGTATGGTAAAATTCAGACAGATATTTGGCTGCGAATATATGTCAAATGTGAAGACTGTCATTTCAGCTTAACCCCTTGCCATAAACTAAGAGTTCCGAGCGGTTTTCGAAGATTTCTCCGTTCCAGACTTCGTTCCGACTGACCGTGTATTATTTATTCGGCTCCAGACCACCAAATTGCAGACCGCGTATAACAAATTCATTATGGTCGCTCCGAAACAAAGACGCTACAAAAGCAGGTACAATTGTCTTTTTATTTATCCTCTTATCTGATGTGAGGCCCCCCTGTGCTGACCTTCCAGTTTTTCATTGGTTGATTTGCTTTTGACATTTCTTGATAGCTGTTCTTGGCTCCCTATAATTTCTTCCTTGCCTGTGTTGCGGCAGCTTTGTCGGGTTGGTTTTCTGCACTGTGCTGCATGGTTAACGTCCATGATGCGAGGTAATTAATTATAATTATTATTCATTCAAAATATTTCTTTGTTTCTGATTGGCTTTCAATCCTCGGTTAACGAACAAATTTGGAAGAAGGTCCTATTATGCGACAATTAACGCCATGAACTGTCGTATAATACAGAAAAAAAATAGGGACAGCTGACGTCACGCGGAAATGGCTCTGATGCCGAACGGCCAGAAAGCGCGAAAATGGCCGCAAGATTTGAGCATAACGAAGAGGAAAAAAATTAAAGTAATTAGTAGACAGGGAAAGTCGCAAAACGGAAAAAGCAACGGAGGGCAGAGTCGTTCGATTTTTAAAGCGTTACTTCAAGAGGAAAAAATCTCTGCTCCAACCACAGCGGAGGACTTTGAGCTGTTTTACAAAATATTTAACTTCGTCGAAGTGAGCAAGAAAGATGAAAACCTGTAACAAAAATGTTGCTTTGTGCCATCAGATTTAGCTTTAAAAAACACTTAAGCAAGTGCTAAATATCGACACTATAAGGACAATTAATTCAATGAAGGTAACCGAGTTTAGGGCTTTTCACAAGTTGCTCGAATTTTTTTCAAAACGCTGCTCGAAATTTCAGAAAAGGTGCTTGAAAGTTGCTCCAAAAATCCATAAAGCTGCTTTTGATTTAAAAAGTTGCTCGAAAGTTGCCAAAAAAAATCTAAAATGCTGCTTTTTATCAAGATAATTTCTCCAAATATAGGCTAATTTCCCTTGGAAGGTAAGATTTCTAAGCATTTTCATGCAATTTAAATGCAACAGAAGTATCTAATTAACAATTTCAGGCCGAAAAATTTGTTGAATTACAGGGATTTCTTTCACTGAGAAAAATCGTGAAGATATCGGTGACGCCATGTTTGCTGACTAATTTTGTAATGTTTTAATGCGGAATGAGTCGAAAGTCAAACGTCTTCGGATGTTCCTCGAAAATCTTCGGCAAACTTCGTTAATCTTCGGAAACAATCGTATGGCCTTGGAGCAACACTCGGACAATCTTCGAACCAAAGTGAATCAAGTTGCTTGAAACGGAAAAAGTTTGCTCGAAATATGAAAAGTTGCCAAAAAAGTTGCCGAGCAACTTGTGGAAAGCCTTAACCGAGTTTTGAAGTTAAAATCAAATTATAAAAGGGAAAGTTGTTTGATATTGTGTACTTTTCCTACTGTCAAAACCCGATTGAAGTCATTTTGTGGATTTGGGGCTCTGGAAATATTTTGAATGAATAATAAAACAATTATTGAATTCGCTTTCCAATGAAGAATTATGCAGTTCTCGGAGGCTTCGGCGGATAACACCCTCTCGTCTGCTTTTTTTATCCAATAATTGCTAAATACAATTATAATTATTAATTATGTCAACATGATTTTTGGTTTTGCAAACACAATCCTCTGACCAAAATTATCAAATTATCTACTTGAAAGAACATTTTTTAAACACAAAGATTTTCAAAAGAAAAGATGTCATATATTAATTATTATCAATCTAATCAGTTATTTATTTGACTACGCCAAATAACTATAATGGAAAAATGGATTAAAAGACAAACCTGGAGCTCATAAGTGGATGAGGGGATATAATGGTCCCGACCTAATGAAAGACAATTTGAAAAAAGCCAACCTCCCACATCTTTGTTCTTAGCAGTCAAACAAACGATAATTATTATTTCAATTTTGATAATGAAGGGTCATTAACCATGTATAATTAGCGCGTCATGTATGCTTAGCTTTTTAGAACAGAAACCAAGACTGGTTTCAGTAGTGTAGCAGCTCTCCTCTGCTTGTAATTCTACTGATCCTATAGTGCAGCAGTGGTGGGAGGCGCGGTGGCCTAATGGTTAGCGCGCTCGGCTCCGAGTCGAACGGCCCGGGTTCGAGACCTGGCCGGGGCGCTGCGTTGTGTTCTTGGGCAAGACACTTTACTCTCACAGTGCCTCTCTTCACCCAGGTGTATAAATGGGTACCGGCGAATTTACTGCTGGGGGATAACCCTGCGATGGACTAGCATCCCATCCAGGGGGGAGTAGCAATACTCCTAGTCGCTTAATGCTACAGAAACCGGGATAAGCTCCGGCTGTATGGGCCACTTAGGCTCGGACACAGTCTTTACCTTTTTTTATAGTGCAGCAGTGGCTTTTAGATTAGAGCTAGGGGCATTGTTCTTGTTGTTTGTTTTATTGTTCACTCGAAGGGTAGCGAGCCATTCATGTAAGACCTTGTCAGAGCTGCTAGCTGACCCAATTGTTTTGTGCTGTTGTTGTTGTTGTTGTTGTTTTTACGTGTTTTTTTTGCTAAACACTTTGTTTGCTTTAATGATTCTGTTTCAGTCATTTTGCTGTAACAAGCAATCCCACTATCTGGAGAGTAGTTGGTCATATTCACGACTACCTCAATGGTTGCTCGTATCACGTTTGGGTTCTTCAGGTAAGGGTTATAATAATTACATTAATTAATTAGACACCCAATAAATTAGACTTCCAAGGAAAGATAATAGCTGAATAATTATAGATTTTTCTCTCGTGAATTAATCTGGAACCAAACCATGGGAAGACAATATGATTTTAAACAAGGCCAAATTATAGCTAACGTCTCAATGAAATCTCACATAAGAATTTGAGGAATTGTAAGGGTCCAAATGAAAGAGATCCGCAATAAACCAGCACTGGGTCTGTTAATTCTCTCAGCACTCGTCTAAAGTCTTTTCTTCACGATTAGGTCTGTGCATTATCAAACCCTCGTGTGTGAGCTTTCAAATGAAAACTATTGATCAGTACTTCCATGTGGAAGAAACCCTAGTATGCTACCATTCAAATGAAAGCTACTGAGCATTACTTTCATATGGTACTACCAAGTTATATTATTAGCTTTTGTTTATTTAAAGAAAAACATACCCTTTAATATATTTCTAGCATATTTTTGGTCATCATCCGTACACTAACATTGATGGCGCTGATCCTGATATCAGTACTGCAAAAGAAGTGAGTAATCGTTTATTCCATTTAACTGTTTCACAATTTTTCACTGTGTACAAAAGGAGATCACGGCTTTGTTAATCCCTTAGAATTCTACCGAATGGCTTGTTAGAAATGGTGCCTTTTTGGTAAGATAAAATACAACTTTTTGATCAACTGCACACGCGCAACATTTCAATTGTGTTAATGAAGGTAAAGTTTTGCTTATAGCCTTGAGCGCGCGCTCGGTTCTCGCCAGTATTGAATTCAAAGAACGCGCGGAAACTGTGTTCAGCAACCTTAATCAACTTTTCTGACGAGCACCCCTGCACTTTAACATGGGTGCCTTCCCCCACCCTACCCCCCTTCCCCATCCTGGGTCCGCAACATCGCCAAAATGGGAGTCATGGTAGGGTTTAACCGTTAATTGTAAACCATATCAGAAATTTTAAATTGATCTTGATTGAACTGAACATAGTTGGTTGGTTGGCTGGCTGGTTGGTTTGTTTGTTGGTTGATCGAGATATTAGGTCGATCTTTACTAAGTTCTTTTCCTACCTTTAACATCTGTGCTGTTTTAATTTTCCATCAGAAGCCAGATATGAGACGAATCAAGTGGAGTCAAAATTGGCTGCCTCGGTACTTCCGCCAGCATGTCTACATGCCCTTGATATATTGCTTGGTACGTTTTGATCACGTGACTGTGTTAATCCAGGCTGTTACTGGCGTCACGTAAAACAGCAATTTGGTAGTACCGATTCGGAGATTGCTTCCCATGGGAATGGGGTACTCCCTAAAATGTTGACTATATGAGCACGCTCCGCCCGAAAGGAGTGTTTTTTTTAAGTTGTAGTTATAGAAAAAGGTGGAATTCAAGAGTTAGAGTTACAATAAGGCAGGAAAGAACTGTCATTTAGGTATTGAAACGGAAAATGTAACGAACAGACCCACCGAACGGTCGATTCTCTTAAACATTAAAGGGGCTTTATCACGGTGTTTTAAGTCATTTTTCTGATTAGCTTCAAATTAAAGGAAACTTCAGAATAATGGTTTTCTATGGTAGATAGTAAAACACCAACGGAGTAATAAAACCCGAAAATAAACAAGGATGGTTTCGACTGACGAACATTAAGACGGATTCCCAGGGGGGGGGGGGGGGGTACCCGGGACAAGTGACGGGGAGACGAAGGAGGCAAAACTCAGGACCCAAAAAATCCCTAAGTCTCCCACAACCCAAAACCCGACCAAAAAAAAACGCCCAAAAAAATCCCAGTCAAATCCCTAAAGCCAGGCCGCGCCAAGCCTTTAGTTTGTTTTTACCCCAAAAAATCCCCTATTTAAATCAAGTCACCCAAAAAATACCTGCCTTTTCCTACCCAAAAAACCCGGAATCGACGACCCAAAAAATCCTTCGCCATCCCCGTCCTTGGATCCCGGAGTACCCCCCTGGGGACGGATTATACGCAGCAAACTTGAAAAATTGCCAATTTTTTTCAAGTTGAGTTGTCCGTGACCTAGCTCCTTTAAGTGAACAATTTAAAAAAGAGATGCAGTATCTCTTCGGTAGGCATGTGAAGGGGGTACTATTTTCTACAAAAGGGTTTTCCCTTTCTGTCCAAAATGGTATGTGTAAGGGTAAAGGTATGGACCTCAAGCCGGATCTACCCTGTATAAACGCTTGCACCTATTCGTTCCGTTCCCACTTAATTGCAATGGATTTGGCGCGAAATATTTGGAAAACACCGTTTGCTTTATCAAAATGTACTCCTTTTTACTTGCCAGAAATTTAACCTTTTGTAGAGCAGTTTTATATCTTCCACACTTACATAATTGCAAGTGCTGTAAATTGATAGTTATTCACAAAGATGACTTCCCCTTTCCCAGTATAAAAATCGTTTGCATATTTATTTACTAACACTATCATTTCCTTTTGTCCCTTTGTTATTTACAGTTGGGCTTGAAAACGCACTTTCAGGATTTCTACGTATTCTTGATTCACAAGAAAAATAGTAAGTTCAGGTGTTTGAAGCAATTTTCTTGTATGGACATTGAGCTTAGCATAGGCGTACGGGCACCTTCGGTCCTGGGGGGCGGAGACCATTTTGCCCGAAAAAAATGGCATGGGTTGAAAGCCGAAAAAGAGGCTTATAAAATAGAAAATAAAACGTGCATTGAAATAGTTGTGTACAAACTTCGCCTGCTGCTTTAAGTTCTTTTTAATTCCGTGGCGTCGTCCGAAGGTGTCATACACTGATCCTTTCGGAAATTTTTATTTATTCATTTTAGTTCAGCAGAAATAATTATTTTAGGGAGCCAATTTACATTGTTCCCCTCCCCATTTGAAAGTAATAGAAAATCGTGTAAACATCAGGGATGATTGTTTTAAACAATTTCGTTCAAGTTTTAGCTAGCCGAGAACTAAACATCTGAGTCGAAAGCAAGCTTCATCACTATAACAGCTTTGTTTCAAGGTCTTGCACTAAATCCACCGTGTGCAAATGCTCAAGCTATGGAAAAGCTTATGCAACTGAATCTAACTAGGGGGCACGAGAATTGCGAGAAAAATCGAACATGATTATAGCAATTGGAGAGGAAAGAAAGAGATAAGAGAAATTTGGACTTTTGAATCACAAAGTTCGTATATTTCCAATACTTTTCCTGTTGATGAAATTCGTTTTGAACGTATATTGACTCGACTTTTTGCTTATTTTCTATTTTTTCTCTAGACTTATTGCCCGAATTCTGCGCCCGAAAAATTTTGGCACTGGGGGGGCTGCAGCCCCCCTCGCCCCCCCGCCTCGTACGCCTATGCAGCTTAGTGATTAATGCAAACAACTTCGGCAATTCCAAATGATAACGGTTAAAATTCACCATTGTGTTTCACAGCGTTTTGACGCGAGAATTTGATCATTTCACGTTGTTGTTTTGTAAAGGACGGTAAAGAAATGCGTAAGGACTGATCTATCACGCACATGCAGAGCCGTTGAATTGCTTATTACAATTTTTGTTTAAGGAGCCATGTCGTATTTCTGATGTACGAAATTAAATTTGGGAGTGACGAAAAACCTCAAAAGGATGAGACTATGTACGTTTTTGACCTTGTGTTGATTTAAATATCAAAAAGAACGCTCATTAATTACAAGGTCTGAAATTTGAAGCAAACGAAGCTTTCGACAGTATGTCACGGGTCTTCTTTAGCAAACAAAGTTATTTGACACGACTAATGGGAAAACCATTGTATTATGATAAGATATTGTTGTCTATTATCATTAGGATATTGTGTATAAATAAAGTTTGATGATGATGATGATGATGATGATGAGGATGATGATGATGATGATGAGGATGATGATGATGACGATGACGATGACGATGACGATGACGATGACGATGACGATGAAGAAGAAGTGACATTCCCGCAGTTGTTGCCTTAGTGGCTTGCTGAAATTCCCTAGTATCCTCTTGACTGCCAATGCTTCTTCAGTTTTTAACGTATGGCCCCTAGCAGAAATCCATATAAACTTTGGTCCCTTAGTAGAGATTGCAAACGTGCAGCTGACTAACTCTCAGTATTGATCTTTTAATGATTTCCTTTCCAGGCACCATCACTCTCAATACTCTGCCGACGTCTTATGTGATTATATTTCTTACTGGCAAACTTTGTTTCCTCATGCACAAAGTGGTTCTTCCATGGATGATTCTCTCATTCTGGGAAATGGTAAGATTTAGTAATATTCGTGGTTTTCACTTGACGTCATGAAAATTCTAAAATCCAGAATCGCAAGACCCCTGAATTTTTATCCTTCACTGGCTTTTAGACGTCCTTAATAAATATATTGTTGAAAGCTTTTAGCTCGATAGTACCCGCCGTCTTTCCGATAGAGCTTTTTGATTTTCGGAGTTTCAAGCCAAACGACTTCAAAATGGCCGCCAGAAGGCTGTTTCGTATGCTTAAAAAAAATATCCTCATCCTGTCATTTTTAACAATCTGACTGAACAGTCGAGGTTTGGCGAGAAGTGTTTATTTGAATGATTTCTTGTTTATGTGGGTGAACTGAACCTTTTTCTATCAGAAGAAAATTCCAGATGTTTTTATTAATTTCCGGCCGCCATGTTGGTGCCCATTGGTGGCGTGGGCACCAACATGGCGTCTCCATACTGTGCTATCTAAATTTGCAATTTTTCTTCAAATATCAGGTGATATTCTTGGCGTTTAATGAAATTGCAAGTAGTTACTGGCTTGCGCTGATATTTCAGGCCTCACATGTTGTCAGCGAGGTAGGTTAACAAGTGGAAGTGGGACAGAATGAAATCACAGAATCATCATTTTATTGCACATTGTAAATTTAAATTCATTGTAATGTAGAAGAGTGTTCACAATTAGCTGAAATAAGCTAAATGCCTCCCCGACACTTAAATAAAGCTATTAATATTATTATAATCATCAAAAACAACGTATCAAAACAAACAACAATAAATCAACAACAATTTTTTCATTTGATAAATTTGCTTGGTATCTCGGGGGAAAAAGCCACACTTATGTTGTGACTGATTTCTTAATAAGAAAGACTTCTACTAAAACAGTTATATTAGGCTCTCGTCCATGCCTGTGGACTTGTTCACTTAGCCGAAAACTTGGCCCAGTTCTGTGCCGAGCTCTACTCAGTTCTCCTCTGAATAATTGGACTGCCTCGTCGAGTCACGTGCGAAACCATTCATAGAAATAATTTTATCTACCAGTCCATTTTCATGCAAATCAAACTCATCAGATGGTTCGCACGTAGACTCGTTTCGAAAAGAGGCAAAGGATAACTCGGAAATGGTCTATTCGGTCTAGTTCTCCGCCGAATTCTTTTCTCCAGCAAATTTCTCTATACGGGCGGTAGTTTATATCTACCCCCGTTTGCACTGAGGGAAGGTTTGCCTTGTGGGCTCATATATCTCTCTTACACCTCTCTCGTAACTCTTTTACACCTCTTTGAAACTAACTATTAAAGACTTTGTTGAGCGGCCACCTTGTAGCTTCAAATGCACTCTAGTAATTGTACTTTGAGCGTAATTGTTTTTTTTGTTTTGTTTTGTTTTTTTTTTCTTTTTTTTTTTGGGGGGGGGGGGTTGTTGTTGTTTGTCTGCTTGCTGCTAATAAGAAAACAAATACCAAAACTCTTGTTAGTTCTAGCTAAGATCAAAACTGTCAAAAATTTTTGTTTTTCGTTTGCAAATCAAGAGTTTTTAATGAGATGATTTGAACGAGGGAATGAGGGATTTGAACCCGTTACCTCTGCGAAACCGGAGGTCACGGGTTCAAATCCCGCCGAAGCCCTGATTTTTTTCAGGCTTCTTTCATTGCAATTTCTTTAACTGAAATTTCACTACAAAGATCATTTCTTTACTTTATATCTATCTCCAGTTCAAATATTAATTCTTTCCTTTACTTAACATCATTGTATTCTTTCATGGGAAACATAAAAGAACTCACGGCTGACCTTGCTCCCAATGTGTGGCTTCATAACGCAGTTGGTAGAGCATCGCACCGGTATCGCTGAGGTCACGGGTTTGAATCCAGCTGAGGCTTTTTTTTTTCAGGCTTTTTTTTTGCAGTTTCTTTAATTGCATTTTCACTGAGGACTATTTCTTTACTTTTCATCTTTCCGCAGTTCGAATACGGTTTATTTCCTATATCGTAAGGGAAACACTTTTTTCTTAATCTTGTTACTAATGTACTTATCAATTGCTTTGTTTTTTACACCGGCATAGGTTGAATGGCCGAAGCCAGATGCAAATGGAAAGATCAATCGTGACTGGTAAATGTTTTCTTTGCTAAACGAATCAAAAATCCTATTTTGTAAAGGCTTCTGGTTATTAAAAGGAGCTATGCATATGTCACGGGTATTTCGCAGATTTTTGGTCTAAACTTTTCTCAAAATAGTGGTTGGCAACAAAATCTATAAAATCATTATCTTTGAACATCTCAAGAAAGATATAATCTCAATTTGCGGATAGAAATCAACTTACGGCTATAAATATCGATTTCTTGATGACGCGCGGTAACAACAACGTTAGCATAATACTTTTTTCCAGTTGCAATCCATTTCCATCCGAGCCATCCGAAGCCAAAGATGCTCGTTAACATTTTCAGTACTTTGATATAGCATTTTTTAATAAAAATGGACTATTATTTTCAGTTTTTTTCTGCGACGCAAATATAATTTTGGCTGTTCAAATACCGTAGAATTCCGGTTATAAGCCCCCCCCCCCCCCCGCTTATAAGCCCCCCCGGTTATAGGCCCATTTACCAGGAAACAAAAAAAATACATCCGATTATAAGCCCCCCTCTACCGGATGACAGTACTGAACAGGGCAAATGTTGCTTTATTATGCGTTTTTAACATAAAAACGTATTTCGATCACACTCCCGAGGTGCGTTTCGAAACGTTTTTTTCATTCCGCTTATAAGCCCTCCCGGAAAAGCCCCTCCGCTATAAGCCCACCGAAAAACCCTTATACGAAGTTGTATAAGCCCAAGGCTATAACCGGATCTACGGTATCTGGTAAAATCCGTGGCATAGTCCTTTAACCTACAGATAATATAAAGTGTTCTACTGACTTCAATTAAAAGTTTTCAAAGATCGTCGCTTGTTGTTTCAGGGCAGAGCTGCAGGTTGAGTCAACTCTGGACTATGCCACAGAAAGTTGGTTTTGCAATGTGTTCACAGGTCAGTGAAGTTTTACGCAAAGTGGTGCACGACTGTTTCCTTTGGTCGGGTAGGAGTCGGGTAGTAGTTGTCGCAAGGTTTTATTAATTACATGAAAGGCTCGCTACCCTTCGAGAGAACAATAGAACAAACAACAGGAACAATTGCCCTAGCCTCGAAACAGAAGCAGCTGCTACACTAGAGGACTAGTAGAATAACATTTCAACATTTAACATTTCGCTTGCTTTCTTCCTTTCCCAGGAGGTCTAAACCATCAAGTGGCCCATCACTTGTTCCCAAGCATGTGTCAGAATTACTACCCTCAGATAACCCCCATTGTAGTTCAAACATGCAAGGAGTTTGGTGTGAGGTACAATTACAAAGACACGTTTTTCCAGGCGCTTGGAGCTCATGTTGGACATCTCAAGACTCTGGGACAAGAGAAGGAAAAGCCCATAGCCACCAGAGCTGAGGTGTGGAAGGGTTGAAGTTCTACCAGCACTGTGATGCCACAGCTCCTTTCTTTGTCAAAACATGACTCAGTCTACGATTTTGCAAAGACTTAAATTAAAAGGCCGTTAACACGAAGAATTTGGGGGAGCCGTCAAAAAATCGGTCCGGACAACCATTTACAGAGAAACAGTCAAATCAAAACGGGGCCATAGGACCTTTTTCTTTGGCCTGTCCGTACCCAAATGTTTCTGTCGTGTAAATGGTCCTTTTTTATTAAGTCGTTTTTCAATTGAGTGTCGAAAGTAATTCGGAATTGCTTTGGTTTTGCTTTACTCTGCTCTGCGATTGGTCTAAAAATCACGCGCCACTTACTCGACCAATCAGATGCAAAATCAAAACCAACCGCAACTTGATCACGCGCGTTTTCCCGCCCTTAGAGTTAGGTACGTGTATTTGCTTCGTGTTCTCATTGGTTCATTCTGTTAACGCTTCTTGTGATTGGCCAGTACAATTTTTTTGGTTTTGCTTTTTACGACATTCGCTCTAAGTAAGATAATTACTGGATTAATTATAAATAAAATTTTCTACAGGTGAAAGCTGTATTACGTTAATAATAAATGCATTTCGCTACCAGTTGTTTCACAGAGAAAAACATACTCACGATGACAACAAAATCAGCTCTTGTGAAAAAAGCATTTCCTCTTGGATGTGTTCTTTTTAGCATTGTTATTTGATTGAAAAACTCTAAGAGTGAGAAATAAACCATTAAATAATGACTAATTCGTGTACAATTTAGTCGTTATTGGGTGAGGCAAGTTGATGTATATTTTTAAAAGTACTCAACAGAAGATATCACCACGTCTATTGCTGAGCTGTAGTCTTTGTTCTATAGCGACTCCATATCCCCTTAGACACGCACATTACTCTTTATCTGCTTGTGAACCGTTTTATTAAAAAACCGCCGACTAAAATCGGTGACGTCATTTCGAAACATTCAAAGTATATTCTGTTAGAGAGCAGAGGACTTAGAATCGAGCTGTTCGGATGTTGATAACTTACTCTAAAGTTTTTTTTTCTGTAATACAGTCAATCGAATACACCATTTATATTTAGCATCTCCACTTGATGAAACTATTATTTATGAAATATAGAAAGGCTAAAAATCGAAAAACACCAAACTTTTTTGACGAATACTCAACACTTTGCCCTGTTGATTTAGTCGAAAACGTTTGTCAAGTATTTGGCTTTTATTTTAAATATCGCTGTTTGACTTAGCAAGCTATTTGGAAAGAGGGGGCTTGAAATTATCTCTTTTTTTGAAGGGAATGGGGTTTAAAGGTGACGTTAGCAGTTAGAATAAGTGTTCAGCAATCTAGTCAGACATTTATGCTCCTTAAATCAGCTCTCTCCAGGCCCGTTCACTTACAGCAATGCGTACGTACCTGTAACTACTCTACAAACTTTTAGATTTAATTTTCAACATATCGTTGTATTAACGTTTCGACAATTTTCTTGGGAGGCTCCGTTTGATTTCACAAGTCCAATCTTAAGAATTTTGAGGGTTGGAGTTTACATGAAATATACATATCATATTTCAAAGCGGCGTACGACGCCGTCAACTCCGCCCCCCACAAATTCTGATTGGCCAAATGGAATCGAACCCATTCAAAAGTTGTCAAAAAGCAGTCAAAGTTCAACCTCTTCGTGTGGCAGTTGCGATAGTTCAGTGAGTACTACTGGATCAACAGTGCGCTGGTAAATTCCTTACTATGTCAACAAGAAGAAAATTTACTTGGCAGGAGCTTGCTTCTTTAAACCAGGAACATAATGCACACCTCGCAGTTCGCGGGAAGGTAAGAAATCCAGGTCTATGACAGTTTAATTTTGCACAGATTCTCCTGCAATGATTACGTGCATGTATGCATGTTATGTAACCTGAGAGCGGCTCGCAGGGTAGATTGATTTGTCTACCGTTACATTTCCCGCCAAATTTCAAATGTGCTTTTCGACATTGAAATTGGCGATCCAAAATTCTAGTTTGCAGTGAGAGATTCGTATTAAAACATTAAATTCGGCATTCGAGTTCATCATCGGATTAAATATTCAACTTTTATGCTTGATTGCTTTTCTCCAGTATTCAATATTCACGTTTCTGCATATATTCGTCACGCATGCAAGCTAATATAATGATGATTTTTAAAAAAGACTCAAAAGAGATAAAAGTTATTAGAGTTCTTAAAAACAAAACGTTTTCGACTCGAAGGTCATCATTAGTGTGATAAAAAGGTGACCTGCGAGTTGAAAACGTTTTGTTTTTAAGAACTCTAATAACTTTTATCTCTTTTTGGCCTTTTTTAAAATTATTTAATGAGCAACATTATGACAACATAATGATGATTGATACATTGTT
The DNA here is from genome assembly GCF_052425735.1 of Oculina patagonica. Taxonomy (NCBI): domain Eukaryota; kingdom Metazoa; phylum Cnidaria; class Anthozoa; order Scleractinia; family Oculinidae; genus Oculina; species Oculina patagonica. The sequence goes on from NC_135761.1 coordinate 20,493,620, forward strand.
CGTGTTATTGTTCCTCGCGAAGCGAGGCCGAAGGCCGAGCGTAGCGGGGTGTATAATTTTGTCCCTCAAAGGGCTCAGGCGGGATGAAATCTCGTGTGGAGTTTACGGTCATATACACCTGATTGAAGAAACGTTGACCCGTGAAAAGCATAAACGATATACGATGCGACCCAAATGTTGACTGGGAAATCGGAAAAAGTTATCGTCTTCTGTGACAGAATAAACATAATAATAAAAGAGGTTGCATAAATCATGCTTTCAACGCTCTCAAAGAAAAAAATGCCTTGATTATAAATAAATTGAACATTACTAAGCTTACCAATGCTGTGTACCCAGAATCCCATTCCGTCTTATCGTTCATGGTTTGTGCTTTTGATGGGTCAACGTTTCTTCAATCAGGTATATATATATATATATAGATATATATATATATATTTGTGAGCTTGGTGTCTGGCGGAAATGACGTCACACGGCCGCGCGCTGGTGGCCTAATGAAGTAAGCGTCGAACTTGAAATCAGATCTTCGCGACTGAGGGCGGGGGTTCGAGTCCGGCTAGGGGTTTTTTTTTTTTTTTTTTTTTTTTACTATTATTTTTTTTTTGTGGGTTCGAATCCTGAGCCTTTCATTTTTATCGTTTTTCTTTTCGGATTAAAATAACACTGATTTCCACATAATACTCCCTCAACGCCTATTCAGGCTATAAACTGCTGGGTCTGTAATCGTGCAGTTCGTTGTTGTTCAGTTTCTGTTTGTATTCTGTCTGCTGTATTTTGTCGAAGTCTCTGTAATCGTGTAGTTCGTTGTTGTTCAGTTTCTGTTTGTATTCTGTCCGCGGTATTTTGTCGAAGTTTCTGTAATCGTGCAGTTCGTTGTTGTTCAGTTTCTGTTTCTATTCTGTCTGCTGTATTTTGTCGAAGTCTCTGTAATCGTGCAGTTCGTTGTTGTTCAGTTTCTGTTTCTATTCTGTCTGCTGTATTTTGTCGAAGTCTCTGTAATCGTGCAGTTCGTTGTTGTTCAGTTTCTGTTTCTATTCTGTCTGCTGTATTTTGTCCGTTACTAGGCAACAATAACCCAGAGCTTCGCGAGGCCCTGCGAGTCACGTATTTCTAGTATAGTTATTAAACACGAATTTAGAGGTCAAATGAACTAACTTATTCCGAAGCTTCAAAGTAAATGGACATTGCACCGCAGAGATATTTCAAGTTAAAAATGCTTATTTTTGGCCTTTTTAATCGTAGAGCGGGAAAAGTATCGGAAATTGTCGTAAACACCAGCAATGTTCATACACAACGTCCCCAGCGAGGTTGCAAAAACACCAATTTTAATATGGCGTCACTGTTGTTGTGCCAAACATTTCAATTATGTTGCAGAGATTCCAACCCTCCCGATTTGATCTGGAGTAGCCCGATTTGATGCGTTGCCTCCCGCTCTCCCGATTTTTATTTGATTCTCCCGATTTATCATGAAATTCTGAAAATAAGGAAAACAAATTGCTAATCTTTGGTACTTTTTTTGCGATCTGAGTGTAACAACAGTAAAGAAAAGCACAAAAGATGTCTGTGAAAAGAATAAATACTTCAAGTTATAGAGTAACTCAGAAACGATGTCAAAATGCCCGGGAAATGGCACTTGAGAGAGCCGAAATTTGCAAAATTTTCGCGGCAAAACATGCCCCCAGACCCCACTAGAGGCTTGCACCTTCAGTGCTAAAAAATACTCCCTATTTTCCTTCAAAAGGGGTTGTAATCTCTGATTTTGGAAGAAAGGATTTTGCACCGGTTAAAATACGGCTTAGAACTAGCTAACATAATATTTGTTATGATCATTAACACTTTAAGTTCGTTGATATAGCTTGCCAAGCTTGCATAATAAGAATTTCAATTCGCTGGTTTTTATATTCTCACCAAATGTTAATTAGCAGACGTTAGTACAACTGAAAATTCTGTATAGGTTGTTTTTTTCAGGCCAAAATTTCAAAGCCTTGGTACGCTAGGGACAATTACCTTGCAGGATTTATTTTGCATGTTCGCTTCTGGAGAATTTGACGATGGAGGAAATAACAAATAACAAAAAATAGCGCCCGCCCGCTCGCTTTTTTATAAAACTCCGGACGAGAAAATTTTTTTACTTGGCTAAGAATATTATTCCCGATCCAATACTTCAAGATACTGGACCTCCACTGAAAGCATTCTGCTACCAGTTGATTTAAGTTATTATCTTCTTTCTTGTCGTGTAACAGTATGGTAAGCTATTAGTCCGGCGGCTTAGCTCGAAATTTTAGTTGAATTGTGCACTTTTTGATACAAGCATGAAATTTGGCACACTAATAGTGGTCACCAACAGAAGTTATTTCAGATATAGTGCCAAGCCCGAAAAACGCCAGTTTCCATGGAAACCGTAATTTATTAAAATCAATGAAATTTCGTGAAATATTTGTTTGTCCTGGTTTATAGACAAATATTATTATGTCAGGTAGTGATACCATGTCGCACGTACAAAATTTAGAATGAAATGCTGTAATTTAAACTGTTCACAGCCCTCTATAGTTTCGTATTTTTCTCCTGTTAGCGAACGGCGAACGCTGGAATCGGGGAATGAATCGCAAGAGACTTGGACGCTAGCGCAAAACGAAGACGCGAGGGGACAGAGGGCGGGAAACGAAAAATTGTTTTCCATGCAATAATTTCCTAGTAAATTATTAGTAAACAAAAGATGGTAAAAACATAACAATTGCAAGCCTAATTTAAAGCATTCATATCTGTATTTTTGAAATAAAACTACAATAAAAAGTGTATAAAAGCGCAAAAAGAAGAACTTCGTGGGGGAGGGGCCTCTTGGCTGAAAATTTCATTGCTGTTTACTAGCTGAAAATAGGAAATTGGTGTTGGCACTATATCGAGAATTGATAAGTATGTGAATGCTTGTAATCTTGCAGAGTTTGGTGCTTGTATCAAAAATCGCACAATTCAGGAGCTAAGCCGCCGGACTATATTGGACGCTGGATGCTGGACTGATAACAGACCATTCTGATTGGTTGATTTTTAGTGAGCCGATCTGCAAAAATACAAAAAAGCACGAAATTATATTAGCCAAAACATAATAAAGACAATAATAACTTTAATTTTAATTCCCTTAAAAGACAGATTCCGCTCAAAATTCGATCAATAAGTGCAAAATTTAATTACATAAATTTCTACTCATAGCAAAGTAACATTTTGTATACTGTTTGAAACATCTCACTGTAATTCATTTCTCTAGCTAATTTACCCCGCTATTTTAATAGAATAAAAAATTCTAAAGCATTCTCAAGAAAGTTAATGTCAAACCTCGTAAGAAAAGTTAAAAACACATGTTAATTTGTTTCGAACTGACGTAAAACGTCCTTTTAATTTTTAACTAAAATATGGAGAACTTCAAGTTCGTTTTTCTCTCGCGGGGTCATCTTAAAATTTCGATATGTTCTTCACGCTATGAGGTCATTTGGTAACTATATTTTTGCCTTTAATGCTGGAATGTTCGACGGAAACCGTCTTTAATACTCATACAATATACATTCACAGATATTTCATTTTTCCTTTTAGGTTTATGACGTCAGTAAATTTCTTGCTCGTCATCCGGGTGGTAAAGATGTGTTACGCATGGCAGCAGGGAAGGATGTGACAATTGTGTTCCAGTGCTATCACGCTTTCAGTGACCTTCCTCCCAAGTAAGCTATACAGTCAACTCTCTCTAAGAGGACACCTTCGGGACCGGCCGCAGCTGTCCGTCTAAGAGAGGTGTCCGCTCTGTAGAGTGTCGAGGTAACATGACACCAGTAATTCTGAGATAATAAAGCTAAACCTTTGCACAATGCAACAATCCTTTAGGATTACTTTGCAAAACATGCTACAAAAGCTACAAAATAGAGCGGCCCGTGTTTTGACCTTCTCAAACAATGACGCGCACGCTGGTGATTTATTCGATATTCTAGGATGGAAAAATCTAGCTCGCTAGCAGCAAATTCAAAGAGCCACGATGGTTTACAGGTCTCTGCACGGGTTGGCTCCAGACTATCCATTCTCTAAATTTGAAAAACGAGAAACCGCGTTGCAAAACTAAGTTCCACTACCGCGCACTAACTATGACAAAAATAGCTTTACCTCAGCGGCGTAATCTTATGGAATAGTCTTCCTTTTCGTTCCAAGTGAAATTGTGTGCAAACCATCAATGGCAACCCCAATAAAGTAGATATTTTCTGAAAGCTTATTAAATAACGATTGTAATTGTGGATTTTGTTTTGATCATAAAGACCATAATAAGCAACGTCAGCATTTTGTTTGTAATTATGATGTTGCGCAACTTGAGGTTTATTTTAGAACACATTCACGTGAGCGCCTAAACTTTTATGTGGAATGTGATCTACATATATTGGTCTATATTGTGTCTCAGATTTTCTTTTCCTATATTCAGATCGACAAAGACAGCATGAATATTTTATGTCAGCAGACGTCGCCCCATGTGACTTGAAATTCGCGCTGTGATTGGATAACTGTTTGTTTTGATCGGTGGGTTAAAACATTTCCAAAAGTGGACATTATTCTGGACTGGTTTGGAAAGCTTCCTTTAGATAAAAGGAGAGTTCCCCTATCTAACGTCAATCCTGCCTAACTGCTTTCCACCTGTCACCGGTATTCAAAGCAATGCCGGAATAAACAATTGACTGGCATTCATTTTTTCAACAGAATATTAGAAAAGTATTACGTTGGTGATCTGGTTTCCAATGAGTTTCCCACCTTTCCAGAGCCTGGGTAAGTTTGACCTTTTGCCAATATTAACCAGGCATAACTAATCGATGATCAATGACATCAATTGGTAATCAATGAGTAATCAATGGGTAATCAGTTGATTAGTCATTGATTATTGGCAATGATCATTGAGTAATCGATGACTAATCGAAGCACAAAAATTTTGTGGCCTATCGATTACTCATCGATGACATCGATTACTCATTGATGTAATTGATTACCTATTGATGTTATTGATAACTCATCGATGACCCATCGATTACTCATCGACTATTATACTGGGCACAAAAGACACACTTCTTGCATTCTTGTACGATTTTTTTCGTTTGTGATTTTTTTTTATCTGTGTTAGACGTATTTTTCTTTATAACTGGTGTTCTTGTTGACAAAATTACGCCTTCATAAAAGGTCAAAAAATAACCTTCCGACATGTTGAGACTTGACTGCTAATCACAAAAACAGATGATTCGTGCGATATTTCACTTTACCCAACTCTTTATCCAAAAACAAAACAACTGAACAGGAACCAACCTGTCCGAAAATGAAACTAACAAGTACGCTGACAAGAATCGACTACGCGGTTATAAATTTTGTTCGGTTGACGTTTGTCAGCAAAGTAAAACTGCTTCGGCTAGGGAAACAGCCGGCATAGAAGTTACATCACGCACTGGAATGAGATGATATAGATGAGTAATGAATGAAATCAATGACTAATCGATGCAATCGATGACTAATCGATAACCAAAAATTTTGTGGCCTATCGATTAGTCATCGATTATTCATTGATCATCGGCAATAATCAATGACTAATCAACTGATTACCTATCGATTATCTATTGATTACTCATTGATTTCATTGATGTCATTGATGTCATCGATTAGTTATGCCTGGTATTAAATAAACAATGGCTGCGGTCACATCTGGACTGCTAACTATAGTTAAGACGGCGTTAACTATAGTTAGCTATTTTGGTAATGTGACCGCTTCTCTGTTAACCCTAACTATAGTTAGAAAATTTACGCCTCGCTGATCCAAAACAATAGAGGCTAACTATAGTTATACCCAAGCAAGGTTCATGGGTTAGTCTTAAGTTTACAAACGAAAAACCAATCAGAATGCGACAATTCTTTTCGCACGTGCGAGATGGACATAAATATGCAAAACAAAGCGTGAAGGGAAGGAAAAAAAGAAAAACAACATGCCAAGAAATTACATATCACCAATTTTAGCAAAAATAAAGCTTGAATTCTTCGGCTTCTAGCATCCTTACATCATTTTATTTTCTTCAACGCCAAGATGCCGTGCAAAAATAGAAAAAATAGAGGGACAACTAGACACAGATCAACAACAAGGGCTGTCATGAACTAATTTAAATTTGAAATTATTCAAAAGCTAATCAGAACTAACTGTAGTTAACTGCATTGGTGTGACTGCAAAGACGACCGAAAGCACTAACTATAGTTAGGAATGACGTCACGTAACTTGAGACTAACTATAGTTAAACTTTAATTACGTCGAAGATGTGACCGCAGCCAACAACTTGTAACTGAATCAATGGGCTCGCTCAATGGCTTCTTCGAAGTCACATGACACGCTGTTTCCCGCCAAAAGTTTCTGGCGGGCACCATTGTAAAATCTATGACGTCAGAGGGTAATAGTGCACTGCTACCCGCGAATGTTTACCGACGACCACCGTTTTTCTAAGTCCTTGTTGTGTTACTGTCTGTTAATGCAAGTGTTCTTTTTGCCCGGTTTGTTTTGACAGAGCCTTCTACAACACATTAAGAGAAAGGGTACGAAAACATTTCAAGGACACGAATCAGGTACATTGTCTATAATCGAACATCATCAACTTGTTGTTTAGTGTCGAATGTAATAAACCATTTTATAGTTGTCTGCTCAGTGGCCAGGCCTTTGAATGGTAGCGAGGCTGGCGTTGACCTTGTTTTGATTCAGACCTCGTTTGTGAATCAATTTGTTCGGATGCTGACTAGTTTGCATTTATATCAGAAAAGCAGAGAGGTATGTATCAATGCAACGTCACCTCCAGTCTCAGTCGCTATCATTCAAACGTCAGGCCAAACAAATGGCCTATTCGCATTTTGGTTTTGCATTTCTACACTCAGTGATTGGTTCATAAAATTTAACGCGTGCAACTTTGATAGCCACTCAGTTGTAAAATCAAAACTAATCGTGCCTCACTAACATTAGCCTCCCACGCAGTCGTTCTTAGGGGCGATCGTGTTTCATTCCTCCCCAGGAGTGAAACACGATCGCCCCTAAGAACGACTTCGTGGGAGGCTACACTAACATACGTTTTGCCGCGCTTTACGCTGGCTACGTTTTCCAGTTTTAATTAGTTCACCGGATTGTCTGTGCCCTTTAGGATTAGTTATGGTGATTACTTTGGTCAGTTTAGACATCTTCGTCCTGAGTATCTGACCAGGAGAATTAGAGACAGCAGTTAGCCTGGAAAAGCCAAACTGCCCCAGGATCATTCCTTGCGGTAACTACAATCACTGACGAAAGTCGTTGTTACACCAACTCCCATCCCCCCCCCCCCCCCCCGCCCAATGCATTGTTGGATAGTGCAATGCGCCTGAATCCCTTGTTACTGAATATTTCATGTAATATATCAAATACGAGTGACAGTGTTTCATCGGGATATCCAAACACCGAGAAGAGAGTTAAAAATACGACGCACAGCGGGGTACTTTTGACGAAATTCCAGGTGTTTGGATAGCCGATGAAACACTGTCATGAATGTTTGAATCGAAACAAAAACTACGGAGTAAACGAAGAAATAAATTCTTAAAAATCTATGCTAATTAAGACCGGGTATCCAAAGTTCCAAACCTCCTTCACGGTTTTGATTTCCTTTGTTTTAACTTGATGAATTATTAATAAGTTTGAGAAGTTTCAAGTGGGAAAAACAGCAAGTGTTCCAAGATTTTGTCATTGATTGTAGGTTTACGTGCAGTACTAGTTTTTCCTCTAGTTACTTTTTACTTTAAATTCATTATAACAGGATCCGAAGCGTTCAGGATGGATGTGGTTACGGCACTTTATTGTGCCAACAATGGTGGTTCTTTTGTGGTTTGCACAGGTTCGTTTTCTAAAGGAAAGTTGATAAATTATTGATTATATTTTTGCTCTGTTTAGCATTTTTTAATGGTTTTATAACATGTTTTTAATATACTGGTAATAACTGTAATTTTGCAAAACAATTTCGTATAAGCTGCTGGCCCACAGGGGGCCCCTCACATCGGCTATGAGGATAAAAACAATAATTTTTACCTGCTATTGTTGCGCATTTTGTTTTAACGCGGCCATTTTGAATTTTAAATACTCGGTCTAGCAGGTTGGAGGTCTGGAATTGAGAAAGGTGTGGGGTCTGGGACGGACGAAAACATCCGAAAATATTAATTCTAGGGACGACATCCGATCACTCTACGAGTTCAATGTAGTGACAATGGGTGAATCTCTTTGGTTTCCATGGTCGCATGTTTCTGCCAATTGGGGGGCCACGGAAGTGGAAGGCATCTTACAACCGGAAGTAAAAATATTACTTGTGAAAGAGAAAGCAATGCATGCAAAATGGCCAAATATTTTCTCGAGTTTTCCAAAATAGTCAAAAATACCACCCAAAAGTTCTCTCTCTCTCTTTATATATAGCTTGCGTAAAGCTATTTAAACAACTTCGGTGGCGGCCTTGGATTGAAGGCAGCGTAAAGTTTAAATAATAGGTCACCACCGGTGACATGAGTCTTATGTTCTATTAGGGCTTTTCGCAAGTTGTACGGCAACGTTTTATGGCAACTTTTCATATTTCGAGCACTTTTTTCCCTCTTTAAGCAACTTTTTTTCCTTTCGAGCAACTTGTTGCATTTTGAGCAGTTTCTAGATCGAAGATCTCCGAAGATTGTCCGAGTGTTGTCCGAAGGCCAAATGAACGCTTCCGAAGATCAACGAAGGTTGCCGAAGATTTTCGTGGAACATCCGAAGACGTTTCGACTTTCGACTCATTCCTTCGAATTAAAACGCTATAAAAGCAGGTAAAATTTTATATTTATTTATCCTCTTATCTGATGTGAGGACCCCCTGTGCTGACCTTCCAGTTTTCCATTGGTTGATTTGCTTTTTACATTTCTTGATAGCTTTTCTTTCCTTCACTTTTACCTGCTTTGTTTCCTTACAAACTGTCTTCAAAATGCACGAAATGCTGTCTAAGATAACCTATTTTTTCAAAATTTCCTGGGGCAGGATACCCCCATACCCCCCCCCCCCACACGTTTTTGCGCCTGCGGCGCTCAAGAGTTCGCGCCGGAGGCGCTCATACGCACCCTGCCATTAAAAAAATCCAGGTTACGGGCTGCTTTCATTATAAGGAGAAACCCATGGCAGTCTAAGAAGCGATGATTTATATTATTACAATCTTGGGAAAGAAGGGTCATCAACTATGTATAATAGAGGGGGGAGGGACAGGAGAGTAAATCTCCCTCCTCCCTACTTTTTTGCGCCAATTTCTCCCTCCTCCCTTATTTTTTGTGCCAATTTCTTCCTCCTCCCTATTTTTGTTAGCCAAAATTTCTCCCTATTTTTTGCCAAAATTTCTCCCTCCTCCCTAATTTTTTTGGCCATTTCTCCCTCCTCCCTATTCTGTACCTCCCCCCTCATAATAAGCGCGTCATTTTGCACGTATGCTTGCTTTTTGAAACAGAAACCAGGATTAGTTTCAGCAATGTAGCAGCTCTCCTAAGCTTGTAATTCTAATGATCTTCTAGTGTTGCAGTGGCTTTTAGTTTAGGGTTAGCTGGGGCATTGTTCTTGTTGTTTGTTTTATTGTTCTCTCGAAGTGCAGCGACCCATTCATGTAAGACCTTGCCAGATCCGTCCCAATAGTTTAATTTTGTGCCATTGTTGATTTTTACAGCCATCAACTTCGTTTGCTTTTCTTGATTCTGTTTCAGTCATTTTGCTGTGACAAGCAATCCCACTATCTGGAGAGTAGTTGGTCATATTCACGACTTCCTTCAGGGATGCTCGTATCATGTCTGGGTTCTTCAGGTTAGTGTTTTTAAAATAAATTCATGATTGATTAATTAGACTCCATTAGGACCAATTGCTGGTTTTCACTGTCACGCCAGTGACGCTACTGTCACGCGCAGCAAAATATAAATCCAAAGTTATTGAGTCAAAAAATCAAGAATATTACAAGAAGTAGAAAATTACTAGATAGTCTACTTGTCCAAGTCTCTGGACTGTACGGTATTCCGTACTCGGGTTATCCGTCAAAATGTTCCACATAAATTTAGAGAGCATAGTATGGAAACGCCATGTTGATGCCCATACTAAGAAGCACCAACATGGCGGACGAAAATCAATGAAAATATCTGCCATAAATTCACTTCTGCTATTATACGTTACAGCCTTCTGGCGGCCATTTTGATTTCATGTGGCGTGAAACTCCGAAATTCAAAATACTATATCTTAAAGATGACGGATGCTTTGGAGCTGAAAACCTCGTCTTATAGCCGCCGGTTAAGGATTAAAACTCAGGAGCTTGCGAGTCGGGATTTTAGACGTTTCATGATGTCTCGTGAAAACTAAGAATAAAAGTAAACGTCCAAGGAAAGATAATACTGAACAATTTTGAGGATTTTCTTTCGTGTATTAATCTCCAACCAAGCCATGCGAAGACAATAGCTTAACGTTTTCATGGTTTTTGCTGACTTAAATTGATTGCAAACAAGGCCAATTTACAATTATTGCCTCAATGAAAACTAACATGAACGTTTAAGGAATTGTTTAAAAGGGTCCTGATAAAGAGATCCTCAAAAAACACTACAGTTTCTGTGGTGTATTTTTTTTCAGCACTCGTTCTAAAGTCAAACCACAAATCTTATTCAGAATTAGGTCTGTGAATTATCAAACCCTCGGTCGCAACCATTCAAATGAAGGCTACTGATAAGTACTTTCTTGAACAGCATAACTGTTTATTATGCTGTACAAGATAGGTAACGTTCTTACCTTATGTCTGTGGAAGAAACCCTTTTGTAAGACATTCAAATGAAAGCAATACTTTCATATGGTACCAGATATGGTTATTTGAAGTTATATTATCAGTTTTTGTTTATTTTAACACACCGATTGATGTATTTCCAGCATGTTTTTGGTCATCATCCGTACACTAACATTGATGGCGTCGATCCTGATATCAGTACTGCAAAAGAAGTAAGTACTCATTTGTTGTATTTTACTACAGTAGAACCCCGGTAACTCGACCTCTGAAGGGAAACGAAAAACAGATCGAGTTATCTGGGTTGATTGAACATTTAATTTGCCAAGTTAATAATTAATAGTTTACTGATTTTTCAGCACTTCAGTATACAGTGCAGTGAAAATTTAACTTATCTCTTTAGAAACTCTAACACGATCATAAATTATTATGATAAGAGTGGAAAATGGCTGTCAAATACGTGATCAATGGGCATCCGTGGCGAGTTGCAAGAACCGGAATTCGAGTTATCGGGGTAAATTTGACCCACATTTTGATCAAGGGAAACGAAATTTAGTTTGAGGTAGCGGGGTTTTCAAGTTATCCTAGTTCGAGTTAACGGAGTAAAGCTATAGTAAAGCTATGGAACTCTTTAGACAAAGACTTAAAACTATGCAAGAGTCACGCAAATTTTAAGAAAACTCTGAAGACAAAACTTCTCAGCGAGTTTTTAAATTATTTTTTTCTTATTTCTTTCATTTTTCTTTCTATTTCTTTTTATTTTTTATAATATATAACTAGTGTACATATTTTACATTTTATTCAACTTCTTGTATTGTATTGTTCACTGAAAACCTTTTTAGGAGTGTTCAATAAAATTTTATCTTATCTTATCTTATGACTGAAAAGTGGGGTCAAATCCAAGGGGAATGGAAGTTAGTTCGAGTTAGCGGGGTGTTCGAGTTACCGGGGTTCTACTGTATTTCCAAATGTAAATAAGCAGGATCAACCGGCAATAAGTACATACATAAACAGTATTTCGTTTCCCGGATGGATTCTCCTATAAAAATGACGGGGCTGCTCGTCGTCCCTTTAAGGAGGACACATTTGTGGATTTGTACCGCTTAGGGTGCTAGAACCTAAAACGATCGCAGCTCAAGGTTGTCACGGTTGTGACCAATCTCGTTCCCAGAGTCCACGTTCCCCTTGACCAGCGGTCGGAAAAACGAGGGCCCTCGTTTTTCTGACCGCTGGTCAAGGGGAACGTGGACTCTGGGAACGAGATTGGGTTGTGACGGTCACGCTAAGGTTAATAACATTGTCTTTGCAACGGTAACTGTATTTTGTTACGTAAATAACTTTTGTTTCTGAATTAGTTCATTTTTATTTTTATTTTTCGATAGAAATCGTGCCTTTCTGGTAAAACAATAAAACGATTGTGACTTTTTGATCAACTGCGCATGCGCAGCATTTAAAGTTTCTCTTGTAGCCTTGAGCACGCCCTCGGCTCGCGTCAGTATTGAATTCAAAGAGCACTAGTTGGCTGGTTTGTTTGTTTTGTTTATTGGTTGGTTGGTTGGTTGGTTGGTTGGTTGGGTGGGTGGGTGGGTGATTTGGTGGGTATGTAGGTGGGTGGTGGGTCGATCACTCTGTCGGTTGGATGGTTGATGATCACGATATTAGATCGATTTATACTGCGTTTTTTCTTACGTTTAACATTTGTGCTGTTTTAATTTCCCATCAGAAGCCAGATATAAGACGAATCAAGTGGAATCAAAATTGGCTGCCTCGATACTTCCGTCAGCATGTCTACATGCCCTTGATGTATTGCTTGGTATGTTTTAATTTCGTGACTGTATGTGCTGTTCCGATCTGTTACTAGCGTCACATATAGCGGCAATTTGGTGGTACAGATTCGGAGATTGCAGTTTCCGTGAAGATGGGGTGCTTGCTGAAATAGACAATACGACAGGTTGTTCAGGTTGTAGTTATCAAAAAGGGTAGATTTCGCGATTTGGAGTATGCATGCAGAAGGGCAGGGAAAACTTTCATTAAGGTATTCAAACGGAAAATATCTCGAACAGAGTGACCCATGAAACGCTCGCTTCATTTAAGCATCCCTTCTGTGGGTATGTGAAGGGGCAATATTTTATTACGAAGTTATTTTCCCTTCCTCTCTTGAATGATATAGAAAGGGTATGGACCTCGAGGCTGAGCACTCCCGTATAAAAAAAAGTGTTTGTACCCAGTCGTTGCCTTCCCGCTTAAAGGGAGTATGTCGTGGACTTTACCAGATTTTTGAACAGCCAAAAGTTATATTTGTGTCGCATGAAACCTAGAAATAATAGTTCATTTTTATTCAAAATTGCTATATTAGAGCACTGAAACTGTTAGCTAGCATTATTAGCTGGGGATTGCGCGGATGGAAAACGGATTGCAATTTGAAAACGTTAAGCAAACGTTTTCAAATTGTTTCCGCGCGTCTTCAAGAAATCGATATTTCTAGCCGTAGCTTGATTTCTATCCACAAAATAAGGTAATACCTTTCTTTAGATGTTCAAAGATATTGTTTTTTATGGGTTAGGTTGCCTACCACTAATTTCAGAACAGTTTAGACCGCAAATCTGCGAAATCTCCGTAACATAGTCCCTTTAATTGCAAGGGATTTGGCGTAAAATGTTATGACATTACCGTGTACCTCGCGCTCGCCTTAGCTATTTCGCGAGAAAGGAAAAAGGAGGAGAAAGCCTAGTGACTAGGCTGGTACGAGTGTTGTGTAAAACAGGACGCAAAACAGAAAGCTTTTGAAGTAATTTCCTTTATTTCTGATACGTCAGCACCAGTATTAACAAAAACGTTATCAACATGCACCCTCCTTCATTTGCCAGAAACTGAACTGTTTTGGAGCAGTTTTATGTCTTCCACACTAACATAATTGCAAATGCCGTAAATTGATAGTTATTTATATGACTTCTTCTTTTCCAATACATCAATCGTTTGTATTATTACTTCCTAACATTATTTCCTTCCGTCCCTTTGTTATTTACAGTTGGGTATCAAGACACAACTGCAGGATTTCAACACATTCTTGATTCACAAGAAGAATAGTAAGTTCAGCTTGGGGTTTTAAAGTAATTTCAACATGAAATGATGAAATTACATGTAAGTACGCCATAGTCTCCTTGTAGCTCAGTGATTAGAGCATCCGACCGCGACAATCACGATTCCAAATTAAAACGGTGAAAATTCGCCATTGTGTTTGACAGCGTTGTGACGCGAGAATTTTATCATTTTATGTTGTCGTTTTGCAGAGAACGACAAAGAAATGAGCAAACAATTTATATCGAAAGATTCGTTTAACCTTGTAACAAAATGTCTGAGAAGAAAACACGAAACAAGTTCGGGCGGGACTCGCATATGAAAGTGACGGCGATGCTCGCCGTCTCGCTTAGGGGTGCAGATTTCGGATTGATGGTCTCGCTTAGGGTGTTCCGGGCAAAACGCCAATAATTTTAGCCATAATGGTTTCGCTTAGGGTGTTCCGGACAAAACGCCAATAATTTTAGCCATAATGGTCTCGTTTAAGGTTACACGCGAAAAAAAATATGCAAATATAAATTCTATTCTTAGTTTTTTGCAAGAGAAAAAAAGGGGACCTTTATTTTCTCCTTTTTTTTGGTATTATTTAGGGGACAAGAAAAGTGTGAGCCACACCCAGATTGGTCTCTTTTAGGGGTTCTTTTCAAAATTTCCGACGAGCATCCCCGTCCGTTTCATATAGTAGTTCCCCCCCTCCCGGAAACAAGTATTTAATTAGCCAAAATTTAACAAGGATAGTAACAGGTGATAAAGATCAAGACCATCTACAAAACATTTCCCATTGCCCGTGACGTTACTTGTATAAGTGACATTCCAGTTGTCATTGTCTTCGTGGTTTACTTAAATTCCCTAGTATTGGTAGTCCCCTTTACTATCAATGTTTGCTCAATTTTTGTCGTATGGCCACTAGCATAGATCTACATAACCTTCTGCCACTCAGTAAAGGCTGCACATGCGCAGTTGACTGACTCTTATTATTGATCGTTTGATGATTTACGTTCCAGGCACTATAACTCTCAATCCTATGCCGACGTCTCATGTGATTATATTTCTTACTGGCAAACTTTCTTTCTTCATGCGCCATGTGGTTGTTCCGTGGATGATTCTTTCGTTTTGGAAAATGGTAAGATTTGGAAACACAAGTATTAGTAGTACAGCTGTGTACGTTTGCTGTTCAAATCACTGGTACTGTTGTGCAATTTTAGTCATTATAAAAGTAATACAACGGCCAGAGTCATTTATGTGGTTTACTAGCTTAGGTTTTAGTTTTCTGCTTAAGTTTTTTTGTTTACTCTCGTTAACTGATTCAGCACAAGCCGGCTGAAGACAAATATTACAAATTAAATATATCAAGGTAAAACAATAGCAACTGACAGAAAGCGAACCAGTTGCCTATTTCTAAACATGGCCGAGGAGTTGAAATCGGGTCTACCACAAAACAATTCCAAGCAGTGGCCAGAACCGGGACTTGAATTCGAGACCTCCGGATTTCAAGTCCGGTGCCATAACCACTTGGCCACTATGCCTCCTTCAAACTCAATAAACTACTTGTGGTAAGAGAGAAGTCGGAGAGGGGCTGGCTTGAGTTCGCTGGGTTCATTGACCTTATAGAAATACACGGTCTGTTGCCTAATAAGATGCAACATCGTAGGCACGACACGTGCAAGGACTACAACTTCAAAGCCTTTTGCTCGCATTGTGCGCCTACAATGTAGCAATAGAGTTAAGAACAACTTTGTTCGCGGGCGGAAATATGTTTTTGGCTAAGCTCAGGGAGCCCTGGTGGAAGCGACGGTTTAAGTCTCCGCACACTTGGAGACACGTCGCAGGGAGATGTCGCAGCGACACGTAGCAGCGACAAAACATTGTGTTATTCACACTGAGGGGACATGTAGCAGGAACGTGTCGCGGGGACATGTAGCAGCGACAAAATCACAATATGTACACACGCAAGAAAATGCCACGGGGACGGATTTTTGGCTCATGCAACACGAATTTTGCAGCAGTTTTGTCCCTGCAACATGCATATATATGTTGCACGCATTTTAACTCGTTAAACTTCGTGAAACATGTCGCAAAGACAAAATGTTGCAGAAATTCGTGTTGCATGAGCCAAATATTATCGGCACACACGAGCGGGACGTGTGAGGTGTGAGAGTGGAGGTTTCCTTTAGTAACTGACACTGAGAGATCACTGCATGAAGGGGACACTGACTGACGATTTCTTTTCTTTAAATATCAGGTGATACTCTTGGCGCTTGTTGAGATGGCAGCGGGTTGGTGGCTTGCTCTGATATTTCAGGCCTCGCATGTTGTAACCGAGGTAAGTTAACAAGTGAAAGTGAGACAGTAAAAAATTACAGACTGATCGCTAACAACAACTTTTCAACCCTTGTACCAAAACGAACAACAAACGACAATTTATTTTTATTTGCTTGGTATCTCAGGAAAAGACTTAAAAGCTTTCGTCCAAGTCTTTGTACTTGTTCATTTACTGAGCTGTCAATGAAAAACATGACCCCGTTCTTCGCCGAGTTCGACTTAGCTCTCCGCTGAATTCGACTTAGTTCTCTGTTGGTTGGGTTGGGTTGGGTTGGGTTAGTTTGGGCGGAGGGAGGCACGGCACTGTTTAATTTAAGTGTTCTGGCTTGGCTGGACCCTAAGTCTCTTGAGCCAGAACAAACACACCAAACCATTAGGCCACCCCACGGTCCCGTTTAGAAATCATTGAGGTGGTGTTTGTCAGTGACAGGTGTCATTCATTCTCTAGAAACCTCTCATCCTAAAGTAAAGGTTTTCGTGAACAGTAATAAAGTAAAAGAAACATTTTTTAATCTTTTTATTACTGTACTTAACATTTTCTTTGTGTTACGCATAGGTCGAATGGCCAAAGCCAGATGCAAAGGGAAAGATCAATCGTGACTGGTAACTGTTTCTTTGCTAAACGAGTAAAAAATCCCATTTTGAAAAGTCTCCTCACTGTAAACTATAGATTAAAACTTATCAAAGATCATCCCTTTTTGTGTTTCAGGGCAGAGCTGCAGGTCGAGTCAACTCTGGATTATGCCACAGACAGCTGGTTTTCCAATGTTTTCACAGGTCAGTGAAGTTAACGCAGAATGTTGCTCAACGGTTTTGGGTCGGGTGGCAGTTTTCCTAAGGTCTCACATAAACGGCTGGCTACCTTTCGAGAGACCTATAGAAAAAAAAAACAGGAACAATGGCCCTAGCCTCGAAACAGAAGCAACTGCTACTCTAGAGGACCAGTAGAATGACAAGCTTATAAGAGCTGTTACCGTAACTACTTTTTTATCTCATGGGTTTTGAAACCCTTTAACATTTTAAGTGTAAACTCTTACACTTTAAATGTTAAAGGTAAACCTTTACACTTTACCTAAAGTAAGAACAAATTATGGACTATTCAACATAAGATTCAAGAGTCTGAAAGTATGGAACTCTTTAAGTGAAAATTTAACAACTTTCTCTCTGTCAAAATTTAACGAATCAGTTATCAGCAATCTTATAATAGACTATTAATTACATGTATATGCATTATCTTAAATTGTTGTTGTGTCATTTCCTGAATTATTTGATAGTTAGTCTCATGTTAAGTTCTGAACCTTTTCTAAGTTTCAATATTTTTCTTTTATAGTATATATAATATGTTTATAATCATTTATGTGTTATTAGTTGTCATAGCCATCTATTGCGTGCTTTTCTTTTTTTAATATTTTTGTATTCATATGTTATAATAACTTTACGGACTTCCCTAATAGTGTGTTTTTCCTTTTTTCCTGTTTATGTGCGAATTTGTTCTCTTGCCGACCTGTAATTTATTTTCATTTAATGCTAATGTCAACTGGCTGCCTGGCTTCACTAGCCCCTATGGTTATTTCAGGCAGCCAGAAAACTTACTTTGTTAATTTTTCATCTTTGTGTTAATCTTCCTGTTAGTGCAAGAGTACATTAAATGTTGTTGTTGTTGTTTAACACTTTGCTTGTTGCCTGCCTTTTCCAGGAGCTCTGAACCATCAAGTGGCCCATCACTTGTTCCCAAGCATGTGTCAGATTTACTACCCTCAGATAACCCCCATTGTAGTTCAAACATGCAAGGAGTTTGGTGTGAGGTACAATTACAAAGACACGTTTTTCCAGGCGCTTGGAGCTCATGTTGGACATCTCAAAACTCTGGGACAAGAGAAGGAAAACCCCATCGCCACCAGAGCTGAGGTGTGGAAGGGTTGAAGTTCTACCGGCACTGTCATGCCACGTGTGTGGGTGGGAGGGGGGATAAGTCTACGATTTTGCAGTAATGCTATCGAGATAACTGTTTTTCAGACATAAATATAAAGGCTGTTTACACGGCAGAAAAACTTGGGTACGGAGCCGTCAAAGAAGCGGTCCGGACCCGATCATTTTTGTAGAGAAACAATTAAGTTTTCGCGGATCCATAGGCGCCTATGGTCCCGCGAAAACTTGCGACAACTTGACTGTTTCTTTACAAAAATGATAGGGTCCGGACCGATTTTTTGGCGGGTCCGTACCCAAATTTTTCTGTCGTGTAAATGGCCTTTTTTAATTAAGGTGTTTTTCTATTGAGTGTCGAAAGTAATTCTGAATTTCTCTGGTTTTGCTTTACTATGCTCTATGATTGGTCTAAAAATCACCGCCACCTACTCGACCAATCAGATGCAAAATCAAAACCAACCGCAACTTGATCACGCGCGTTTTCCCGCCCTTATAGTAATTGCCTCGTGTTCTCATTGGTTCAATCTTTTTACGCTTCTTGTGATTTTTTTTTGGTTTTGCTTTCACGACACTCGCTCTAATAATTAACATAATTATTGAATTAATTATAAATAAAAATTCCTACAGGTGTATGTATTTCGCTAGCAGTTCTTTCACAGAGAAAAACACACACGATGACAACAAAATCAGCTCTTTTGAACTAAGCAGTTCCTCTTGTCATTTAATACTCGACTTCAAATGTTTTTTCAAGTAGGCAAATGACGTGAATGAAAAATAAAACTAATCGCCTAGGAGGGCTAATAAATAATTTCGAAAATAATAATTGGGAAGGAATGCTTTCGAGCTTAGGAATAGACCATTTTACAGTTGCCTGCCAAGTGACCTGGCCTTTGAATGGAAGTGAGGCTGGAGGTGACCTTGTTTTGATACAGACCTCACTGCTTTTGTTGTGTTAATCATGTTGTTCTGATGCTAACTAGTGTTCATTTACATGATAAAGCAGAGAGGTTTGTATCAATGCAAGGTCACCTCCAGCCTCACTACCATTCAAAAGCCCGGTCGCTTGGCAGGCAACTGTAAAATGGACTATTACAAAGTAAAGTCACTTTTTTGGCAGAGTGATGTAAATGAGTGCTGTGTTTTAATTTATTTATTAAATAAAATATAAAAAAAAATAAATGAATGAAACAAATGCTCGATCATTGCTAAATAAATTGTGGTTAGTTTCTCGACGTCACTTTTCAGCCTCCTTAGAAAAGCTCTGTTTATTGTGCACGTGAGTGCGACTGCACTAAGTAATCGTATGGTCTTATATAGTTAGGTGATCGTCTTCACCTGTCGTTTTTGCATTTTGTAAGTTGCTAAAAAACATTTATACAGTCAACTCCCTCTAAAACTGGCACCGACGCGACTGGCTCCAACTGTCCGTCTCAAAGAGGTGTCCGTCTTATAAGGGGTTAAGTCACAGTAACTTAAAAAAAGGCAGGGACCAACACCAGGTGTCCGTCTTATAGAGGTGTCAGTTAAGAGAGAGTTGACTGTAATAAAAAAAATTCATTCCAAAACATAAATAGGAAGGATCTGCAGAGAAAGAAACATTTCGAGTTAGATCTGTACCGTTGTAATTCGTGTTTTTATTCAATAATTCAATCCATACTCTAATGGGAGAAGAATTGCTAATAACTACTCCTCTAGCCTTTCTTCGGTTGAATTCATTGTGCATTTCAGACAGTTAAACGCAAATAATACAGTTAATTATTGAAAAGGGATTTTCTAACTTAAGACATTGGGTTTATTTCAATTCATTACGTTGTTTTGGCATACCTGATGTTTGATAATGTAATATTTACTTCATAGACCTCTAAGAATGGATGTAATATTTACTTTATCGACCTCTAAGAACGGATATGTTAATGCTGAATAAAAATAAAGGCAAATAAAGAAAAAGTGGAGTGTTTTACTTGACAGCGGTGAGATTGTTCCCGTACTTACTTTCAAGTAGTTGATATGTACACGTGAGTGTTAATCCTTAGTTGCATTGACGTTCTATTAGAGAGCAGAATGTTTGAAAGTGTCTGTTCATAAACAAGGTTTAAAGTTTTCTATTAACATATCAATACCTTAAAAGGGGCACGCCTGTTGAGAGAGATAAATGATGATGATGATGGAGGTGGTGGTGGTGGTGGGTTACACATTTCTATTTTTGTTTGCTCTGCTAATTTGGTTGAACATCGAATACCAACGAAAGAAATAACTGGCAAGGCTAGGAAAGTTTATAGCGAATTCGAATACGATACCACGAAGCTATAAAACGCACTGCGTGTTCGTGTGTCTGAACTTTGATTTGGAAAGAGAGAAAATTGCCGAGGGATCACACCTAAGTAGGACTACGTAAAACAACTGTTTAGCATCGTTGTTGTCCCTATGGGGTAGTGGTCATCACACCCGAAAAAACAACAGGGGGTCGTGTACTCGAATCTCTCCTGGGGAGAATGCTTTTTCTTTTTCCTTTCACATATCATCAACTAATATCTACCAAGTTATTTATTTTCTTTTTTTTTTTTGTCGCATGTGTCTGGGGCTTAAGGACAAATGAAATGTGGTGAAGCTTTGGAGTTGTCACTGATTCACTTTTTTAATTTATATATTGCCGGGTGTTATTTTTAGACAAGAAAATCAAACACCCTTTTAGCTTTTTCCTTGCTTTTTAAATCTTTTTTGTTTTGCAACATATCGTATTAAAACTTTTTGCGAGACTAATACTGTTTATAGTTCTGGCAAGAAAATTGGAAGGCCGTATTTCAAACAAACCAGAACCAAGTCAAAAATAAAACAACGGATTCTGGTTTTGTGTAAAAAAAAAAATATGCAAATGAAGTCATGCGCCCGCCAAAGCACGTGGCAAAGCTGTACAGCCATTGGTTGTAGTTCGCAATCCATATTCATCACAAGGTGAAGCATTCGCTTCAAACCAAACAGTTGTTGTTGGTGTGAGGATGTCGCTTCGTCTCCCCAAATCAGAAGAAGAACTCTTTACCATGAAGGAAGGACGACCATTGGAAAACTTGAAGGACTATTAAAAGGGAAACGGTCTTTGCACAATTTGAACCGATGGTGAGTGTTTATTTTGTGCCATTTTCATTCCAATTTTGCCTCAAATGGGCAGTAAAATCGTTCTCGGAGTGAACACGTGGGTTTGCTAAGTCGCTGTTTGAGCGACACCAGTTCACCGCTAGCACGTTCTGTACATAGAGTGAAAGTGGAAATTTGGTAATACTTAAGCTTTCTTAACTTTAAGAGTAAGTCAAGCAGCTTCTGGCTTTTATTGGAGTACGGGTATTTTGAATAAACAACATTACTCAGAAAATGACAGTGTTATAGAACTACAACTCTTGTTTTGCAAAGGCAGGTTCATTGCTCACCAGTCTAATGTCGCAGACCTAGATTTGGATGGTATTTACTGAAAATTTTAGAACTAACAGTAATGTTTTTGCCCGTTTTGTTCTTAGAGTTAACAAAAAAGAACCAAACACGTGGACGAAGGAAGAGACAGAATGTGGAAGAAATAGCACATGGATAACTTGTAAGAAGTGATACTTAGACATTCAAATGTTCCGACCAAATTGATGGCTGTATGTTATTTCCTAAAGTGCTTTTTTTGATAATATTGGAAATTTTAAACTGCTTGATATGAAAGATTAAGGCACAAATTACATACCGTTTGCATGGGTTTCTTGTTATGGGCAGGAATACGGCACATTTCACATCCACAATCGGTACAATGAGTTCCTAAGAAATCTTAAAAATTTTTGACAAAATAACGACAGCCATCACTTTTGGAAGTTTGCACAATATATTGTTTTCAGCGCTGTTCTGAACTCGTTAAATACCGGTATATTAACCTTGAGTGATAACTGGACTTAACGCGTTTCTTCGATTACTCTGTAATATTAATTTTGATTTAAAAGAAATTAAATTCAATTTGTTGTCAATGATTAAAAGATTTCGCGCAAATTTAATATTTACTCGTTAAATTCGGTCCGTTCTGGCTAATTGGCAAGGATGTTTAAGAAACAGAATTTTTTTGTCAATTTCCAAGGTAGTCAAGTTATCGCTCAAGAATGGTTTCTTAATTTGAGTGAATACTCGCTGGCATTTAGATGTACCTTTTTAAGGTGGCACTGCGAACGTATCGTAGTCTCAGCATCATGATGCAAATAAACGGGCGCATTTTAAATAAAATCAATGTGCAAGGACGCCGATTGAATAAGACAAATGATCAAAACAATTTTAATTTATGTTTATTGTCTGCTAAAAGAAAAACGTAAATATGGAGGCCAAATATTACTACAACTGAAACGTAAAATAAATTGTATTTGATATATTTCTATATATCCCACATTTTTTGCTTCACATCATAAGATATCAATGGAAAACTAGTATCGGGTTAGAGACCTTGAAAAACTCCTAAAGCGTGTTTCTTTTTTTAAGAAAGTTTCATTATCTCTGAAGCAACAAAGTTATTTAAAAGGTTTGCAGCAATTTATTTGCGGTCGCCATATTGGAGTGGCTCTTTCACACAAAGTGACACAAATATCCCAATAGATTTCATCGTACAACTCATTAGTTAATGATACTGCCTGTCTATCATGATGTTCGTGAGTTTAATTTTTTTAGATTTGGTTGAAGTTAGAAATATTTCATACAATGTGGATTTTTTTCGGCTAAGAATGCCAACGTGAGCTGATGGTAAGACTAATCATGACGAAAAAAGTAACTTTGATGTTGAATTTTCGTTACCATGGTTACTGAACTGATTAATACAATGGTTGGAAGCCTTGTTCAACCTGGCTCGATATTAAAATTCATTTTTGAAAAAAAAAACTTTACAGTTGTATTCGGTGAAAATTTTGGAACACATTTCATTCAAAATTCACTCAAAGCTATATCTTGAGATTTTTTTTAGTTCAAAACTTGAAAGATGTCAGTTGAAAACTACCATTGATGTCTGAGAACTAAAAAATGACATGAAATTTAAGATAAATTTAAGATGAAATTTTTTAAACATTTTGGCGAAGACCACAAGGAAATTTTGGAACGAGTCATTTCAATATAAGTTCTTCAACCAATTATTGGATGTCATCACAATAACGATGAAAACCAATTATTCGGTGCAGGGAGAAAAAACCAAACTGAGAACTTTTATTTTTCAATTTTTTCTATCCAACTCTATGGAAACCTTAAATTATGATATTACATATTTCTACAGTAGGCATGGGTCTCTCCAGTGTTCTACTCATTTTTATCTGACAAAAGCAAAAAACGTTTCGAATTTGTATCACTGAACCTTAAGCTCAAAACTATTTATTTCTTATGACAAAATCTAGACAGGCGTCCTTCACTTGTGATTAACAGCAAAATAATACACATTGAAGTCCCCTCTTGGTTTATTCGACATACACGACAGTGCCACCTTAATTTAGTTATGTCTCAAGATGTCGATAGAGAACATGTTAGTACTTTGATGGGGCCTTGACCAAACATCATTAAGAAGTACTTGAACAAAATCATCCTTAAAATCAGAGCGAATTTTAATGAATTTCATTCAAAGCAATAATTGGCATGATGGTGATGTTTGATGCGAATTCAATTAAGGTCATAATAAATTTATTGATGCATGCAAGGCCCTTTAATGAGTACTTAAAATGTTTCTCGGTGTATTTAAGTTGATCTCTAGAAAATAACGTCTGGTTCAAAGTATCTTTTTATAATTGTGATAAATAAGCACGCGGTAGATGAATACGTTACACAGATCCCAAAAAGCAAACTTGAAATTCATGATGAACAATGATTGTCATGGCCGAATTTTCGACGCTGTTCGGTTCAATTAGAACTAAGAGGAAGACAGCTCTGCAATTGTCAATGATTGTCATGAACAAAAACAAGTTTATCGAAATTTAATTTTCTCCCTTGAACATCTTCAGCGACCACAAGTAAGCAAATTGTAGTTACTTACCAATTGAATAAAGAATCTACTGAATTAGCAATCAAAATTGTGCAAAAGCTAATTGTATTTCACAGAAAAAAGAGATTGACAAAAAACAAAACGTGCGAAACCAATTCACTTTAAGACATAGAGGAAGCTCTGCAATTGTCTATGTCAGTATGTAAAGGAACCAAATTGTTGTTATTCGCTGGCTTATTAGAAATCAACTAAAACAGCAAATGCAATTAAGCTTAAGCAAATTTTATTGAATTTAAAGGCAATTTTATCTAAAAACAGAGAGTGCAAAAACATTCTGTCGAACAAGTGTCAACTATACAATATTTGGAAAAAAAACTTAGCAAATTACTTTCAGGGTTGGAATACAGTTTGACTGAAAATTGAAAAACGATTTTTCTTTTCTTCAAATACGATGCAGGACCACCAAATTCCGAGTAGACTGTGGGGGGTATTATAACAATCAGTATATTTTGAGTTTTAAAAAAACTGTCTGAATAGTTGTCGAAGAAATCAACAGTCGTTAAAATCATCATATATATGAACCAGGCGTTGTTTTCTAAGATCCGTAGACTTAATTGCATGCCGAAACGTCGTTCCCGGCAACGTTAGTTGTTACACAAGAAAGAGAGAGAAACATGTTGATAATCGTGTAAAAAAAGAATTTAAGTTTTGATACTATATTTCTTTTGTAATCATTCCTGTATTTTGTTGCAAAAATTGGTTGATTTGGCTGCGAATTTTATCTTTCGGACTCTTGTGTAACAATCGAAGCGTTGGACTTCAAGGCATTTGAAGATAATTATTTTATAAGGCAAGCTATAAACAAGTTAAAGAATGCTTTTTCAATTTGAAAGTTTTGAATTCGGAAAAAAAAATAAACAAATTGGCTATCCTAAAGCTGGATTTTCATTGTTGCGTTATTTTATGTACGTTAGCGGGCGAGGAGTTTACTGGCTTTACATATGTACAATGAAATAGAGAAAATGTATGGACGGCTTGTGGTTCGACTTGTTCCACACATGTAAGCCGTCTATACATTTTCTTTATTTCATTGTACGCGTTTAAAGCCAGTAACATTGGCGTCCGCTAACTTACGTTAAATAACGCGACAGTGGAAATCAAGCTTTAGGAGAAATCAAATTAAAATTTTGCAAATTTCCGTCTACTTGTCGCTTTAGACGTTTATGGTTTGCCTTATAATCTTATCTTAGTTTAACGAACACCATCTCGTATATGAGAACAAGAATTTTTTTTTTCGGGATACAATTGGAAACAGCAACTGTTTATTTTGATCGCAAAAAGTTTTTGCTTTTTTTATCAAAAAAATTGCAACTTTTTTTTTTTTGGAAAATTCGAGATGGTGTAAGTTTTATTTTGGCGGTGAAATGTTTTAAGGGGTCTTCTTGAAAATATTTACTGTTTTAAAAAAAATCAAGGGGACCCCTTACTATTTGTTGGCAAAAAAAAGTGTAAAGGGAAACGCTGTGCAAATTTTTTTAAATTTTCCCGCCAAAAGTCTTAGTATATATAGGAAGAAAAACTTTGTCACACCTGTTAATTAAATGTAACTTATTTTCAATTTATTAATAAACTTAGTTAAAGAAAGAAAAGCTTGTAATGAGTTTATACAAGATATTAAAAGATTTAATTTATCCCAATGAAGTGTGATTGTTTTGAGTCGAATTGAAGTATATTAAGACACAAACAAAAGATCACACTTGTGAAATGCACTTTTTATTACAGATAAAAGTAAACTTAATAAGTAGAACCCAAGCTTATTGTTTATTTTTTTTTTTTAAAAAAAATCGGCGCATGCGTATTTTGAGCGCCCGTATTTTTCTAAGTTTTTTGGCGGGAAAATTGAAAACAATTCAACAGAGGTTACCATAGAGAAAACTATGGCAAATAAAAATGAAGGCAAGTAAGACAGAAAGCTAACTTTACTAAGAACCAATTTTTTTGTACTCAAAACAATTGTAAATTTTTTTAGCTATAGAACATCTTATGGTTGTTTAAGGTAATCAAAATAATGTTGCCTTCTTACTAAACCTTCTTTCAAAAATCTTGATTTGGAAAACCAGACAATTCGCAAATATGAAGGTATTCAAATTAAACGTTTTGTGCAAGATGTTACATTGGAAAACTAGACATATAGAAAACTTGATGGCGATTAGAATAACATTTCGTTCTTACTAAACGTCTTCTCTTGAAGTTTTTGATTTGTAAAACTAGACAATTGGCAAATCAAGAATTTCTTCAACGTCTTATAAACTTATTGCTTAGCTTAACGCCTTTTATTTCCTACCGGGTTTTATTTTCAACAATTTAGCTAGCTATCGCTTAATATTCAACGAAAGTAAAACGCACAAACGAGTCGTCGCTTATCAGAAAATACTCCCGAAAAATTTAAACCGCCTAATTTTTCAATACGCTTGCCAATTCTGCAACCCGGCGAAAATAAAAAAGCACTAAGATACGCAGTGAAAATTATTTGCCTTTCAGAAAAAGGATCGTTCGCGAGTATAAATTTTATTTTTCTTGTCGATTTCCATCAGTCTATCATGAGTTTGCCTCCCGATTTGCTTGAAATTTCCACCAGGTCCTTTTCAAATTTCTTGCATGTTTCCACCAGATTTCGATGTCGCTGAACCCGCTGTAAAAAAAAAGAAACGATATTTTGATTAGTCATCTGAACAAACGCTTTGTTAATTATGCAACATGAAGTGTGACAAAGATTAAAAAATTCCAAAAGGCAATGTTTCGAGCACAGTTATAGTAATTTACTTCCATAAAGTCTGCTAATGCCAAAAAAGCCTTTTAGCTAAACCTAATGCTTTTCTCCTGCCAAAGTTTTAAAATCTGTTAACTCTCAAAAGACTCGAAAAAATTAATCAAAATAAACTTATTGTCAGAAATAATGCTCACTGTATGCGCAAATAAGGAGTCATCGTGTAAGTAGCGAAACTTTTCCTGCGAAGTTATAAAAACATTATCTGCAGGCATTCAGTCCCTTGAATTCACCAAATTTAACACTTGTCCTTCTTAATTGTGAAGCTTCCATTAAAGGTTGATGTTGATTGCCCGCCATATAGCGGTTTTCACTTGAGTGTCGAAAGTAAATTGCGTTTGCTTTGGTTTTGCATTACTACGCTTAGTGATTGGCTCAAAAATCTCACGCCACTTTCTCAGCCAATCAGGAGTAAAACCAAAACCAATCGTGACTCGCTCGCGCACGTTTTCCCGCGCTTCGTGCCAGCTACATGTATTTGCTTCGAGTTTTGATTGGTTCACTGGATTGTCTGTGTCGTTTGTGATTGGCCAGACTGATTACTTTAGTTTTGGTTTTACGACACTCAATTGAAAACTGCTCTAATAGCTTATTAACATTCGTTAGTGTCCGGAACAAATTTTTAATTTTGACAATGAGGCATATCTTAAACGTAAATTCCCATGCCAATAAAAATTATTTCTACGGCTAGGCGTAAAAATGACATTTCCAAACAGTTTTTGATCTTCAAAAACTTTCTTGTTAATATTTTTTTAGATTTTTCTTATTAAAACAACACAGATTTTGACCACGTTGGAAACATTATTGAGGTAAGTAAGTCTTAAAAGCCAAGTTTAAATTTTAAATTAAAATTTCTCATCACAAACATTCTTCTTTGTATTCTTATTCTTTGTCAACATAAACAGTCTAGCTGTGAACAAATATCAAAAATAAAAAAGTGGAAACACTCATTATTAGGATAAAATTCGATCTCTGTAAACTGGCTGGAGCTGGATGACACTTAGACCAGAAAACGAGAATAGCAACCAAGTTCAAAATCTGTTTGGTTGAAATGGTAATGAATTGGTAATCATTACATTTGATAGTTTAGAGCAGTTTTCAATTGAGTGTCGTAAAACCAAAACCAATGTTATTACTTCGGCCAATCACAAAAGACACGGACAATCCAGTGAACGAATCAAAACTCGAAACAAATACATGTAACCGGCACGAAGCGCGGGAAAACGTGCGTCAGCGAGTCACGTTTGGTTTTGGTTTTACTTCTGATTGGCTGAAAAATCGGCGCGAGATTTTTAAGCCAATCACTAAGCGTAGCGATGCAAAACCAAAGCAAACGCAATTTACTTTCGACACTCAAGTGAAAACCGCTCTACAGTGTTAGAATATCAACATGGAGCTCCAGTATAGGTTATTTACTAAAGGAATCATGCTGGTAAGGGGTCTTATATATTTGATTGGTTCACTGGATCGTCTGGGTCTTTTGTGAATGGCCAGAGTGATAACTTTGGTTTTGGTTTCACGAAACTCAAAAGAACAGTAGAAAACTGCTTTATTGGCATGGACCTTAGAAAAAAAACTACGTTTATTTGCTTACCTGTTTATACAAAAACTGATTCCATTCTCTAAATGTCTCTCACCATTCAGCTATATTAACTGGTGAACGGCACTATACCCAACGTCTGCCAAAAAGGTAAAATAAGTTATTAGTATCTTGAAGCTAATTGAATCATTTTACTACAATTTAACTAGTTACCAGTTCAACGGCTGTCAATTAACTCGCCCCAAACCCTTCATCTGCATACACAAAGTTATTGCGGTTTTCAGTGAAATGCGAACTCTGAAATTCGATCCTCGACAACGGTTTACGCTTTTTGCTGCCGTCAATCATCTTAGCGGACCTCTCAGGAAACAGAAGCACACTTAAAACAGGTCAAAAGGTAACGTCTGTCAGTTGTGATTGGTAGATTTTTCGATCCATTTTGTTTGTTTCCGTTTTTCATGGTTTGTTGGCTGTCGCCATAATTATGATTGACGGCAGCGAAAAACGCAATCGTTAGGGACGGACCATTATTTTTTTGGAGGGGGGGGGATGAAAAATATTGAAAAAAATTGTTTGCAGGGCCTGGAAAGACAAAATAAATTGTTTGCAAGCACGATATGTATAACAAAAAATAGTAAGAATTTCGAAAAAAAATGTTTGCAGAGGAAGATTTTTCATCCCCCCCCCCCCCCCTCCAAGAAAATAATGGTCCGTCCCTTAGTTGGATTTTGAATATCAGAGTTCGCATTTCACTGAAAACCGCAATAATGAAAACACCTTGGCCTCGGTCGTTCAAAAACAAATTGTGTGAAAAGTGTTTTTTACTGCTCAGTAAAAAAATAACAGGTAATCATAAGGTAGATTTCAATTTGTAAAACCCTAATCCTGAAATGATCAGCATCCCCTTGTTGCCTCTTTGCCTTTATAGAAAATAATGGATTTATTTGCTTACCTGAAGTCTCTTTCTGCCATTTGTACATGTGCGAACGAGCTAACGGTAAACTCCGTCCAACATCTGCCTGCTAAAGGGGTAAATAAAAGTATTAATAGTTAATCAGTAATAATAATTATCTTAGAGCTCTGCATGGAAAGACCTGGGCCCCAGTCGTTCAAAAACCAGTTATGCTCACTCTGGTTTTAAAGTCAACCAAAGTTTCATTTCCTTTCAGTAAAATTCGTTTTGGCTGCTGAGCTTAACTTACAGTTTAAGATAAAAACAAAAAATCAGTAGATCCTGGATTAACTAATTCAGTTTGCTTTAAGCAAGCTAGGACTTTGGTATTTTTGCTTATGATTATCATCTCTTGATGTATAGATATGGTTAGCATTCCCTTGCTGTACCTTCAATTTAGAGAATACTATACTGCTCACCTGTCAGTATTGACACTGAATCCATTCTCAAGTTTTCTTTTCAATTCTTAGTTGTATGAGCGAGTAAAATCATTTTCCTGTAAAAGAGATAAATGAAATATAAATCTCTCAAAGTCAACAGTATTTATTAAGCACAATTTATTTAGTAGTTTATAAGTTTGTCTTCCTTGCATCTGTATAAAGAAGACTGTTGTAGTAAAATCTGTATTAAAACTGATCAATGGCAGGGGTTTAAACTTGACCAAAGCTTTAGAGCGGTTTTCAAATTACTGTCACTCTGGCCAATCACAAAAGACACAGAATCAAAACTAGAAGCGAATGTAAGGAACCACCTCGAAGCGCGGGAAAATATGTGTGAGCGAGTCACAATTGGTTTTGGTTTTAGTTCTGATTGGTCAAGAAAGTGGTGCGACATATTTAAACCACTCACTAAGCGCAGCAATGCAAAACCAAAGCAAATGCAAATTACTTTCGACACTCGAGCTCTTAATTTGCCCTTAATTGTAAAAGCTACATCCACTACCCGATTTGAGATTAAGCAAAATGGATTAGTTTAATCTTGCTTTGACAAATCAAACCGAGTCCTCGTGTTTTTGCATTTCAATTCTTGAAGCAACTCATGACTTGTTCCTGGTTGGAGGGTAACCCCTCTCCGCCGAGCCATCTTGTAACGAGCGCTTATATGAGAAATGTTCTCCTTGCAAAACAAGCCAAACTTAAAATTGGCCACCCCGGTTTCACGCATGCTATGTATTTCCAAACTTGTTCCTGGAAGGCTGCGAGATTCAAATGCATTTAATTAAGTTTATTATTATACATTTTCGAAGCTTTCACTAAATCAACAGCCACAGTCGTTAAACAACGATGTATTGCTTCAAACTTAGATAAAATTCGTAACCTTTAGCCAAGAGCGAAAAAAGCGGTAACTTAAGTCTGTAAAGTATCCCATAAACGCAAGTAGAACCTAACACAAGCGCCATGATTATTCGCAAGTGCTGTGCCGATACTTTTAAATTCAAGAACTTTATTCACATTAATAGGTGCTCAAAGCTACAGAAAACTCCACAGCAAACTCACTAAGCTACAGAATTAAACGTATGGATAGAAGAATATATCTTCAACGTGCATCATACAAGAATTTTGAGTTATTACCTCGTAATGTTCCACTTTTCAACTCCGTGATGTCGGCCTTCCCTCCACGTGTGTGCTGGCGCGCGAACTTTGCTCCACCAAAGTGCGTTATTCCCCGTTTCTGTCTATAACCTTAGGCATTAGATGAAAAATTTCACCAACCACCGAACCTGAAAGCGGCTTTCCGAAAAAGATGACTCCAAGAAGACCGTTGTTAGAGCGACATATTTCTTTCTTGCTCTCTTTGCGTGTTGAAGTGATGATAAAAAAATTAATAATTCAAGTAAGTATTTGCAATTCAAATGAAAAAAAAAACAAAAGAAATTACCGCTGTGGGAAAAGTATCAAGCCTTGTGTTTGTTATTAATAATAAAAGTCCGGAAATCTCGGATGAAAATTTAAAACATGGTTCGCTGAACTTTCAGAAGAACATTCAAGTAAACTGTGGAATACTTCCAAAGATACTCCTCTTTTTTCTGGACTGTTCGGAACGCCGGAAATTGCCCGCGTACCACTGATATGTAAACAATTTTTTTGTTCTTTGCGTTGGGACGGGAATGAGGGGTCGTGAGTCGGGAGTGTGTAGAAAACAAAACAGGAAGATGACTAGCCTTCCACGATAGCTTATTAGTTAGTTGATTTTTAAAATATTACAATGTTTTATACCTGTTGTCAAGTTGCTTTGTATGTAAAGTTTACAATTCAACTCGTGAACGTCTGGGTTCGTAGCAGCTCCATTTTTGTTGGCTTGGCACAGGAAACCAACAACATTGACGAGTCCGCGATTGTGTAAATCCTCCAAAAAGGGTGCCCTGTGGCTTAACAAAATATTTGACATGATGTATACTGGAACACACTGGCACGAAGTCTGCACATTCAGTGAATGATAAGCATGCAGAGAAAAGGAATTTTGTGAAATATTGCCCTGTTTACAGGATACCTTTGAAGAGGGGGGAGTACCGCTGTGCTTTTTGATGACCCTGAACTCAAACAAACCGCATTAAATAACTCACTTTTTTGCGACATTCTTGCGCGGAACTTACTGAGACCAGAATAGCTCCCGCCACGCGAGCATTGCTTCACCGCAACAAGAATGGAGTGTCTGCGGAAATATCAGCGCTTTTCAGTAATCTTGTTAATAGTGGCTTATCTAAGCTTGTGCATCGTTGGACATGACGTCGATAGTAAACGTAAGTAGTTCTTTGATATCCTGTTTTACTCATTCATTCGATTTCTAACATTTTGTTGTTAGGCTGTTATCGTGAATATACAACTGATCATCCACTTACTAAATGAAAAATGCTTTGAACAGTCGCTAACTGACATCTTCGATGTGTCGTAGCGAGGTACCAGTAGACTTCAATAGACTACAAGCTTCATTTTACACCGAAATGAATATGCTATGCTTTGTAAAAATTTTAACCGAAGCAGACATTTTTTTTCAAACGTAGTTAAACTTAATGCATGCTGAGCTACTACTGGTGAATTTATTCTACGTTCGTATTTTTTTTTTCTCATTTATCTAATTAAGTACGAAAGAAGTAAAGCAGTTCAAACTACAGATCAGAAATCCTTGTAATTATTGTTCCTAAAAAGACCTATTGGGGAGACGACAATAAAGGATGTATGAATGTAATCAAAAGGAATATAATTGTATATTTTTAAATGTCTGTAAAACCAGCACATGCTGTGTCTGATTGGGTACGTAATAGCATTTTTAACTTTCTCTCATTCTTTGTGAGTATAGGGAACCATGAAATACAAAAAGGCTAGATCAAAGTGACAGTTGTAAGGACTGATTTACGTTACTTTAGAAAGAAATGACTTTTGCAAAAACGTTTTAATCAGTGGAAGAGAACTGTAGTTCAGGAACACCCGAACGAAGAAATTACCGTATGAAAAATAGGCAACATAACATCTTGTCCCCTGATGAACACTTTTTTTTTGAAGGTGTAATTAATGAATAAGATATAGAGGGGGGTGGGGGGGGGAGCTAGCTGGCGCATTTCGAACTTGGGTTCGGAATAAGGGATTGCAGAAAACTGGAGAAGGTTAAATGTTACGCAACGTTTCTATATTGCTTGCCGGTGCAGATTCCCACATGATTCTCAGTTAGCTTTCATTGGAAACCAGAGAAGGTAAACATATTTTCCATAAAATGTAACTGATTATTAGGCTGTACGAGAAAGTTTCAATTAACGAGTTAATGGACGTATTGTGCAATTTACTGATATTTAGTCTAGATCTGACTGTTGAGAAGACTAAGCAAGGCGTCTACAAGACAAAACGTCGTTGTCTGTTGATTTTGACACGTGTCAGGAAAACACGAGACCATTAGGAAAATCCCATTTATTCTGTAGTAAATTTCCCCTACCTGTCGCTCCATGTTTCCTTTAATTTTTTGTTGTTGTTTTTTTCTTTTTAATGAGTCAGGGGTATGCTAGTCAGAGCAACGATTCTCCTGTTGATGGTTTTATATATTCTCATCACCCGTCTGCTTGACAATGTATTGAAAAAATGTGTTGTTGTTCTTATTCGCCCTTCGTAATCGTAATCTTAAATGTAAGGAGAAATTAGATGTCAATCAGCGCTTGCGATTCACACGGTTTCAATTTGATCAAGTTTTGCTTTAATGATTGCAAAACGACCAGCTGTCAGACAGTCAAACTAGTAGCAAGTTTAAATCCTCGGAGCGGCGAAAATACGTATTATTCAAAACAGCTTTATTTTAAGTTTTGGATCGTAAACATTTTAAAGAGAAAAATTACTGTTTTAATCTTTCAACAAAGGAAACAGTACCAAAGGTATATGACTAAAGGTCTTTAAGTCTCAGCAGGCAAACCTAACAGGAACAGCGGGCGCACGTCCTTTTGTACAAAATAACAACGTGATCATTACAAACAAAATGTAATCAGAAATGTTATAGCACTGGCTGGAAATCAAAAACCGCCAAATCGACTGTGTAGCATACCTCTGTGGTAATAAGTACTCGACGAACTTGTTCCAGCATTACTGTGTTTTATGTTTGCGATTTAATAACTATTTCATGTGGAAAAAAACTGGCTGAGCCCGCGATTGTCGCCAGACGCGTTGCTAAGCAACATAACGTGTCCTTTTTTACATCACACTTACATGACAACATCGTAAATGTTCGTAAGTACTGGCGCCTGGCGCTGGTTTATTTTATTTTTGTTGAAAAGTCTTCAACGAAGCACGCCAAACTTTGTTCCCTTCTGTTAACTGCTAAATATAACATTCAGACCTTCTTTAATTATAGTGTCAACTCCCATGCGAAAAAAAGATACTCTAGAAAGGTAATTCTTGCTCTTCTTCGTAGTTTTTCGATCCGCATAAAGCAGGCAGGCCTCTTATGGCATGGATTTGTATGTTTCTTTATTACAATTATTTTATTGTTTTAGAAGAAGATCAAAAACCGCAAGATCACCACAATTACACGATTTCTTCTGGAAGCGGAAGGTGAGGTGTATTTTATGTATATCTTAGAATGCAATAATACTTGTGGTAGAAAAAATGGACAAAAAAATGGACCGCAATTTTCTGTCTGAGGGAAAATTCTAAAATAGCTGTAGCCTGAGTCATGCACGTAAAATGCTAATGACATGCTCATAGTGAAGAAAAAACATCCAGAACAAGAAATGTACAGGGATTGCACATTAATTACGGTGGCCCGTAAAGGTTTACATCACTTGTGCTTGTATGATCGATACTACAACCCTTTATCAGTTAATGCTAAAATAATAGTACAAAACGAATGCCCAATCATTAGTAGACAAGTTACGATTACCTTCTAGCCTTGACATACAGGTTAATTTTAAGCACAGCAGACTCTCAGCATAACCGGTGTCAATGACACCCTTAATTTTAGCTTTGATTGTTTAAACCTCCGTGTTTTTTATTTATTACTACTTTTTGCAAAGTTTAAAAATATTCTCTAAAATTAAAGGGGTTCAAAGCCACCTTAATGCGCTTTACATGGTTTTATTGGAAATATCTCGTTCGCTTTTTAGCAATGCAAAAACCCTATGCTCGTCTCAGACATCTATGTTTAGGGGTGTTGTGTAAATTGATTTTAGAGATTTTTGGGAGAAGACAGTTTTCTAAAGAAGTTGTAAAAATGAGAGAAATAGGAAACATTGAAGAAGATGTAGTTTTAAAGATAGAATAGTAGAGGACACCAGACAGTCCCGACACCTGAGCTGTGTGGGGGATCACTGTCTTTGTGCCACTCCCCTTATTCCATCCTTAATACTATAAATTTCACCCAAATTTACGTTAAGTCCCCCCTTAAGTCAGCGAGAGTAAAATATTCCTAGTATTATAAGTAACTACGTGACCTTAAATCTCACCTTTACAGTTGCGTAGAAGCAGAACGCCCCGCCGACAATATCCTGACACAAGCTATCTGCCATCCGTACAGCGCAGGCGCACAAAAACCACACCAAAACGAGGTTAAACCAGACGTCTGTAGGTCTATTATAGGAGATGAGCTTTTGTTCGCCACACCGGCCGAGCAGGAATGGCGCGAGAATCTGTTTGTCACTTACACAATACGTTTTCGAGGGGGAGCTGGACAAATACCACGCATGCCAGAAACTCCCAGACAGCTGCTGACCAAGTTTTGCTGGCGGCTCATCGTGCACATGTATTGTCGATTCCTGTTACCCAAATGTGACATGACGTCATCCAGACCTCGGGCCCAGCCAATCTGCAGGGAAGCTTGCCGAGAATTTAGGAACCACTGTCAAAGGGAATGGACTCACGTACAGAGGAAGTACAAGACTGTGTCTTGGAAAGTTCAGCAACTTGCTGCTGGTGTAGAAGGAAGTTCTTCGCTTATGTGGTGTAAGGATCTGCCCAGACGAAGAGGAGGAAACATTCCAGAATGTTACTATCCTGAAATGTTAAAAGGTAATTGCTGTTCTCTTTCCAAGTTCTTGCGATAAAATGTTTACTTTCAAAAAAGACATGGGAACAATGAAGGTACTTACAACAAATCAAATGCAATTCCCGAAATGTAGCTTGAACAGGCTGCGCCTTAGCTTAGCTTCGTAGTTCCAGAAACTTTAAGCAAAAAGTTGTCGAGTCATGCTTTTGTCAAAAAAAGATGTCATATTACTTAAATACTACGTCTACTTCTAATTAAGGAAAGCCTGTATGATTTTATGTTTTATAACTTTCCTGTTCTTTATTTATTTTGCCCTTAGAGAAAAAGGAAGACCCTCCTCCAATTACAGGTAAGTCGCCGGCGTTACGTAACGTATGTTCTCTTGGCTTGGAGGGACTCAGAACTGGCCGGTCGTCCGGGTGGTTACAAATCCGAAATGAACCTTTTGCACGAGATTTTACTACAAATCCACTTTAACAGTTTATAACATTAATGTCTTGAGTGATTTGACAGGACAAATCTGACTAACAACAGAATTCTGTTCTGAAATACACCGGTCTGGCCGGCTAGTTCTGACAAATGGAAAGCGCCCTAAGGGCTGTACATGGAAGGAGGGTGCCCCGCCGGTCCGGGAGGACCTAGCCCGCCATGAGCCCCCCCCAGAGAGACGGAGTGTACGGGTGGGAAAATGTAGCCTGAGGAATGACACTGATCGAGGCTCTCAACATGATGTGCCTCTGCGTTGGGCCCGTGCCGATTGTGTGTCGTGAGGAATCATCACGATGCCAGGACCGAGAAAAGACTGGCAGACAGGCACGCCGCGCGAACCCCGGCGCGGGAGGGCAACCGACGGAGCACCCAGAAGGGTGCCCGGGAGGACGAGGCCGAGGCGGGACCCGCAGGCACGTCGAACGAGAGGGCCGCAGGGAAGCCGGAGCCGGGGCACCCGCCTTCCATGTAAACAGGCCCTAAGTAAGTGAAATCCGCTTCTAGAAAACTTGCGGCCCACATTAAAGCCATACCGTATCGATCCGTGGTTTCTGCCAAACAGTTTGTCAATATAATTATTCTCCATTATTGTTCAAGTTATCTGATACAATTTCCCATTCACTCCTATAAGTGTTTAATGTCACGGTCATGATGTATCGTCTACAGTGCATGGGTATCGAACGTTTTACCACGTGCACAATATGCTTTTGCAATGACACTGTTAATAATTAACTGACTGTTTCATTTCCAAAGATACTTGTTTCTATGGTGACGGACAGTCATATCGTGGGAATGTATCCGTTACGCAATCCGGTTACACGTGCCAGTCCTGGTCTTCCCAGTGTCCTCATCGGCACCACAGAACACCAGACAGCTTCCCTGAACTAAACAATGCCAGCAACGCATGTCGGAACCCTGGAGGACAGGCCCCTCACGGTCCTTGGTGTTACACTACAAATCGCAAAGTACGATGGGAGTATTGTCGTGTGGAGAAGTGTGTAGCACGTGAAGGTTGGTTTGTTTATGAATGATGTTTGTAGCTTAGGCTAAATTGGCTCGCTCAGTGGAAGAGGGACGTGGAGACCCGAAGCGCTTGTGAACGCACTTATTCACACTCCCCTGAGCGAAGTAAGGACAGCACAAAAGACTAAGTTAGTACACCAACTGGTCACGAAATTTTGCAGTGTCAAAATGAGGCAGCAATAATAAAAAAGAAAGACCCCGCCTGGAGCTCGTAATACCAATCAATCTTTGTTTTCAATGAATTTGCTTAATCTTACCCGACATTATTTTCTCTTTTAATTCACAGAATAGAACATGCGTCAGATTGAAGATCCTCCGTCAAGTGAGCTGGAATTCGGATCCACCTCCACTCAACTGTTAATACCCAACACCATCTTATTCCTCCTCCCCCCCCCCCCCCCCCAAAAAAAAAAAGAATGTAGCTAGCTGAAGATGTAAATAAAATTGTATAAGTCCAAGAGACGTGTGACTCTTTTTATCGATTTCCATCTTAAACTAACTTCTTTGTCCGACGGTCCGATCGTTGAACCAGTAGGAGCGCCGCACTGTAAACTTGAGTCAAAATTTCAGCACCTTGGAAACTTTTCTTGACTAATGACTGCATATAGATTTGAGACCAGTGTAGTCTCATACAGCTTAGTTCAGAAAGAGCATGAACCCTAACTTGACAGGTGAAGGAAAGGGCTCGATACCTACTCAAGATTACCGCTTACTTGCAGTTCCATTTTTTCCGCAAAGCTTTTCCACAGGTCTTAACCACGATTCGAATCCTTACATCACCGAGACGAACGGCCTGGGGAGAATGAACAAAGACTTTGTCCATGACATATCCGTGGCAAGAACCGGCGGTGAAATAAGGAGACTTAAGCCGGCGACACACTTGGCGATTTTATACGCCTGGACTGCAAAAAGTCCTTTTTCACCCACCATAAGAGAGTTTGAGCTGCACCGATTTTGTGCATTTCGAAAACGCCAACAAAATGCTCTAGTTTTACGTGATCTAAAGTTGTCATTTTCACTAGTTCAGTTTTCGGCGGCGTGAAACAAGGCTTTCCTACCTTTTATAGCTTATTGAGCAAGAGAACACGCAATTTGTGAGAGCGCATTGCACACTGGGGCTAAATAACAAGGAAAATATAATGGAATTATGGACCGTTATTCAGTGGTTTTACAGACCCACGCGAGCACTTTTAATACTCTTTTCTCCAAACAAACTATGAATTGGGTTGGTCATTTTTGTATATAAAAATTTGGTCTCAACTGATAAGAAAGTAAAGGCATTCCACGCAGCCCAAACGACTTTCGATTTATACTTTGAAGAAGGGAAAGTACCTGATCCCAAGAAAAGACGTGTTGATATGCGTGACTGCGCAGGTCACGCTATCGAGTCACTATCGAATTAGAAAGGGAAAATATCATGGCGGAAGGCGTGATCATTTCGATAACGGCAATAATATGCTTAATAATGCTTGGAGCGGAGAAATGTCAAGGACATAAAGGTATAAGAGTTAATAGTTACTACTGTAAAATTTACATGATCTTTTCTCCTGTAATTTACGATCTGACGGCATTGAATCGCCCCTCACACAGAAGCCGGAAGTAGAATAGAAAGTGAAAATGAGTTCATTTCAACTGATTAGCCTTGAAATACACGGATATACAACTTTTGTATCAAGGGGACAGTCCAATTTCAACTGACTGATGAGAATGAACAGCTATAAAATGTTCTGTGGAAACAGCGCTAGCAAAAGTATGCAAACTACTTGCAACCACCTACTTAGTAATGTAAAAGGTAAGCACTTCTACTCGTTAAAAACTGGGATCTAATCAAAACAATTAAATTATGGGGGAGGAAGAGGTAAGATTCTTTGACACGGAAAAATTTGCGCGCAAACATTTCTGAAGTAAAAGACCCGATGAAAATTAATTGCTCGCAATCTTGCACCGTTTATCCGGGCCTTAAATCTTCTATTGTTTAATTGCATTGATTTACATTAGGAAATGGGTACGACCACATGGATGACAATGTATTCCCATCGCAGTACAAAAAAAGGTAAGACGTTTTTCCGAATGCTTTAGAGAGGGTCCTGAAGATCAAGAGGGGGAGGATATAAATCCCATTTCTCAGCCCATATTTTGCAAGAATTATTTTCTAGCTTATTTTCGTGCAAATCTCAGTCCCATTACCACTTTTTTGTTTGTGATTCCCAAAATCCTGGTCCCAGCGACCCAAATCCCATTTTCCCAGTGAAAACCTAGGCAAATCCCAGTTCCCATTTTACCCCTTCAGGCCCTCTTTATAAAGCTATCTTGTTTGCTCTTTTGAAGGCTGGAAGACTCCGTTACTAAACATGCAGGCTGCGAAAGCAGAAATTGTTGGAATATTTAGCTAAGAAAACCGATTGTAAACGACATTATGTTTTATATTTTTGATTTTCCGCAGCAACAACACTTGTGTTCCTGCCCAATCTCTTCCCTTCATGGATACATCAAAATGCCGGCCATACTTCAAGACAGAAAATGGATATTGTTCCAAAATACTCGGCAGGCGGCTTGTGTTTGGCTCACTCGCCAACCAGAAAGAAAAGGAGACAAGGCTTGTGGACTTCGCCATGGCAAAAGCCACACTGAAATTATTGCAAAATTTTGAAATATCCAAAACCTGTATCAGAGCTGTGGACGACATCTACTGTAATCACTACTTCCCAGGGTGCGACAACACCTCGGCAACACTCCTCCCGCGGCCAGTGTGTAGGGAAGCCTGCGAGGTTTTGGTCCTGCGGTATTGCAAAACAGAATGGTTAAAGGCTAAGGAACTAAATAAGGAGCTGTCTAGTTTACCGGTTAGGAACCAAGTAAAGCATTTTGATCTGATTAACTGCACCGAGCTGCCAAGACTTGAAGGTGGCAAGATACCTGAATGTTATTATCCTAAGAGATTCATGGAAGGTATAAAAGTCAAATCATTTTAACAGCAGATTTCTTTAATATAATAGTTATGCTCTGGTCACAGTCAGTAGCGTTCAGAGTGTTTAGTCCTGTCCTTCTGTCGCTAGTGTGGAAGGCGCGGATAATTCTAGATCGAGCAATCCGGGCTCGAGTCCTTTCAGGTTCTTTGAGTTGAGTTCTTGGCCAAGATACTTGGTTCTTGATGGATTCTAGCGATTGTTTGGGCAACCTGAAAAATGCTGGGGGCAACTTGCGATAAGCTAGCATCCTATCCAGGAGCCGAGTGGTAAAACCCCTTATAGTTTTTATGGGTTGTGGTTTTTGTTTGGTTTTTTGGTTGGAAGGGTAGTATATAGTCCTAGTATATAGTCGCTTATGATACG
Source organism: Oculina patagonica (assembly GCF_052425735.1). Taxonomy (NCBI): domain Eukaryota; kingdom Metazoa; phylum Cnidaria; class Anthozoa; order Scleractinia; family Oculinidae; genus Oculina; species Oculina patagonica. The sequence continues at coordinate 20,534,335 of NC_135761.1, forward strand.
CAAACAGCGAAAACAGCGAAAAGCTCCGGAGTGTGAGCTACCTGAATCGAATGCGATTTTAATTTAAAACTTTTGTTGTGGCATGGGCTGTACGCTTTATCTTGAATAACTTTTTTTTAATTCTGTATTGTGTGCCTTTGTTTTAGCACTGCCAGAGACTACTGAAGGAAAGCGATTGACGACTGGTGAGTACTAACAGTTCACATCAAAATTGTCCACATTTCTAAATTATACAAATTTATGTTAATTAATTTGTGTTATACTGCTGACATTGTTGATTGTTGATTTACCAGAATCCTGTTTCTATGGCGACGGTCAGTCGTACCGCGGCAATATGTCCGAGACACTGTCAGACTTCACGTGTCAGTCCTGGTCTTCCCAGTGTCCTCATCGGCACCACAGAACACCAGACAACTTCCCTGAGCTGAAAAATGCCGGCAATGCATGCTGGAACCCTGGTGGACAGGCCCCTCACGGTCCTTGGTGTTACACTACAAACCGCAGAGTACGATGGGAGTATTGCCCTGTTGAGGAATGCGACCAGCATGCTAAATATCGAAAGTGATTGCGACCGAGACGCAAGAAAAAAAATTGGGGGGACAGAGAATTTGGCCTAGTTTCTCATTTAACAATAGCATCATATGATTGTCCCTTCTACAATATTTAGTGGCTGAAGCTTATTCGGTTGACCTCGGCAGATAAATGTGATGAAACAAATCAGTGTAACCTACTGTCGAAATAACGGGTTAATAAAAAAAGAAACAAACGTAAGAAAATCACTCAATTGACTTTACGGCGCTTTGGAGAAGAACTGAAGGTCAAATCTGAAGAAATGAATGAATGATATAGGTGCTTATATAGCGCATTTACAAAGCTCAAAGCGCTTCACAGTTAGAATTTTATTGGATGAGACCGGAAAGAATCCTAAACTTGTAAAACCACCAGCAAGTCAATGCCTTCCATCTTTCAATGGGCATACACAAGGGCTTCATCCACAGACTTAATAGTTAGAAACACCCTGAACGGCATAATAATCAATACCAAGTGAATGTGCAGCTTTTACAATAGCTTTCATTTGAATGATACAAACTTATGGTCACACACTTTTAAAAGTTATCCACAGACATAAATGTTTGAGCCACCTTGTCAGTGTCATGCAGTTGTATAGCATAAAAACAATATATAACTGCTCGATAGCAATCATTTGAATGGTCCTTTACTAGGGTATCATCCACACAATAGTTAGATCTCCATTAATTTATTCCAGGTTTGACTTGTTATATTTCACGACTGATCCAGACATTTTAAAGAGAGATCGAGTCTCCGCTAAGGTTCTTGGGAAACACAAGACGCTATGTTGACATTCTCATGCCCACATTGCAGTAAAACATGCTGTATTTTTTTCAGTTTTCACTTATTCGCAATTAAGTGTAGCCTGCGAGCAAGCTCTTTGGGGGGGGGGGGAGGTACTCTTACTCTCTCCCCTCCCCCATCCCAAATAGCTTGCCTGTGGGCTTAGCAGTTTGTAGTGATCTTTTGTCACAAAAAAAATCCTCTCATTCGTAACTTGAGGACTCAGTTAGGCCACGGGTTTGACCAATTTGGCGGAACTTTCTCATCTAGTTATTTCAATCATATAAAAATTAATCTCAACAGGCTTTGACGAGTGGCAGCAATACTGAAAGGTGCAGTGCTGAGACATGCTTTCAGGTCTTTGATGCGTAAAGCAGTGGACTTCAAAATTGAATGAGATTTCGTTTGAAATGAGGCCCGTTTCAAACCATAGTGGGAAACATTAATCTCGGTTCCATACTAGACCGCTGTTTGGACAAGTGAAGACTTGTATTTATATTTTCTTTGATTACCGAAACTACGCATTTGAACCCCATAATGAAACAGTCGTTTTAGCTACATACCAATAAATAAGGAAAATTATTGAGCATTAAAGACCACATTCTGTATCTATTCTCATTCAAAATGATTTATCGACATCGCCATCAATCTAAATCTTGTCAAATTTTTAACATAATTTTCTTCTGCCTCCTAGACCTGTTCCTATCACTTCGTTGTGGGTTTCCTTTGTTTTCAGAACATTATTTATAGAGGCTTAATTCTATTTTAACTCAAGTTTAAATGTACGTTCCGGCCGCGGTTGAATAGTCATAACAGCTTGACGTGAAATGAATGTCCCTCTCCATTAGTAGGGAGTGGACCATATTTGCTCTCGCAATGACAGAAGGTTCAGCCAAGATGCAACTACGAAGCAATAATCATTCCGTTGATCTTTTGGACAACAGCGGAACTAGAATTGTTTTTAAAAATTTAACCCACAACCGGATCTGAAGATGTCCCCGGCCGGTCGCCGCAGACTGGGCACCAAACCAAAATCCTGCTGGGACGGAAGCTGTGAGGTTTCAGAACTTTCCGGTTTTGAGCTGAAAATAACAATGTTTCGACTGTATGAAAGAAAACGAAATTAGAGATAGTACAATAGGACAAAAGGAGAGCCAAAATTTTAAAGCCAGTTTGTTTTATAACCAAGCATGCAGCATTAAGGTCGAGGTGAAAAGATAAGAAGGCCGCCATTTCGTCGGGTTACTCTCCGAAAGTTTTGGTGGTGGGGTGGTGGTGGTGGGGTGAGGTGTGAGTTCCAATCCTTAAAACTCTCAACCTATGTAATACCACAATACGGGATTCTCCATACCCTTCGTCATGCCTGAAAAAATGCTTAAAATGTCTCAAAAAAGATTTTTCTTACTACAACTCTCAATTTGATACCGCAGAGTCTGGAATTTTCCATACCCTAGCGTCATTTCCATACCCCAGAATTTTCCATACCCTACTTCATCCCTGAAAAAGGCATCAAATTCCTCAAAAAAGTTTTTTCTATCTACCACACCCAATTCAAGCCTGCAGAGCTCATACACCCAACACTTTGGCCCCTATAGAGCTAGTCATTCCCCTCCCCATCCCCATCCCCACCCTCCCCCCCCCGGAATATAATACCAAAACAAAACAATATGTGACATGAACTTGGAACTGATAGGGTAAATTAACCGCCGTTTAAGATAACACTGGTGTTTTGAGTTTTCAGCTGTAAAATATCAAAATGTCATTTCCACGCCGAGTTGATAATTTTACAAGCGTTTAAGACAACGCATAGAGACGAGGGGTCATGACCCCCATGTCTATTGTTAGAGATTCGTTTTCACACGAATCTGTTGAATAATACACGCGGCTACTATCACTAGAACACACGATGAAAAAAATGGAATAAGTACATTGTACAATTGTTATGACGAGCGCAGCACTTCGTTTTACAAAGACAGTGTTTTGAGATTGTATTTCCCACGCAGGAAGGGGAATTAGATAACCAATTATAAGACTCTTGTCCAAAATTCTTATACACATTCACCCGCATACGCCTTGCTCAATCTTTTTGTTGTTGTTATTTTACGCTTTGTTCAACCACTCATTGATGACTAGAGTAAACAAACCGCAAAGGTAACTGGGAGATTTCGGTTGGAATGCTTGGCCATGAGTTATATAAAGCATATACCGCACTCATACCAGGTTTGAAAGTGCGCTGTTACATTATAAGGCATCATGCCTCTCCTGAAAAAAAAAAAACCTAGCGTATGAGAGATAATTGTCTTTATCTCCCTTAATTAATTTCTCAAGAGGCTACTGACGCGACGGAAATCATCACGAAATTACCGGAAAGGGTGTGATACATATATCTGATAAGGTCACGCAGATGGCCCGTTCGCGGTGAGACCTCACGGCAAATCAGAGATTTCTATCGTGTGCTGTTTAGTCCTCAGTTGTGAAACAGAAAGACACACAATGGCTGAACAGCGGCGATTTGGAGTTCTTTCGTCGTGTTTAATGATTGCTTGGGTTTTAGCAATAGGATCAGCAGACGACAATGCTCCGGAGAAAGGTCAGAAAGGTAAGAGAGTTTCTGATATACGGTACAACACAGAATCCTTGAGTATTTTTAGTCATTTGTTTGTGATATAAATCTGTGAACAAGATTTGTGAATCGAGACAATCAAAGGGCTTAAATCGATTAACAAGTTCTACACGCACGACAACTTCAAATTGGACGCAGTCTGGCTTGTAATAGGAAAATTGTAAACAACTAGTTATTACAGATACTTTCCTGTAATAAATAAAACACCGGCCATAAAACACCTTTCTGTGATAAGTTAATTCGTGGCTTTTTAGTCCTGGGGGGGAAGGTGGCTCGCGCTTTCCAAAATCACTGATCGGGCTTCCTCTAATCGTTGTTACTCTTTCCATGTTTCCATGTTCTTCTCTAATTGTACACTATAAAAGGAAAGTTTATCGTCTACTATTCACTGATAATTTCTGATGAAATCCTTTTTAAATTCGAGAATATGAGGAAAGACTTGAGCTTTTCTCTCACGGCTCCCAACCCCACCCCAATTTCCTCTTTGCTCCCCCCCCCCCCCCGTCCTTTGAGGAATTTCACACTTTATGCGGTCTGCTAATCCCCAGTTTAAAACTTATTATTTTGGATTGAAATTAGCAGCCCTAAACGAGTCAGTATTATTTCATTCAACTGTAAAACGACTTATCAGATTAGTGGATCCAAGAAACTCCTAGCTCTACAAAGACTTCTTTGACACTTAATTCGATTTTCGCTTCTTTTCCGCGTAATAAAGCATCAAACGGAACATTGTGGGTGAAGCCCTAGTGTGTGCCCATCCGGATAAACTCTTGAGCAGTATTTTCATGTGGCGTTTTTATTTTGCTATATAAGCTGGTTCCGAGGTTTGTAAGTCTGTGGATAAAACCTTTATATAGTGTGTGACCATTCAAACGAAAGCTATTTTAAGGATTTAATTTTCTGTGTGGATGATTTTTAGCCTTAGGGTGAACCTCGCCCTAATACCAACAGACATGTCTAAAAATTCTTCATCTCTGGTCTCCACACAATGTTCTTAGACCCTTCTTATAAGTCGGAAGAATTTGATCAATTTTATTCTCGTAATAATATATTGAAATTTTCTGACTGCTGGGGCTGAAACGATTACAGCTATAAGGCATTGATTCGCTTTCTTGTCACGATGCAGTTTTATCCTTAGATGTTTCTATCAAAAGGCAATATTTGTTATCTTGGCAAATGACGAGCAAATTCTTGTTTCTCAAGGCCTTATCTCAGTGTTCTCACTAGGCCAATGACTTCTCCTACATTTCTGTGGGACGCAAATTATTATTCTTGGCTCCGGAAATGATCGCCAAAATAAAAAGACCGCCAATTATGGGATCCCTGCCCGGAAATGATCCACGAAGAGGCCCGCAAATAATCCCACGAAAATTTCGAAAGGGCTCATAGAATCTGACTGCTTTCTTATATATTTATTCAGCATAATTAGATTTTAGTTATCCCGAGTAAATTAAGTTTAAATTTTTAAATTTAATTTAGTTTTGTATCAAAATAATTCTACATGGTAACAAAGCGTGCATTGTTGTTGAGTTCCATGGCTTGAAAATAACTTTAAATTTCATTAGTTCTTTTTAGTTTACACATATATCCATTTCTTTTAAACTTTTTATTTGTCTTTTTAAAAAAAATCTTGTTATACACTGAATCACTTTGACCAGGATCCGAAACTACCATTCAGTAGACTTTTTAACTTGAAAGGCGCCCATTAAAGTACAGCATAGCTTTGCTCGTCGAAGGCACTTGACCAAAGACAATGATCCTCTTTGCACAGTTTTCAACAAAAAAAAAAACAGCTCAATTTCAAATATAGAAAACTTCATTGATACATGTATTTTTAAGAGTTTTTGTATCAACCAAAGTCATGATTATTTGCCTTCCATTTTCAGGAACAGATCCCATTTCAGGTGTAAAAGATTTTCTATCAATGAAAAAAGACTTCTCTTTGAAGTTTTCTACAGATGTCAGTGTTAACGTCATTCAGCAGAACAATAATAACACAAAGATGGCCAACAAAACACGGTAAGTACGCATAACATAATTGAAGAAGATTTTATTGGCACGGTCTTGTCGAATCTTGCAAACACACAAATAGCAACATTATTCCAGCCTCTCTCACGCTCGGTGTATGTAGAGGTGTCTATTCTATTCTCTTCTCGAAACACTATTCGCAGTAGTGCAGCAGCTGTTCTAAGCTTGTAATTCTACTGGTCTTCTAGTGTCACTGTAGTCCCCAGGGGGGTACTCCGGCCTGCTAATGACAGGGGTGATCGAAGGATTTTTTGGGGTTGAAATTTGCGATTCCGGGATTTTTTTGGGTTGGAAAATTGTGCAAGTATTGTTTGGGGTGACTTGATTTAGAAAGGGGATTTTTTGGGGGTATTAAAAATGAACTAAAGTGCCTTGGCGCGGCCTTGGCGTATTTATGGTATGATGAATAAACAAACAAGAGCGCTCTTTGTGATATATTATGCCCCTCCTGGCAATTAAGGAGTCAGTTGACAAGGGATTTTTTGGGGGGTTGTTTTTGGTCCAGGGATTTTTTTGGGTAATGTCGGAAGACTTAGGGATCTTTTTGGGTCCTGAGTTTTGCCTCCATTCGATCATCCCCGTTATTTACAAGCCGGAGTCCCCCCCCCCCCCCCCCGGGCTGTAGTCTAGCAGTTGCTAACGTTTTAAAGGGCTATTGTTCTCTCGAAGGGTAGCGAGTCATTCATGCGAGATCTTGCAAGAGCTGCTACCCGAGCCACTGCTCGACTCCTGTCACAACATAAATCTGCTTTTCTATTACACTTGACTTTAATAATCTTCAACTTCCTTTCCTTTTCAGCAGTAGCACCTGCACCCCAGCCCATCTCAGCCCCTCATCGCTGTCTGTTTGTGAGCCATATGTGTATGGAGAAAAGGGCGTGTGTTCAAGCGTGATTGGGGATCGTCTCATCTATGGCTCGATACAAAATCAAGTCAACATGGAAAGGCTGCTGGTGAATTTTAGAATGGCGAGGGCTTATGTACTTTCTAAAGACGACATCTCCGAGAGATGTCTCAAAAACGTGGAACTAATTTACTGCAACCACTATTTTCAAAGGTGTGACAACTCCTCGTCGAGAGTTCTTCCAGTACCAGTCTGTAGGGAAGCCTGCGATGTTATGGTCCAGCAGCATTGCAAAGAAGAGTTCCGCAGGGCCCGCGAAATAAACAAAGCCGTACAAGGGTCCGAGTCTGCGAGTCGTCAATGGGCTTTTGACTTGATTAATTGCACAACGTTACCTAAAAGAAACGGTGGTACCATTCCAGAGTGTTATTATCCCAGAGAACTCGAAGGTACTTAGTTTTTTAAACATGGTGTATAGTTAATAATTCCTTACGAAGCCAGTTTGGCAAAAGAGGGCGATCAAATTAGAAGCGGGAAGGGGGAGGGGTTGGGAGATGAGTGAGCTGGTAAAAGTAGTAGGAAAAGAGGGCAACCACTCGCACTGTAGATTGAGAAGATTATAAAAAATGTAAGGATAGGTTTAAGATGCTACTTAGAAACTTACGGTCACAACTGGCAATTTGAACTTACGAATCAGTCTTGCAAACTTTTTTTTATTAAACTATTTTTAATTTCTTGCTGTAGGAAACTTAACAAAGGGAGAATTTAGCGGTAAGTAAACAGCTTTACCATTAAAACCTAACAATTCATTCAGGGGCAGCAACGTTAAAAATTGTTTACCCCTGTCGTATATAGAAACGTGTTCCTATGGTGACGGTCAGACATACCGTGGAAATATATCCGTGACGCGTTCCGGTTACACGTGCCAGTCCTGGTCTTCCCAGTGTCCTCATCGGCACCACAGAACACCAGACAACTATCCCGAACTGGTAAATGCTGGCAATGCATGCCGGAACCCTGGTGGTCAGGCCCCTCACGGTCCTTGGTGTTACACTTCAAATGCTTCAATGCGATGGGAATATTGTAACATCTCCACTTGTTCTCCAGGTTGGTTTTACATTGATTTATATGTTCTTATTATTTTCAAATATAGTACATCGTCCCCAAGCTTGACGCATTGAACGGTTTTTCGGCTTTTCTGTAACGTCGAGCCGGAAAAAAGTAATGTTTTTTTCTTCTTTGGTTAATTTTTAGAAGATGCAACTCTGTCGGATTGGAGTCCATTCACCAACTGCTCAGTGCCTTGCGGTAGAGGGTTCAAAACACGCTATCGTACTTGTAACGGTTCGCGTTTTGGAGGAAAAGACTGTGCTTCCCTGGGCGCTCTCACTGAACGGCAACCATGCATCAATCAAAACTGCTCAGGTTGGAAAATCTTTTGATAAACTCATGAAATCCTCATTGAATTTGTCAAAGTTTAATTAACGTAATAGAATAGCCTGGAATGACTGGCAGACATGGGTTAAATGGTAATCCAATAAGAGAACTTCCAATCTGTTTTACAGAAAACGAAAAAAAGCAAGGCTGATTAAACAGTAAAGGAATATATTTTTTAAAAATCCAATTTTTCGAAAGGCACTGTTTCGTCTTTAGGGACTTATAAGTAAGACCCTTGTAAAACACGTCAGCCATTGATAATATTCCTTTACTGTTTAATCAGCCTTGTTTTTCGTTTATTTAGAATTTCATAGCTGATTTTATCCTCCATTGGGATCCGGTACTTCTGTTTAGCTATGCTGGTCTTTGCCTACACAATTGAACTATATATTGGGAGGGTATTGATCTCAAAGAAGACACCAAAAAAATGCTCATGACAATGCAGGATAAATTCAACTTCGTTTATTTTTCGAGGTGGAGGCATTCCCATAGACAACTTTATACCATGCCATACAAAATACAGCCTATCAGAATAGAGGAAAGCCGTTGTATATTCGACGGTATTCAACCAAACCTTCCCATCGTATGCTGCGCTCTTATTCTCGACAAAATTTGGTAAGCGTATTTTCTATGGGATGGTATAAAATAGTTACACAACACTTTCTCGTGGTATACTTAACAATTATTCCACGAGCGCTCTGGATATGAGATGGTAGATAGCCAAGCAACGAGGCGCGTAGCACCGAGTTAGCTATAACGATCCCATATCCAACAAGCGCGAGTGGAATAATTGTTTTATTAAAAAACGTCCAAAGAATTGCAATAGTTGAGCTCCCCAGCTGTTTTCGTTGACGCGTATCGGCTACCATATTTGCGGTCAATGGTATATGAGCTCATATACCATTGCCTGTTAACCAATCAAAACGCAGGAATTGCAATATAACATTGCTAGTTTTAAATAATATGGTATATCCCACTTGTCACTTGTATTTTCCCCGAAAGCGTTGCATAGCTAGTCTTTATCTGCTTTAGTAACCTCTGTCCACACAACTTATAATTAAAATGAACCCTTTTCCTGCAAAAGCACTTTTTTGTTTATTATGACAAGTCTAAGTTGGTACATTGCCTTTTTCAAGACTGCTTACGAAAATCATGATATACTTCCGTTACACCGTAATGCTGTTGCTGAATGCATATGTAAATTGCTATTGTGATTTATTTTAGGTCCCGTTGATATTGTTGATGTAGGATCAGATGAAAATCAGCCAAAGGGTAATATTTTTATCAATACTGTATTTCCGCACGAATTGTAATCCCCATTTCCTGTCAAATTGGTAATGGAATTAACACCCTATTTCGATCCCCGTGGTTAAAACCTATAGAGGACAATAACAAAAGGGTCTCCCCAAAAGGGGTATCTTTTAAAGGCTGCGCGTATTCTAAAAGGGTTCGTATTTTATGAGTTTGAGTATAGAGAAGGATAGCGAAAACTGTCATTTAAGTATTTTTAAAAAAGCGTTTCAAAATATCACAAAAAGGCTGACCGAAAGCGCACAAGCAAAAAGGAGAAAGGAAAAACAAGGCAAGAGATGCAAAATCACTTCTGTAGGGGTATGAAAAAGGGTATCAGTTTCTAACAACGATATACGAAAGGGTTACCTTTTCTGCCAAAAATGGTAAACCAAAGGGTAAGGGTTTGGGCATCTGGGCGGAGCCTCTCTCTATTAAAAAAATCAGTACCCACATCTCTCCTCCCCCGGATTTTGACGCTTTGTTTTATTTTGAATAATCAATTTCATTTCCGGATTCTTATTGTATTGTAGGGTTGACGTTTATAGAGATCACCATAGTTTCAGCTGGTGGATCAGTGCTATTTATCCTTGTGGTAACATTGGTGGCTATTTTACTCAAAAGACACAGTAAGTCAGGCTCAAATTGCGTCTTTTACCTTAGATACGCTATTTTCAATCCTTCCTGATCCTATTATATAAATTTATTTTTTTCTTCAGGAGGGCATAACCCAAATATCCAAGATGGCGAGGACAAAGAAGAAATAACACCATATGCAACAGTTCGCCTCAGCGGTATTTTCGGGCTGAGTGCCGAAAGTAATCCGTACGGTTTTCCAGGCATGTATGAAAACCCACTGAAAGCCTTACCGTTCCAGCCAAGGACGCCGTTAGGAGAAAGACGAGATTTGCGGAAGTCGCCGTACGAAAATATCGATCACCTTGGAAGGTCATCTGTGAATCCTCTCGAGTACCTATTCTTTCAGCCTCGTTATGAGAATGAAGCGCTTGATAATGAACCACGCGATGTTATTATGATAAAGCCTGGGTACGACAAGCTGGCGCCTGGCACGAGGAAAAAACGGCGGGAAAATGGTGGCGCGCATCTTGGTCGCCGATTGCCGTGTGGAATGGTAGACACACACGGTCGGTCGGTATATGACTCACTCATCCGGGAGATTGACCTCAAGTGCAGAGGCCGAAGGGTGGATATCACCGACAGTGAGAGTGAAGACGACAAAAATATTCACACAATTTTGGAAGTTTCCTCTTGCGACGAACGCAGTCCAGCATGCTCAATGGACAGAAAGAGAAATGAAGGAAGCCCGCTGCTGGGAGACATCGAAGTTGGATGTATTGGAAATGACTGGAAGACCTTACAGGCAAAAGGCATAGTGCAGCCATTGAATTTGAAAGAGAGTAATGGCAACATGTCACCGCGTTCCCAGGCTGCCTTTAAAATGGAAGATCTAACTGGTTTATTTGAGTTTTATAGCAGTGGTGCTGAACACGGACAATCATCAGACGAGGAAAATACACATGAATGAGAAATCCGATTCATTTAGACACTTGCTGCTTATGACCAATCGTCGTTTTACTGTCGAATCACAAATTGCCATGACAAGCAACCTCCATCAAAGGCTTCTCTCTTTCAAATTGCCAAGGGAAAATCCCTGGTATTGAAGCTTCGTAACAAGCACGCCTAAATTTGTCGCCCATGGCGTCTAACGAATTCGTCGGCTACGTAGCTAATTATTTTTGGCAGGAGAAACGCGCGGATTTAGTAAATTCTCGGTAATCCCATCGAGTTTGATACTGTACAATCAGCTATTCATAGACTTGTTCGAAAGCCAAACCTCGACTTCAAAGGATAAGCCAGCAACACTAAGAGGGGAGGGGGGTTCTAATTCGAGGGCGCAATTATGTACGACTAGTCATGTTAAGAAAACCGTTATAAATATTTAACGAGTACAGTATTCGTCGAAAAGCATTTAAAAACATGCAGCGTTTACCAAAATAACTGATCGAAAACATCACTGTATACATGTATACAATTGCTTAGTCAAATATTCAACTGGTGACCAACGTAATATCAGTTTTGCAGTAGTTTCAGCTCAATTTTATAAATTCGATACAACCGGCCTCAAGAGTCCTCATGGGCTCGATGAGGATGAGTGAGTGATACAACATGGCAGTTCATTCTTTATATATTTCTTACGTCTAAAGTTTTCTGGTGTCATATATTTGCCATTAAGCTTTTGGTTTTACAAAAGGAGAAATAATTATATATTGTAACGTTTGCCATATAATTAATTATGTGCCCGTTACAATGTGTGCAATATTTGCATATGCCACATACCTTGTATTAAACTTGTTTTGTGCAATTTTTTAGTTGTACTTTGATTTTTTTGGTTATACTTTCCATACACAAACAGTTGCCAATATATATTTACAAATTTGTAAAGCGTTTCCAGCATGGAAAAAGTACAAGGTTGGAGCAATCGACACAAATATTCTCGAATGAAATTGAAGTATGATTTTAATGGAACTGATGAATTGCGTATCGATCGATCAGCCAATCAATCAATCAATCAATCAATCAATCATTCGATTATTTATTTCAACACGTAGCGTCTAATGAGCTAAAACCTCGTTCAAAATACGTACGTCACTCATATCGTAAAATTCCAGTTATAAACCCCCTCCTCCCCGCTTATAACTTGAGCCCCCCTCCCCCCGGTTATAGGCCCATGTACCTGTAAACAGAAAATACATCAGATTATAAGCCCCCCCCCCCACCCGGATATAAGGCCCCCTCTGCCGGATGACAGTACTGAACAGGGCTAAATATTGCTTTATTATGCGTTTTAACTTCAAAACGTATTTAGATAACACTCTAGTGGTTTGTTTAGAAACGTTTTTTATTCCGCTTATAAGCCCTCCCGGAAATAAGCCCCTCCATTTATACATCGGTTTTGGCACTAAGGACTGTCTTAAACCATCTTGCCAGAGTTACCCGAGGTTACCCTACTTCCTTGTTAACAAGGCCTAAGACAAAGCGAAATTACTCGGCAAAAAAGACTAATAGTTTCTTGTTCAATCGTGGGTTTAACAAGGAAAACCCTGAAATTGACTGTACTTACAAATTGCTCACAACAGACTAAAGCGAGTGCGTGGCAGCAATACTGTCAATAAAAAGATATAGCGCTGAGACATTCTAGATCTTTCAGTTTTTTGATATGCAATTTGGCAATAACCTTTGCGCTTCAGTTGTATCCTGTAATGGAATGAGATTTCATTCAGAGCTAAAAGGGAAATTTCAGACCAAAATTGGAAATTGCTATTTCCTCTTCCACTGAGACAAAAACGTTGGAAAACCACAACAAAAACTCTTGCCGAATCATGTGTCTTTTTTGATGACGAGCAAACCATAAAAATAAATGGCAATGAAACATTCATTTCAGTCACATATCAAGCAAGGAGGAATTCTAAACAGGACTTGCACTTCATTTAATTTCATCAAATTTTACACATTTTTCTAGCAAACCTCTGCTCAACAGGCCTTAGCGAGTTGCAGCAATACAACTTCTAGCAAGCCTCTGTGGTTTTCATTTGTTTTTAAAATGTTATTTATAAGGCCTTTGTTTTATTTTAACTCCAACCTTATTGCAACTGTACTTTGCACGTTCGGAATTATCAATGTAGATTGACGTGACATGCATTCGCCCTGCTATCCTAGCCCTCGAGAGAGAAGTCTAAGTTCGTTCTAGCTCGCTCAGTCTACCATCTCGGAATGACGGAAGGTGAAAGGTTTAAGAAGATAAAAAGCAGAACTGCATTTTTATTTCTTTTGAAAACCTGTACCACAGCCAGATCTGAAACTGCTACTGCCGCAAAATGGCGGAGCTTGGCGCCCAACCAAAATCTTGCTGCTGTGAGGTTTCAGGACTTTCCGGATTTGAGCTGACAATAGCAGTAATGCTCGAGGCTAAAAACTGTTTGGACTGTTTAAAAGAAAAAGAAATTAGAGATCGCAGAATAAGTCAAATGGAAAAAAGTTCCACTGGCTAACTGAAGTGACTGACTGAAGATCTGAATTATCTTTCTGAGCCTCGGCCTCATTATTACACCGATCCTCGCTGAAAAAAGTTTTAAAACTCAGGTGTACATTTTAAGTATGAGATAGAGGCTGAGAGATAATTAAGAAATTTATTTAAAGAGAGCCCCCAACCACCTATTTGAAAATTCTTTCAATTTTTTTTTTTTTACTCGCCTTAATTTTGAGGAAATTTTCAAATGTCACGTACTGGTAGTACAAATCCTCACAAGCACTTCCGTTCAATAAGTATTGGTAATGCTATATTACCAATATAATACGTATTAATTTCCTAAAAAGCCTTAGTGCCGCATGTTGATACTGTTGAATTGAATATCTTCACGGAAAAGGATGTGATATCTGTGATAGGGTCACACAGATGGCCTGCGGTGAAGTCCCGCGGAAGTCCGAAGACTTAGAACTACGTGTTTTGTTTATTAATCCTCCCACCCGTAAATCAGAGAGACACAAATGGCTAATCAGCGGTCCAAAGCTCTACCGTCGTTTTTGATGATTGCGTGGTTTGTAGGGATAGGAACAACAGAAAACAATGTTCCGAACAAAGGTAAGTGAAATTTGGTATATTCACGCGTGTTTTTTGTCGATTGCCCGGCGCAGAAATGTTTGAAGGAGAGCGTTGAATCTGTTGCATTCACATCCACTTGCTGAGTTGGATATAGTTTGGTTTGTAATAGAAAATGGTAAACAACTAGTTGTGTCAGTCACTCTCTTTCAGTAAATAAAACACTCATAAAACATGCCTTTTTAAAATAATAAAAAAAAACCTATATTCGTCGTTTTTAGTTCCGGTTTGTACTTTTCAGAAGTAGTGCTTGGGCTTCCTCTAAATCGTTTCCTGTTTCCAGACCAAAAAAAAATATTTTTGTGTTATTTAGCTGTACAGCAAAGAAGTATGTTATGTAGTTTTACTCAGTTTATTGAATACATTTCAAATGAAAGATGCACTAAAAATTCTAGACCACACTTCCTCCCTTTATGTTTGCCCGGTCTCCTGCTCCCCATTATAAAACTTATGATCGAGTACAATACTTAAGCCTGTTGATGTTATTCTGGAATAAAAGGAGTAACCCTAAACGAGCCAGTAATATTATATCCAACTTTAAAACGGCTTCGCAGACTAGTAGAAGTCAAGATAAAGTACAATGTGGTTTTCAAGTCCAGAGGAGCCGGGGGGATGTTTCACTCCAGCTTGCTAGAATTCTTAATGGGACTTCCTCCAATCGTTAATCCTTTCCTTTTTTTCGTGCCTTAAAAATTGCATTTTCCACGATTATGTGTTCAGTTACTTGCACTTGATTTTACCGGTAAACCAGTCCATGAAAGAGCCATGAAATGAAAACCCTTTTTATAATAAACTTTCCAATAACCAAAGTAATGACCTTTTGCGACCATATGCATCTTGGTAAAGATATCGTTTCAGGTATGAAACATAATTTATCAATATAGTCACTCCGCATAAAAACAACACACATAAGATATAAAATAAAAATGTTAACTTTGATGTTTCCACAGACATCCGTGTAAAAGACTTCAGAAACTCAACGGTGGCAAACGACACACGGTAAATATAAATTTACTTTTAACAGTAGATTTTCTGAAATAAACACAAACAACAAACACAACTTCTGCCTCACTGCGTTTGAAAAACTTAAATCCGGGCTTGCATGCAAAAAGGAGAAGTGCAATCCAGAATGGCCATTTATTTTCTTTACGTCAATCGAACGTTTATACATTGATATGTTATTCACCAAATTTCAGCTTCTAACGAGCGCTCAAACCCTACGAAATCCTTTACTGAAGTAGCCCAAAACTCGACAACTGAACGCCGCCATCTTGGAGCTGGTAATGTAAGCGTGACGTCAAAGAGCTCAGCCTGAAGTTTGGCGGGAAAATTTAAATACTTCAAACTCCTTGTTTCTTTGTTGTGGCTTTTGTTTGTCTGTTTACAGCATCCATCCTAGTTGTTTTACGCCGGACGTCTCCTTGGCCATTCTGGAGTGAAATTCTTCTTTAATAATCTTTGTCTTCCTCCTCTCTCCAGCAGTAGCACTTGCGTCCCAGCTCATCCCAGTCCCTCATTGCAGTCATTACAGGCTGTTTGTCAGCCATACTTGGACGGAAAAAAGGGCGTGTGTTCAAGCATAATTGGGGATCGCCTTGCCTATACTACGCCATATATGCAAACATTGGAAAGGTGGTTGAAAAATTTTCAAACTTTTAAAACCGAGATCTCCAAAAGATGCCTTCGAACCGTGGATCTAATTTACTGCAACCACTATTTTCGAAGATGTGACAACTCCTCGTCGAGAGTTCTTCCAGTACCGGTCTGTAGGGAGGCCTGCGATGTAATGGTCCAGCAGCATTGCAAAGAAGAGTTCCTCAGGGCTCGCGAAATAAACAAAGCAGACGGAGGTAGATGGCAATTTCACTTAATTAACTGCACAACGTTACCTGGAAAAAACGGCGGTACTCTTCCCGAGTGTTATTATCCTAGAGAGTTCAAAGGTACCTAGTTAAACCAAATTGATTTAAACCATTATTTACCGAAGTGGAGGTGGCTAGTGGTGGTCACTGACACTGAGGTGAATAGTTGTTTTAGCATATACTTTAACAGTGAGATAATACAGCCCAAAAGGATCATTTTTGACTACTTAATTTCGCGAAAATGAAACGGGCATATTTCGCGGGACCTAATTTTCGCGATTTGGCCAAAATTACGTAATTAACATAAAAAATACAATAGAAAACGTTGAAAGTAAATTTTCGCAGGTCTCAAATTTGGCGATTTTTTTTAAAATCGCGAAAATTAAGTACCGCGAAAATAAGTAACAATAAGGTAGTTTATTCCTGTCAAAGATTACAGTTTCCCTGCGCGCGTTGCCAGGAGGTGAATAGTTAACAATTATCCTGCGAAATCGCGCGGAATATCGCCTGATACTTAGCCGACGAGGCCGTAGTTGAATAATACAAAGGATATTCGGAGTTATTCGGAGTAGCCAATCAGCGTGCACCAAAAACGCTATCCACTGTTCATGTTTTGTAAACACTCAAACTGATTATTAACTGATAACGAACTGAGATCTATTTTTGCAAGATTCCCTATTTGCGATTCCTCGAATAGCTTCCTCTCAATCTGAACTTTCCAATTACTGTATCTCAATTCTTTTAATTTCTTGCTGCAGAAAACATAACGAGAGAAGACTTAAGCGGTAAGTAGGAGCCTACGAGAAGGAAATGCTTTTTTTACTTAACAATAAACTGATTTAGAGCCAACTGTTGAAGTCCTTCTTTTTTCCTATCGTCTTATAAAACAGACGTGTGTTTCTATGGTGACGGTCAGTCATACCGTGGGAATGTATCTGTGACGCAGTCCGGTTACACGTGCCAGTCCTGGTCTTCCCAGTGTCCTCATCGGCACCACAGAACACCAGACAATTATTCCGAACTGGTAAACGCTGGCAATGCATGCCGGAACCCTGGAGGACAGGCCCCTAACGGTCCTTGGTGCTACACTACAAATCACAAAGTACGATGGGAATATTGTAACATCTCCACTTGTCCTCCAGGTAAGGCTAAAATTGATTTGCATGTTCTCCTTATTTGAAAGATAATGCATCGTCACCAAGCATATCGTAAAATTTATTCCGGTTATAAGCCCTGGGCTTATACAACTTCGCAAGGGGTTTTGGGTGGGCTTATATCCGGGAAGGGGGGCTTATAAGCGGAATAAAAGTTTCGAAACAAGGCACGGCAATGTTGACTGTTGTAAGTTTAAAAGTCAAAATGAAGCAACATTTAGCCCTGTACTGTACTGTCATCCAGCAGAGGGGGGCTTATATCCGGAGGGACTTATAACTGGATTTGTAAAATTCATTAACTATTCATGATGGTGCAAACCAATCCCAGCACAGTATTCAGATCACATGTACACAACTGTAAACCCCAATACAAATCAGACAATAGAATTAACTTTTGATACAAACTCCTGCTCAGCTATTTAGTATTCATTAACTTTTGATACAGATCTCCACTGATTCGCATAACAATACTTTACATTCAATTTATTGTTTTCATTTCACAAGTAGAATAAAATATTCGCGTCCGATCTGTATGACCGTTTACAATGGCTCGCCTATCAGCTCGCCATTGTAAACGCCCATACAGATCTCCCGCTCATATTTTATCTACTACTTATAACCCAACCATTAATTTTTGTGCGCGCTCATTGGACAAAACGCATCAAGTGGTACAAAATCGGACGACGGGTATCAGCGCTGCCAGATCTGATATCCGTCGCCCGAATTTGTAGGCAAGCACAAAACAAAGGAATGAAGTCACCTTATTTAATTCTAACTTTTAATGAAATCACAGAGTTAAAAAATCACGTAAAACCCATTCAACTTACATTTGTTTCAACCATAGTTACGCCGTTTTTTAACGTAGGTTTTTTCCTATAAATTAATTATCGATAAAGTGCGTTGAATATAATCGGAGGGTTATAAAATAAATAAACCCCTTTCTCGCTTGCTGGAATATTTATGGGTTAGAGACGGTTGTGAGTGTTTTGTTGACAAATACACGCACGCGCTGGCCGCACAATGAACGAGAAATTTTCAATACTGCACGAGGCGTAGCCGAGTGCAGTATTGAAAATTTCGAGTTCATTGTGAGGCCAGCAAGTGCGTGCATTTGTCAACAAAACACGAACTAACAGTCTCTAACCCTTTTAATATACAATCTGAGTACACTGCAAGCGATAACCGAACTTCAAACAATAATGTTTTAACGTAAGAAGTGTAGTACATAAGACTTAATTACACAGGATTAGATCAATAATATATAAATCACAAATAAGCCGTACAGAAATAAAGCTTAACATGGTTCATAAAATCGTTCATCAGCTGTGGTCGTTCATAAATACAGTCAGCGAGAAGCTTGTTCAAAGCAAGTCGATGGCTTTCACAATCAAGCAACAAGCAAGTCAATCGCACACAAAAATGAATTTATTGAGCTGAAGTTTACCTTTGAACATGAAAGCGCTTCAAGTTGTTGTCCTCATCGATTTTGTTTGGTACTGGATCGTTGATTATTTGAGGAATATATTATTACACAGCTTTTCGGCTTCTCAGTTAGGTCAAGCTGGAATAGTAATTTATTCTTTTTGTGTAAATTTTCAGAAGACGCAACTCTGTCGGATTGGAGTTCATTCACCAATTGCTCAGTGCCTTGCGGTAGAGGGTTCAAAACACGCTATCGTACTTGTGACAGATCGCGCTTTGGAGGAAAAGACTGTCCTTCCCTGGGCGCACTGACTGAACGGCAACCATGCAATGTTCACAACTGTTCTGGTAGGTTATTGACTTACAAGTTTGTGGGGGATTGAAAAAGTGATGCATTCACAGGAAATGATATAAACCAATTTCGAATCCCATTCACGGGGAAAGGGTCAAAGTTTTAGAATTCTACTGATTATCGCATAAGAGCATGAAAATATACGAGAACATGGTGCATTAAATCGCTAAATTTCAAACATTTTTCCTGTAGGAGATGTCCGTCGACCACTCAGTCGCTTTTTTCCTGTTTGTTCTATATACTAGTTATGCAACGCTTTCGAGTGGTATACTAGGGAATATCCCACGAGTCACTTGTATTTTCTCGGTATACACACGAGCCTTTAGGCGAGTGTGTATACGAAGAAAATACAAGTGACAAGTGGGATATTCCATAGTATACCACGAGAAAGTGTTGTGTAACTATTTTATACCATGCCATTGAAAATACCCTTACTAAATTTCATTGAGAATAAGATCGCAGCGCACGATGGGAATGTTGGGTTGAATACCGTCGAATATACAACGGCTTTCCTGTATTCTGATTGGCTGTATTTTCTATGGCATGGTATAAATGATGTTATCCCATTTAATCGATCGCAACTAGTACAGTACCTTGTATAGATTTAGACTTTGCATTGTTTTGTGTAACTTGATTACAATTTGTTATAGGAACTGTTGACATTGTTGATGTGGCATCAGAGGAAAAAGATCCCAAAGGTAATCATACTTTATTCAGGGATAAGGCCACCATCAATTATTATCGCCTGTTTTTACAATTAATTCAACATAAAAATGTGTGTCCTACATCATCTTCGCCACCATCACAATTGCCGCTAAATGCCCTTCCATTAGTACGTACGATTTTTTTACGAAATTTCAAGATGACGCATCACGCATCACGCTTCATTTGCACTCTCGTCCCCAGAGCCCCTTGTCCCTCTTAACCCGCGAAACTTGTGCATGAGAAAAAAGTGGCTCTGGGGACACATGATTTGATTGGCTGGATTTTAACAAAAGGAACAACCAATCAAATGAATGTTTTTAAAATCTCGTTTTAAAACGGTTTATTTGATTGAGTAGTTTTGAAATTCCCTTTGTTAAAAACTAGCCAATCAAATCAGGTGTCGCCAGAGCGAGTCTTTTTTTGTGCACAGGCTCCGCCGGCTAAGAACGACAAGGGGCTCTGGGGACGAGAAGAGCGTCATGTGAGGCACACGGGCTTTGCAACGGTCTGAGTCTGATTCGTCGCCTCGTCTATCTTGGCCTTGTAAAGGGCGGGAATCGAGAAAGAATGGGTCAACTTGCGGATGCGTAGTGGATGATAGGAAGACAAATTGCAACGCGATCAATTCACGATTTAGTCAGCGGGTTTTGAAGGATGATGCAGTGTAGTTACTTTTTAGCGCTGAAAGGTTGCTCTCCCCCCCCCCCCCCCCCTAATTCGTTAATATCCAAGCATTCTGGTCCCCTAAGCCGCTTGTATCTCTTAGCCAGTAGAGCCTGTGCACAAGAAACAAGTGGCTCTGAGTAAAGTGAAATAAATGTCTTCCATTGATTCTTATTGTATTGTAGGGTTGACGTTTATGGAGATCACTATGGTTTCCGCTGGTGGATCAGTGCTTTTCATCCTTGTTGTAACACTGGCCGCTATGTTATTCAAAAAACACAGTAAGTTTAGCAACAACTTCTTTTACCTTGGGGGCGCTATTTTCTATCCTTCATGATCCTGAGGAATCCTTCCTTTTTTTAGAGAGACGTAAGCCAAATATCCCGAACGGCGCAAATGAAGAGGAAATAACACCATATGCAACAGTCCGCATCAGCGGGATTTTTGCGCTAAATGGCGAAAGAAACGCCGACGTTCTCCCAGGCATAAATGACAAACCAATGCAAGTCTTGCCCTTCCAGCCAAGGACACCTTTAGGAGAAAGAGCAACAGACAAACAAGATTTGCCAAAGTCGCCGTACGAAAATATGGACCACCTTGGAAGGTCATCTGTGAATCCTCTCGAGTACCTGTTCTTTCAGCCTCGTTACGAGAATGAAGCGGTTGATAATGAAACGCGTGATGTTGTTACGATAAGACCTGGGTACGACAAACTGACGCCTGCCACGAGGGAAAAAAGGCGGGAAAATTGTGGCGCGCATCTTGGTCGCCGCTTGCCGTGTGGAATGGTAGACAAACACGGTTTGCCTGTGTATGACTCACTCATCCGGGAAATAGACCCCAAACGCAAAAGCCAAAGAGTGGATATCACCGACAGTGAGAATGAAGACGACATGAGTATTCACACAAAAGAACCCCCTTGCAGAAAGATGAATGAAGGGAACTCGCTAGGAGACATCGAAGTTGGATGTATTGGAAATGAATGCAATATGTCCAAGGCACAAGGCAAAGTGCAGCCTTTGACTTTGACAGAGAGTAATTAATTAACTCAATTAATCTCATCAAATTTTACACACTTTTCTAGCAAACCTCTGCTCAACAGGCTTTAGCGAGTTGCAGCAGTACAACTTCTAGCAAGCCTCTGTGGTTTTCATTTGTTTTGTAAAATGTTATTTATAGAGCCTTTGTTTATTTTAACTCCAACCTTATTGCAATTGTACTTTGCACGTTCGAAATTATCAATGTAGATTGACGTGACATGCATTCGCCCTGCTATTCTGGCCCTCGAGAGAGAAGTCTAAGTTCGTTCTAGCTCGCTCAGTCTACCATCTCGGAATGACGGAAGGTGAAAGGTTTAAGAAGATAAAACGCAGAACTGCATTTTTTTTCTTTTGATAACCTGTACCACAGCCAGATCTGAAACTGCTACTGCCGCAAAATGGCTGAGCTTGGCGCCAAACCAAAATCTTGCTGCTGTGAGGTTTCAGGACTTTCCGGATTTGAGCTGAGAAAAGCAGTAATGCTCGAGGATAAAAACTGTTTGGACTGTTTGAAAGAAAAAGAAATTAGAGAGCGCAGAATAAGTCAAATGGCGAAAAGTTCCACTGGCTAACTAAAGTGACTGACTGAAGATCTGAATTATCTTTCTGAGCCTCGGCCTCATTATTACACCGATCCTCGCTGAAAAAAAGTTTTAAAACTCAGGTGTACATTTTAAGTATGAGGTCGAGGCTGAGAGATAATTAAGAAATTTATTTAAAGAGAGCCCCCAACCACCTATTTGAAAATTCTTTCAATTTTTACTCGCCTTAATTTTGAGGAAATTTTCAAATGTCACGTACTAGTAGTACAAATCCTCACATGCACTTCCGTTCAATAAGTATTGGTAATGCTATATTACCAATATAATATGCATTAATTTCCTAAAAAGCCTTAGTGCCACATGTTGATACTGTTGAATTGAATATCTTCACGTAAAAGGATGTGATATCTGTGATAGGGTCACACAGATGGCCTGCGGTGAAGTCCCGCGGAAGTCCGAAGACTTAGAACTACGTGTTTTGTTTATTAATCCTACTAATCCTTACCCGTAAATCAGAGAGACACAAATGGCTAATCAGCGGTTCAAAGCTCTATCGTCGTTTTTGATGATTGCGTGGTTTGTAGGGATAGGAACAACAGAAAACAATGTTCCGAACAAAGGTAAGTGAAATTTGGTATATTCACGGAGTTTTTTTGTCGATTGCCCGGCGCAGAAATGTTCGAAGGAGAGCGTTGAATCTGTTGCATTCACATCCACTTGCTGAGTTGGATATAGTTTGGTTTGTAATAGGAAATGGTAAACAACTAGTTGTGTCAGTCACTCTCTTTCAGTAAATAAAACACTCATAAAACATGCCTTTTTAAAATTAAAAAAAACCTATATTCGTCGTTTTTTGTTCCGGTTTGAACTTTTCAGAAGTAGTGCTTGGGCTTCCTCTAAATCGTTTCCTGTTTCCAGACCAAAAAAAATATTTTTGTGTTATTTAGCTGTACAGCAAAGAAGTATGTAATGTAGTTTTACTCAGTTTAGTGAATACATTTCAAAGCTGATGCACTAAAAATTCTAGACCACAAAATCGGAGAATACTGGAGTCGTCGTCATCCTCCTCCTCCCTGCACTTCCTCCCTACATCTGCTACTTACAAAAAGCCAAGATATTGGAACCTAGTCAGTTCCAATACTACTTGGTTTGAATATCAAAAAATGGAGCCCAAAAAGATGGAACTAATTCTTCGCTTCTAAAAATCCAAAACCAAACTTTAAAACATAACAATTTCAAAGTTCAAAGGATTCCTTCTTTCTGTCTCTTGCGAAGCTGTATGCGATCCAGGTTGCGCGCGCTCACAACGCGATCATTTAAACCAGGTACGCGCGTGCATGTTACTGTCGCGAGCCTGAAAATAAAAACGACCAAACGAGATTGTTCCGCGACTGGCTCTTATCCTTCCGTTGGTAAGGTTATTAATTTTGCTGTATGTTAATTTATTTTGAAAAGCAAGCCTCGTAATATTATATACAACTTAGTTGTGTAACGCTTGTCGGGTCTGAAATCCTTTTTGCTCATGTTATTCGTTTTATTTCATCGTCGAAACTTTAAACGAAAATAACGAACTTTTCCTGTTTCACCTCGGACACTGGACTTTTGCTGTTTGCAAATATTGTATAGAAAATTAGTCTACATAGATTGATAATTGTCGGCTCAGGCGCGTAGGGCCAGCTGTGGTACCGCGGTTTGAAACGTGGTTAGAGAGATTCACCCTGGGTTGGTTTTTTCGTTAAACAGTTCGGTACAAAACGGATACAAAGATTAGTGTAATTTCTCCCCGCGCGCGCGCTTTCACCCTACGTTTGTCGTCAAAATTATGCATGAACTCTCTAACTGGTCTGTCACTGTGCCCCTGACGAGAATGACAGGCTTTCTGAGTGCAGACTTGCGTGTTTTTTTCTTTATCAATCCACGTTGATAACTATTCTCTTAGTGAGCTCACTAAGCTATTATCACAATCAGCTGTACTTTTTATAGGCTGTTATTATTACAGCAATAATAATAAAAGTATTAAAACTTGGACTCAATGGAGGCTTTGAACCCTTGTTTTAATATGAAAGGATGCAATAGACGTGTTTTGGCTTTAATACCAATCACGGGGAAATAAATGAAAAAGCCTGAAATTGGAAATCAAGAAAACAATACTGTACTTACAAATTTCTTACAACAGACTAAAGCGAGTGCGTGGCAGCAATACTGTCAATAAAAAGATATTGCGCTGAGACATTCTAGATCTTTCAGTTTTTTGATATGCAATTTGGCAATAACCTTTGCGCTTCAGTTGTATCCTGTAATGGAATGAGATTTCATTCAGAGCTAAAAGGGAAATTTCAGACCAAAATTGGAAATTGCTATTTCCTCTTCCACTGAGACAAAAACGTTTGAAAAACCCCAACAAAAACTCTTGCCGAATCATGTGTCTTTTTTGATGACGAGCAAACCATAAAAATAAATGGCAATGAAACATTCATTTCAGTCACATATCAAGCAAGGAGGAATTCTAAACAGGACTTGCACTTCATTTAATCTCATCAAATTTTACACATTTTTCTAGCAAACCTCTGCTCAACAGGCCTTAGCGAGTTGCAGCAATACAACTTCTAGCAAGCCTCTGTGGTTTTCATTTGTTTTTAAAATGTTATTTATAGGGCCTTTGTTTTATTTTAACTCCAACCTTATTGCAACTGTACTTTGCACGTTCGGAATTATCAATGTAGATTGACGTGACATGCATTCGCCCTGCTATCCTGGCCCTCGAGAGAGAAGTCTAAGTTCGTTCTAGCTCGCTCAGTCTACCATCTCGGAATGACGGAAGGTGAAAGGTTTAAGAAGATAAAACGCAGAACTGCATTTTTTTTCCTTTGAAAACCTGTACCACAGCCAGATCTGAAACTGCTACTGCCACAAAATGGCGGAGCTTGGCGCCCAACCAAAATCTTGCTGCTGTGAGGTTTCAGGACTTTCCGGATTTGAGCTGAGAATAGCAGTAATGCTCGAGGCTAAAAACTGTTTGGACTGTTTGAAAGAAAAAGAAAAAGGCTAACTAAAGTGACTGACTGAAGATCTGAATTATCTTTCTGAGCCTCAGCCTCATTATCACACCGAACCTCGCTGAAAAAGTTTTAAAACTCAGGTGTACATTTTAAGTATGAGGTCGAGGCTGAGAGATAATTAAGAAATTTATTTAAAGAGAGCCCCCAACCACCTATTTGAAATTTTTTTTTTCAATTTTTACTCGCCTTAATTTTGAGGAAATTTTCAAATGTCACGTACTAGTAGTACAAATCCTCCCATGCACTTCCGTTCAATAAGTATTGGTAATGCTATATTACCAATATAATATGCATTAATTTCCTAAAAAGCCTTAGTGCCGCATGTTGATACTGTTGAATTGAATATCTTCACGGAAAAGGATGTGATATCTGTGATAAGGTCACGCAAATGGCCTGCGGTGAAGTCCCGCGGAAGTCCGAAGACTTAGAACTACGTGTTTTGTTTATTAATCCTACTAATCCTTACCCGTAAATCAGAGAGACACAAATGGCTAATCAGCGGTTCAAAGCTCTATCGTCGTTTTTGATGATTGCGTGGTTTGTAGGGATAGGAACAACAGAAAACAATGTTCCGAACAAAGGTAAGTGAAATTTGGTATATTCACGAGTTTTTTTTGTCGATTGCCCGGCGCAGAAATGTTTGAAGGAGAGCGTTGAATCTGTTGCATTCACATCCACTTGCTGAGTTGGATATAGTTTGGTTTGTAATAGAAAATGGTAAACAACTAGTTGTGTCAGTCACTCTCTTTCAGTAAATAAAACACTCATAAAACATGCCTTTTTAAAATTAAAAAAAAAACCTATATTCGTCGTTTTTAGTTCCGGTTTGTACTTTTCAGAAGTAGTGCTTGGGCTTCCTCTAAATCGTTTCCTGTTTCCAGACCAAAAAATATATTTTTGTGTTATTTAGCTGTACAGCAAAGAAGTATGTAATGTAGTTTTACTCAGTTTAGTGAATACATTTCAAATGAAAGGTGCACTAAAAATTGTAGACCACAAAATGGGAGAATACTGGAGTCCTTCTCCTCCTCCTCCTCCTCCTCCTCCTCCTCCCTGCACTTCCTCCCTTTATGGTGCCCGGTCTCCTGCTCCCCATTATAAAACTTGTGATCGAGTGCAATACTTAAGCCTGTTGATGTTATTCTGGAATACAAGAAGTAACCCTAAACGAGCCAGTAATATTATATCCAACTTTAAAACGGCTTCGCAGACTAGTACAAGTCAAGATAAAGTACAATGTGGTTTTCAAGTCCAGAGGAGCCGGGGGGATGTTTCACTCCAGCTTGCTAGAATTCTTAATTGGACTTCCTCCAATCGTTAATCCTTTTCTTTTTTCGTGCCTTAAAAATTGCATTTTATTCTACCTAAATTGTACACCAAAGTAAGGAAGAAATTTTGTAGTCAACTACTCTGAATAAATTACTCACTAAAAATATACTCTTATGGAGAGATGTTGACCCAGATTTTGATCCAAAATACTAGACCACAAATATATTAATGGGAAACGACTCGTGACTTATCGGGGCCTAAAGGGGTAAATTGCGAACTGTGATTTGGGCAAATTTTCACTGGGAACATGGGATTTAGGTCACTGAGACAGACAAAAAATAGAACTGGCACGGGATTTTGAAAATTTGGGAAAACAAATGGCTGAAAAATGGGATTTGGGCAGGAAATGGGATTTTTTATCCCCCCTCCCCCTTTCAGGACTCCCGTTTTTTTTAAGAGATCACTTAAAAATCAATTTTTCTCAAGTTATACCGATACCGATTTTCATTACTTTCTGGCTTATAGCGATAGAAAGTCGTGTAAAGTTATGTTATTAAGAAAAAAAAAACGTTTTCCACGATTATGTGTTCAGTTACTTGCACTTGATTTTACCGGTAAACCAGTCCATGAAAGAGCCATGAAATGAAAACCCTTTTTAAAATAAACTTTCCAATAACCAAAATAATGACCTTTTGCGACCATATGCATCTTGGTAAAGATATCGTTTCAGGTATGAAACATAATTTATCAATATAGTCACTCCGCATAAAAACAACACACATAAGATATAAAACAAAATTGTTAACTTTGATGTTTCCACAGACATCCATGTAAACGACTTCAGAAACGCAACGGTGGCAAACGACACACGGTAAATATAAATTTACTTTTAACAGTAGATTTTCTAAAATAAACACAAACAACAAACACAACTTCTGCCTCACTGCGTTTGAAAAACTTAAATCCAGGCTTGCGCATGCATCATTAAAGGAGAAGTGCAATCCAGAATGGCCATTTATTTTCTTTACGTCAATCGAACGTTTATACATTGATATGTTATTCACCAAATTTAAGCTTCTAACGAGCGCTCAAACCCTACGAAATCCTTTACTGAAGTAGCCCAATACTCGACAACTGAACGCCGCCATCTTGGAGCTGGTAATGTAAGCGTGACGTCAAAGAGCTCAGCCTGAAGTTTGGCGGGAAAATTTTAAAAATACTTCAAATGTTCAAACTCCTTGTTTCTTTGTTGTGGCTTTTGTTTGTCTGTTTACAGTATCCATCCTAGTTGTTTTACGCCGGACGTCTCCTTGGCCATTCTGGAGTGAAATTCTTCTTTAATAATCTTTTTCTTCCTCCTCTCTCCAGCAGTAGCACTTGCGTCCCAGCTCATCCCAGTCCCTCATTGCAGTCATTACAGGCTGTTTGTAAGCCATACTTGGATGGAAAAAGGGGCGTGTGTTCAAGCATAATTGGGGATCGCCTTGCCTATACTACGCCATATATGCAAACATTGGAAAGGTGGTTGCAAAATTTTCAAACGTTTAAAACCGAGATCTCCAAAAGATGCCTTCGAACCGTGGATCTAATTTACTGCAACCACTATTTTCGAAGATGTGACAACTCCTCGTCGAGAGTTCTTCCAGTACCGGTCTGTAGGGAAGCCTGTGATGTAATGGTCCAGCAGCATTGCAAAGAAGAGTTCCTCAGGGCTCGCGAAATAAACAAAGCAGACGGAGGTAGATGGCAATTTCACTTAATTAACTGCACAACGTTACCTGGAAAAAACGGCGGTACTCTTCCCGAGTGTTATTATCCTAGAGAGTTCAAAGGTACCTAGTTAAACCAAATTGATTTAAACCATTATTTACCGAAGTGGAGGTGGCTAGTGGTGGACACTGACACTGAGGTGAATAGTTGTTTTAGCATATACTTTAACAGTGAGATAATACAGCCCAAAAGGATCATTTTTGACTACCTTATTGTTACTTATTTTCGCGGGAACTTAATTTCGCGAAAATGAAACGGGCATATTTCGCGGGACCTAATTTTCGCGATTTGGCCAAAAGTACGTAATTAACATAAAAAATACAATAGAAAACGTTGAAAGTAAATTTTCGCAGGTCTCAAATTTGGCGATTTTTTTTAAAATCGCGAAAATTAAGTACCGCGAAAATAAGTAACAATAAGGTAGTTTATTCCTGTCAAAGATTACAGTTTCCCTGCGCGCGTTGCCAGGAGGTGAATAGTTAACAATTATCCTGCGAAATCGCGCGGAATATCGCCTGATACTTAGCCGACGAGGCCGTAGTTGAATAATACAAAGGATATTCGGAGTTATTCGGAGTAGCCAATCAGCGTGCACCAAAAACGCTATCCACTGTTCATGTTTTGTAAACACTCAAACTGATTATTAACTGATAACGAACTGAGATCTATTTTTGCAAGATTCCCTATTTGCGATTCCTCGAATAGCTTCCTCTCAATCTGAACTTTCCAATTACTGTATCTCAATTCTTTTAATTTCTTGCTGCAGAAAACATAACGAGAGAAGACTTAAGCGGTAAGTAGGAGCCTACGAGAAGGAAATGCTTTTTTTACTTAACAATAAATTTAGAGCCAACTGTTGAAGTCCTTCTTTTTTCCTATCGTCTTATAAAACAGACGTGTGTTTCTATGGTGACGGTCAGTCATACCGTGGGAATGTATCTGTGACGCAGTCCGGTTACACGTGCCAGTCCTGGTCTTCCCAGTGTCCTCATCGGCACCACAGAACACCAGACAATTATCCCGAACTGGTAAACGCTGGCAATGCATGCCGGAACCCTGGAGGACAGGCCCCTAACGGTCCTTGGTGCTACACTACAAATCACAAAGTACGATGGGAATATTGTAACATCTCCACTTGTCCTCCAGGTAAGGCTAAAATTGATTTGCATGTTCTCCTTATTTGAAAGATAATGCATCGCCACCAAGCATATCGTAAAATTTATTCCGGTTATAAGCCCTGGGCTTATACAACTTCGTAAGGGCTTTTGGGTGGTCTTATAAACGGGAGGGCTTATATCCGGGGAGGGGGGCTTATAAGCGGAATAAAAGTTTCGAAACAAGGCACGGCAATGTTGACTGTACTGTTGTAAGTTTAAAAGTCAAAATGAAGCAACATTTAGCCCTGTTCTGTACTGTCATCCAGCAGAGGGGGGCTTATATCCGGAGGGGCTTATAACTGGATTTATAACCCAACCATTAATTTTTGTGCGCGCTCATTGGACAAAACGCATCAAGTGGTACAAAATCGGACGACGGGTATCAGCGCTGCCAGATCTGATATCCGTCGCCCGAATTTGTAGGCAAGCACAAAACAAAGGAATGAAGTCACCTTATTTAATTCTAACTTTTAATGAAATCACAGAGTTAAAAAATCACGTAAAACCCATTCAACTTACATTTGTTTCAACCATAGTTACGCCGTTTTTTAACGTAGGTTTTTTCCTATAAATTAATTATCGATAAAGTGCGTTGAATATAATCGGAGGGTTATAAAATAAATAAACCCCTTTCTCGCTTGCTGGAATATTAAAGGATAATGCCCTTGGCTGAAAGATTATCCTCAAAATTTCACAGTTGATCTCGAAGCTTCGCTTCTCGGACAACTGTTCATTTTTCGATAATCTTTTAGCCTCGGGCATTATCCTCCAATATACCAGCCGCCGGTAGAGGTTTACTTACTAAGTATTTTTCCAGGTAGATGGGCCTATAACCAAAGGGGCTTCTAAGCGGGGGGAGGGGGGAGCTTATAACCGGAATTTTACGGTAATGTATTACACAGCTTTTCGGCTTCTCTGTTAGGTCGAGCTGGAATAGTAATTTATTTTTTTTGTGTAAATTTTCAGAAGACGCAACTCTGTCGGATTGGAGTTCATTCACCAATTGCTCAGTGCCTTGCGGTAGAGGGTTCAAAACACGCTATCGTACTTGTAACAGATCGCGCTTTGGAGGAAAAGACTGTCCTTCCCTGGGCGCACTGACTGAACGGCAACCATGCAATGTTCACAACTGTTCTGGTAGGTTATTGACTTACAAGTTTGTGGGGGATTGAAAAAGTGATGCATTCACAGGAAATGATATAGACCAATTTCGAATCCGATTCACGGGGAAAGGGTCAAATTTTTAGAACTCTACTGATTATCGCATAAGAGCATGAAAATATACGAGAACATGGTGCATTAAATCGCTAAATTTCAAACATTTTCCAGTAGGAGATTTCCGTCGACCACTCAGTCGCTTTTTTCCTGTTTGTTCTATATGATGTTATCCCATTTAATCGATCGCAACTGGTACAGTACCTTGTATAGATTTAGACTTTGCATTGTTTTGTGTAACTTGATTACAATTTGTTATAGGAACTGTTGACATTGTTGATGTGGCATCAGAGGAAAAAGATCCCAAAGGTAATCATACTTTATTCAGGGATAAGCCCACCGTCAATTATTATCGCCTGTTTTTACAATTAATTCAACATAAAAATGTGTGTCCTACATCATCTTCGCCACCATCACAATTGTCGCTAAATGCCCTTCCATTAGTACGTACGATTTTTTTTACGAAATTTCAAGATGACGCATCACTCATTACGCATCACGCTTCATTTGCATTCTCGTCCCCAGGGCCGCTTGTCCCTCTTAACCCGCGGAACTTGTGCATGAGAAAAAAGTGGCTCTGGGGACACATGATTTGATTGGCTGGATTTTAACAAAAGGAACAACCAATCAAATGAATGTTTTTAAAATCTCGTTTTAAAACGGTTTATTTGATTGAGTAGTTTTGAAATTCCCTTTGTTAAAAACTAGCCAATCAAATCAGGTGTCGCCAGAGCGAGTCTTTTTTTGTGCACAGGCTCCGCCGGCTAAGAAGGACAAGGGGCTCTGGGGACGAGAAGAGCGTCATGTGAGGCACACGGGCTTTGCAACGGTCTGAGTCTGATTCGTCGCCTCGTCTATCTTGGCCTTGTAGGGTCCTTGTAAAGGGCGGGAATCGAGAAAGAATGGGTCAACTTGGGGATGCGTAGTGGATGATAGGAAGACAACTTGCAACGCGATCAATTCACGATTTAGTCAGCGGGTTTTGAAAGATGATGCAGTGTAGTTATAAAAACGCAGAATTTTGTGATGCCGCGTTACTTTTTAGCGCTGAAAGGTTGCTCTCCCCCCACCCCCCCCCCCCCCTGATATCAAAGCATTCTGGTCCCCAAAGCCGCTTGTATCTCTTAGCCAGTAGAGCCTGTGCACGAGAAACAAGTGGCTCTGAGTAAAGTGAAATAAATGTCTTCCATTGATTCTTATTGTATTGTAGGGTTGACGTTTATGGAGATCACCATGGTTTCCGCTGGTGGATCGGTGCTTTTCATCCTTGTTGTAACACTGGCCGCTATGTTATTCAAAAAACACAGTAAGTTTAGTAACAACAACTTCTTTTACCTTGGGGGCGCTATTTTCTATCCTTCATGATCCTGAGGAATTTTTCCTTTTTTTTAGAGGGACGTAGGCCAAATATCCCGAACGGCGCAAATGAAGAGGAAATAACACCATATGCAACAGTCCGCATCAGCGGGATTTTTGCGCTAAATGGCGAAAGAAACGCCGACGTTCTCCCAGGCATAAATGACAAACCAATGCAAGTCTTGCCCTTCCAGCCAAGGACACCTTTAGGAGAAAGAGCAACAGACAAACAAGATTTGCCAAAGTCGCCGTACGAAAATATCGACCACCTTGGAAGGTCATCTGTGAATCCTCTCGAGTACCTGTTCTTTCAGCCTCGTTATGAGAATGAAGCGGTTGATAATGAAACGCGTGATGTTGTTACGATAAGACCTGGGTACGAGAAGCTGACGCCTGCCACAAGGGAAAAAAGGCGGGAAAATGGTGGCGCGCATCTTGGTCGCCGCTTGCCGTGCGGAATGGTAGACAAACACGGTCGATCTGTGTATGACTCACTCATCCGGGAGATAGACCCCAAACGCAAAAGCCAAAGAGTGGATATCACCGACAGTGAGAATGAAGACGACATGAGTATTCACACAAAAGAACCCCCTTGCAGAAAGATGAATGAAGGGAACTCGCTAGGAGACATCGAAGTTGGATGTATTGGAAATGACTGCAATATGTCCAAGGCACAAGGCAAAGTGCAGCCTTTGACCTTGACAGAGAGTAATGGCAACTTGTTAGCGCGTTCCCAAGCTGCCTTTAAAGTGGAAGATCAAGCTGGTGACCCGACACAAGAGGCTGAACAAAAACAATTAACGGACGCGGAACATAAAAGTCATACACATGACGAGGCCGTCTGAAACATTTAGACACAGCACTACCTCTTTTGGCCAATCTCGTCTAACTGTCCAATCAGAAATTGCCTGAGGCGCATCACCTTGGAGAAGACCTTGGGGACAAGCAATGCCTGGAATTGTGGAGTCCTAACAAGCCTCAAATTTCGATGTACAAAATGTGTAAATTAAGTACCGTATCGTATCGGGCGAACAAGTGACACCAGATGACGATTTCTAGTCTCTGAGCCGAACTTGAGCCTTATCCCGCGAGCAAGAAGAAGGACGGAAACTTTAGGAGAGGGTCCTGAAGGGGTAAAATGGGAACTGGGATTTGCCTATTTTGACTGGGATTTGCCTATATTTTCACTGGGAAAATGGGATTTAGGTCACTGGGACTGGGATTCAGAAACCAAAAATGGGAATGGGAAGCGTGCCAGTACATGACTAAACCAGCATATTTTGCGCTCTATAATGGTATGTTCTTAAAGTCCGGCACTGAATAGTTAAAACGCTGAAAACTCTGAAACAAAACGACCGCACTGCACTAGTGTCCATCAACTGGTCTCGATCAATTTTCGTGTAAGTGATGAAGTTATTCAGCGGAACAGCTATGACTGAGGATCGGCACAAATGGAATATTTAAAAGAAGTGACAGCAAGTTGTTGTCAGTCAGGGTAGTGGTAGGTATGGGATAAAAACTTGATAGCTTTAGTTAAAGCTACAAAAAAATTTTTATTATTCTCTACAAGACAAATGATAATAACTAGCAGAACATGATTTTGGGTAGTCCAGTCCTTAAACTATCCCTTCTGTGACCCAGGTGGGAAAAGAAAGTCCAGGATAACTTGCATGTGCATGCTTTTAAAAAACAAACCAATGAAAAACGACAGAGACGTGTGGCATTTTTTACATGTAACGTGTGCGTAAGGGTAAAAGTAGTTCGCTAAAATGAAAAATTCAACTATGCGACTAACGCGCGATCTGCAAGAAAGAATATTGTAACCTTTGTCTTAAGCCGTAATTTAAAAAAAAATTGCTATATTTAGAGAGGAAGCCACATAAGCGCTAGCTGGTTTTCATGCGGGTCCTCTGTCCAGGTCGAATTGGAATTTGGAAATGTTAAAAGAATAGGTACTAAATCCACAAATACTAAATTTCTGAATTTATCATCTGTGCGCGTGCAATCCCGTGCATGTCTAAATGTTCTGTGGAATATGGTTTGGTTCCCCCCTTTTTTGTAAGGGGGGGGGGGGGAGAAGGTGGATGGGAGGACGGATTTCAGTGCAAGTTACTCTGAACTCGCTCTTCCTGCACCTGGGTTCAATCCCTATATAGGGCACTGAAGGGAAAGTTCAGGGAGTGTACTAAAATTAGGACAATAAAAAACAACACAGATATTATGCGCTTGAGACCAGATTTTCCACACACTGGGAATTTCACTGCTGGGACTGGGATTTAGACAAAAAATAGGCTGGAAAATGGGATTTGGGCAAAATTTGTGCTGGGAAATGGGATTTCGTACCCCCCCCCCCCCCCTTCAGGACCCTCTTAGGAGTGTTTCAAAGATTTGCCCTAGTTTTTATGATACGATCGAATTACAAAGTGGACTGCGAGGAGGAAGGGAAGGTGGAAGGGGGCAACTATGTGCGACCATTCTATATCTCTCATCTTGTATAAATAAGATTGTATGAATGTTTTTGTATGTACCAGTTGATCAAAGATCTTTAAGTAACCATAAACTCGATAACAATTTACCAAGGAAAACAAAAGGCATTAATGAATGTTTAATAAGAATCTGCAAATCAGAAAAGAAGTCGCTGTATTTCCACAACTTTTTGCATCCATTTTCTCTACTCAAATAAATAGTACTACCAAAATAACTGTCAAGTCAAATACGGAATATGTGTTCGTTTTGTACCTTCTGCTCGGGACTGTAAATTAGATAACATGGCCACTTATTCAGTATACATTTTTTCACGACTAAACATTAGTTTTTATTTCATTTATAGATTCTTTTGCCATTACAATGTAAGCTTTTGGTTTTACAAAAGGATAAATACTTGTTTATATATTGTAACTTCGCCATAATTGCATGTGCATTAAAATCGTTACAATTTGTGCAATGTTTTGCGTATTTGATATACATTGTATTAAAATATTTTCTTACAATGAATTATCTGTTGTACTCATTTTCTTTTGGCTTATGCTTTCCGTGCACAACATATTATTTACATAGAAATTTCTAAGAGCAAGTAAAAAAAACATGAATGTGAAAAATTAAGACAAGATAAGTGCATGCGTTTTTTTTTTTTTCATGGAAAACTTGGGCCCCAGGGATGAAAAAACTTACTTTGCCGCATATCGTATTGCGTGGTGGAGATTGCGGGAAACAGGCAAAACCTGTTTATTTTGACAATGGAGAATTAGCCCAAGGTAAAATGATTAAAACGAGCTCTAGGTATAAAAACGTTATTCCAGGGGGACAAAAGCTAAAAGCTCTAAACAGAATTAAAATAATAACTTCACAAAAATGAACTACAGAGCAGGCTTTTGTGTGTTAAAAAAAAATCAGTTTGGTATGCGAAGTCATAAAAAAGCTATTCTGCATTTAGGTATTGAAATGTTAAAGAAAGAGGGATGATAAAAAGTTAAAAAAAGTAGGTCCGCAATGCGTACGTGTGGGGGCTTGATAATTTCAAATTTGATTCTTCTTTTTTGTGAATTCATTTAGTACATTCAATTGCCTTAAGGCTGCTATTTATTGCGGCAAATAATCTTTGCGATTTTTTGCAAATCGCCAAATTTAGTAGCCGCAGTAATTTCTACTCGCGAAATTTACCCTGTTTTGCAGTTTAAGCAAGATCAAAAAAGGACGCTTTTTGACGTTTTTTTGTTTTGACAAAGTGTTTTTGTTGAGATTAGTACGTTACTTTTTGTGTTTCCCTACCAAGAATAACTTACCTTATCTTTCCTTAACATAAATAAATTCAAATAATTATTTCTTGCTCTGTTCCTCACTCTTTTTCATTTTCGGGATTATTTTTTCTCAAGCAAAATCTTTGAAAAATCGCAAAATCAAAACACTCGCAAAATACGCAGTTTCCGATATCACAAAATTTAAGAATCGCAATAAATAGTAGCCTTAAGGTATACATTTAATACCAAAATCATCGTGTATAAAAGGAGTGGTTAAATTGTTGGTAACAACTTGAAGTACTATTTCAAAAACGAGTGCGAGATTTCACGATTTCCAAACACGAGAAAACAGATGAAAGTTAATTATGTATTCTGGTGGCCATATCTCGACTGCTATTTATCGTATACACCTCAAATTTGGCCTGTAAAGTCCTTTCATATTGCTCTTTCCAAATCAAATGTTGTTAAATCGAAAAAAAGTATTTATGACGTCATCACTTTAGGACTCTATGGTAGAACGTCCGACTACTGTGCGGAAGGCCACAGGTTCGACCTCCAGCTGGTAAAACATATTAATTACTTTTTTCTTTGAATATTAAATGGTTCCATGATTGTTACTTAGTTTAAGTCTAAGTCAAAGAAATACCGCAAGAATCTTGATATGCAATAAAAATGAGTGAGTAAATAAAATTAAGTGAGTAAAGAAGAAAGCAAACAAACAAGATCAAACAACTCTTCGAGCCACGACTGAATTTTTTGCCAAGTTTAAAAGTTTAGTTTTCATTCCTTGAAAATTTATGAGCAGCAGGTGATATAAACATTTCTTTGATGCACATGATAACAGATAATCAGCGGAATGTCTATTACATTGATATAAGATATTTTCGCCTCACGTTATTAAGTATGTCTGAGTAGCACACTCGGGTAGGCATCTGACTGGGGAACGAGAGGTCGCTATAGGTCCCGAGTTCGAATCCCAGAGGAGACAATTTTTTTCTTTTTTCCTTTTTTTCTTTTTTAACCAGTAGCACTAAAATGGTTTGTTTATTATACGCTCCGTAGGTATGCATTGCAGAATAATTTACATATATCAGAACATATAGCCATATAGACTGATTCAAGCACAAATGTATTAAATTGTGCTGTTTCATCTGAAAAGCTCTTCCTTTTGTTCCGAACAAGCAGCCACGCACTCGATTTTAGCCAACGCTCTGGTTTCTAGATAGATCCATCGTTAATGAAGCTTATGTGAAACCCGATTTAGTTTTCGAATATTCCTACATGTACGACGCTAGCTCGACAGATACGAAAGAGATCGATCATTACATCGCTTTTGCGGCTCTCAATATTGGCTTGCGTAAGCGTAAAAGCTCCTCTTGAATTGATGTGCAAACTGCACAGACTTCCAGCCAAACGAAATGTTGGCTAGTATGACTTCGTGAGTTGCTGTAATGACGAGCAACTACAGGAACAGCTGAAATCAAAACAGTACAAAAAGAAACCACACGAAACGACACGCCAAAATCCAATATGGCCGATTTCTACTCGACACGCACTCATCCCCAGGCTCCGGCCTCAGGCTCTTTCGCAGAAGACCACGTGACACAAGCAAACCCACACACAAATAAATAAATAAATAAATCCCTCAGTCGACGCCAATGTGCGGGCTTTGCCCCCCACAATGATACGCCTTTTAAGAAACCACGAAGGCCCTCTTTAGAGTTGCATTAGGAGAAAGGTTCTTTAGAGGAGCACATCCTTTGGACCTCCAACTATAGAGTGACCTGTGGAAGGCCCTTATCAGGAGTGCTTATAGACGAGGTCCCTCCTGAAAGCACACACAGTAACTCCTGAAAACCACGAGCCGTTCAACAGCTTGGTCGGATGGCGCCTTTTCACTTCATACCCTAAATAAAATGCGTAGTTTTCGTTAAAATAACGTGAGACGTGACAACGTTGTTATTGTTGTTACTTTGTCACGTTGTGAAGTGACGTGACGTTACAATACTTGGGTAGCTCTTACACAGCACCAGCAGCCGTCACGCCGTTTTCGTGATGCGGCATTAAAATTTTAATCTGATCGTGCGTGAGCTGAGTTATCGTTCGAGAACGCCTCAGGGATGGCGACGGGGTGCCACGCCATGTCCGTGCGCTCTCTCTTCTGATGTCACGTGGTTCCACGCAGTCTTCGTCTGTAGCCACGCTGGACATGGGAGAGTCTAAACAAGCAGTCACCATCGTTGGATGAGTGTCAAGTAACTCACGGATTTTACCAGGGTCTGGTCTGTGGACGGGCTCTTTTCTCCAGCATTCTGTCAGTAAGTCGATCCTGAAGTTCAGAAGAAGTTATGACATATTAGAGTTGTACAAAATAAAATACTCTAGCTTTGTGTTTTGTAATAGTTTTTAACTGAACCGGTTGGAATGTTACGATTGAATAGCATAAAAAAGCGCGACTTTGAATCTGTAAACTACCTAATTTGGTAAAAAGCCAAAAGTAAAACGGTGGTGTTTACACGAAGTTTCTCGCGTTACTCGAAGAGGTTTTCCAAATGTATTTTCTCAAAGTAAATAATGCCTTAATTCCAAATTTTACGGGACAAGGGAGAAATAACACTTAATAGCAACAAAAAGCTGATGATTGCTGTTGATTGTGTGAAACAATTGGGCAACCATTACACGTTACAAAATCCAAAATGGCGGCGCGCGGGAAATTTAAAAGCCATAATCTTTTCCACTTTTTGTTGGTATTAAATGTTATTTCTCCCTTGTGCTCTAAAATTTAAAATTAAGGCATTATTTCAAACAACAGGGGCACCCATCGAGAATATAGTTCAAAACCACTTAAAGATAGCACCGTTGAACGTATTTTAGTATTTAAACGGTAGATATAGGCATATTTTTATCCCCTAAAATTTTTTTATCTGTTCGGATTTCCTAGCTGAAAGTCTAGTGATCCGAAAGTTATAGGGATCAAAACTTACCTTTTCGAAAAAATTCCAGCCAGAGAAAGGCTCCCGAAAATTCTAGGTGACCTTTTTAGAGTAAAAATCCGTTAAAAATGAACAATTATACCATTTTTTAGATATTCGAAAATCCTAGGAAAGGCAGGCAAGCAAAAAAATTTACAATGAATGTTCCGAAAATTCTAGATCTCAAATCGTCTTCCGAACAGATATTTTAACGAAATATTCCGTTGGGTGCCCCTGAAACAATTCAACGTCAACTTGTGGTAAGAGTGGAGGTTCCCTTTAAAGCGAAATATTTTACTTGATGTTGACAAATGAACGACCTCTGTTTACAAGCAAATCACAAACTATAACGCGGGAAGAACAGTTAAAAGAATGTTTAATGTAAGTACATACAGTTCACTTGTACATCCTTGAGGTTTGTCCATGTAGCGCCCTAGTTTGACACCGTTCGATAAACCCTGGTAAGGAAAACTACCGAATGTTGCCAGCTCCCAAAGAGTCACGCCTAGGCTCCATACGTCAGACTTGGTCGTGAATACACCATCTGCCAGGGACTCGGGCGACATCCAGCGAACAGGAAGCATGCCTATTGGTGGTAAAACACGCGGCATGTTAGTATACGTCATTAGTATGACTACAGTAGAACCCCGATAACTCGAACTCTGAAGGGAAACGAAGAATAATTCGAGTTAGCGGGGTTTCGAGTTATCCGAGTTCGAATAGACCTTTTTCGCTTGGGCGGTTTGTTTTCCCATTACAGACCACGTGATGTTCTCTAGAGAATTTTTCTTTTATCCACATAAAATTTATTCAAATTTTGAAAGCAAGAATTCTCAAGAGTATTATCGCATGGTCTGTAATGGGGCAACAAAACGCACAAGCGAAAAAGGTCTATTAACCGAGTAAGAATGACTGAAAAGTGGGTTCAAATCCAAGGGAAATGGAAGTTTGTTCGAGTTAGCGGGGTTGTTCGAGTTATCCGAGTTCGAGTTACCGGGGTTTTACTGTATATAGACAAATGGTGGTGAGGGCTGGGGCTACCCATCGACACTTGGTAAAGACACGGGTCGATAATGAAAACGTAGGTTAGGTCAGGAAAAGAGAACATTATTATCTTCTGGCTTAAATGAAACGAGGTTGAAGTAAAGGAAACGGAAATTCCCTGGCATATTTCTAACTTATCAGTGACTTTCCCTGACCGTAATAAAACCGATCAGATGTGAAGTGGCCAATAAATTTACGCGTTTAATTAGCTTCGATATCCTTTGCAAAAGAGTTTTTTCATCTACCATGATAATTACTCGTTATCGGTAACACTCATTATCAAAACCTACAGCAACCTTAAATTAAAATTACCTGACTTTGACAGTTAATCTAGAATTTCTCTAAACAGATACTATATCTTCACGTTTCCTTGATCGAGAAAAAAATCGCTTTTTACAGTCCTTTTCCGATCTGTGGATATGCCGAGAACAGTAATACCTGGGGTTCGTCGCAGACGCACAAGAGAGGGAAGTGGGGTGGGGGGGGGGGGGGGGGTACCTCACATGAAGTACACAATAAGATAAGTAACATGACTTCTTCGTTTTCCCTTTTCTGTGCACTAGACAAGATGATTTCAATTTACCAGGGGTCAGTTAATCAACCGGCATTTTACCTTTTCGTCCAAACCTGTAGTAATCTGAGTCGTACATAGCCCGCGCCATACCAAAGTCTCTCAGTTTGACAACATATCCTGATCCAACCATGCAGTTTCTCAATGCGAGATCCCTAAAACAATAACGTCAGGTCGAAAAAAAAAACGTTTTACTACAAATTAGCCACAAAATGGCCATGGAATTGAGTGAAACACAAATAAAAAACACTAGTGAAGGAACATTTCAACAAAAGAGGATATATCAAAGTTCCATAGTGAGTTTTTGGTAGAACTTAATAGATTCGGAAGCTAGAGTTTTGTATTGCGAAAAAGAAAAAGAAAAAAGCTTTTCATTACAGAATGTGGCAGAAAATGTTATTTTAAAATGCTATTATTGTTAACATGGCATCTTTAAGTTAAGCAATATGGAGATATACACATAATTAATTAGTCAAAATAAGTTATAGGTGCTACTAGGTTAAATACACTTAGGTTGAAATCAATAAGGTCTGGCTGACTGTGAAATGTGACTTGCAATTAGTGTTATTTAGTGGTAATACGTCTATTGTTATTAGCATGTTGTGTAAGTAGCGTGTTTGTAAAAAGCTTATTACAATAAACCTGCCGCTTATAAGTGAGCTTTATGATTCGTGCGCGCACGCGAGTGTAGCATGTATTGCGCGCAAATTAACTTGTTTTGTAATCGCAATAAAAATGTAAAAAAAAAAAAACTCAGCCGTGCCGAAAGACACTGAGTTGCTTATTATTTTTAAACATTGGAATCCAGCAGCCCATGCACATAACAACAAACAAAGTTAAATAGACATGGGGTAGATACTGAGCTGTGAAGTAAAAGTACATACCGATGAACAAACTTCATGTCAGCAAGGTATGCCAGTCCACTGGTGATGTCTAAGGCCATCGAGGTCAACTTGCTTGGAGTGACGTCTTCGGCCTGAAAATGAACGAGCGTCTGTTAGAACTCACCTCTTACTTTTTATCTTGAGCTCGACTTCATACCGTTACGAGTTAGTTGAAAGACTGAAGTGAAGACAACTTATGTACCTCTTTGCAGTCCTGATTCGCAAATTGGCGTCTGGCTAACAAGAAGTTCTTTAGCTCACCTAAATGAAACAAGAAATCAAAGAAAACGATAAATTAACTATTGGGACTGAAACCAGAGAAAGGAAACACTAAGTAAAATTCGTCGCACTCTCAAATTTGGAAGGAGATGCTGGAAATTGTTTAAATATGGAAATACCGAGTTCGAAAAGCTGTTGGTGTCAACAAATTAATACTAAGTAAGGCCACGTCATAGAACATCAACGACTCCACCCAAAACGGAATATACTTTCTCCCAACTAGCCGTCAATATTATACACTTAATAGAGAGATTTAACGTGACGTTACACGGCAAACGGCAAACGCGAGCTTGCCTTCCATTTTGTTACCTTTTTATTGAGTTCTTAAATTAATCCCTCATAAGAACAGGGGAAAAATCTTAAATTCACGACAAACACAAAACTACTCATATCAGCGTACGGACGCCAAACGGCAGACGACAGAAGTTGAATTTTTGTGGGAAAAATATACGTCATGCTTAATCGCTCTAATGGCTGGTCCCGCCCCGGGACACAAAATCATGAAACTGATTTTCCGAGGGTCCAGACATTAAGCACAGCAAAGACTTCAGAAGAACGGCAGTCATTGGTCAACATTCGCAGATAACATTGCACTGTTACCCTCTGATGTCATAGATTCTGCAATGTTGCCCGCTCAGGGATTTTTGGCGGGAAACAGTTTTGTTGTTAGAGGTCGCGTGACCTTGAGGTAGCCAATGACAGCGCGCCCTGTTGGGGAAAAAATTCCAGCTATACATAACAAAATGCGGTATTGCCATCTCAAAATCGTTATTAGTTTATAGAATGTGGTACGTATTTCGTCACAGTTAACTAGAGATGTCCATATTATATACCGTGTATCATCAGCTCCATCACTGCAAAGGCTGGTTCACCCTTGGTGCAAACGCCAAGCAGTTTTACGATGTTCCTGTGATCAAAGATCTTCATTGTTTCTGCCTCGCTGAGAAATTCAAGCTGCAAAAAAAAAAAAAAACCAGCATTATGAAAGTTTAGCAACGTATACACACTCTGATAAAGAAAGAAGTAAAAGGAACTTGGCAATCCAAGATGACATAAAAAGCCGATCTGTCGCAGCAGAGAGGTGAATGCTTTATGGTTTTTGAATCGACGTGTACAATCTTGTCTCTCTCCAACTATGTGTAGAATAATACTCTTCGATGGTTATTACACTGGAAGTATGCACAGTATGTTTTTTTGTTGTTGATGTTGTTGTTGTTGTTGTTGTTCTGTTTTGTTTCAGTTTGTTTTTGCCGCCACACAATTTTACAACGTCATGGGAAATCAGTCCTGTTACTGATTGCCCATCCTCGGAGACCCAGGGGCAGTTACGAAACGGAGAAAACGAAGTAAACCCGGAAAAAACTCGAAGTGGCGAAAGTTTTCAAGAATGGCAGCTCGTCTTGAAAACTTTCGCCGCTCCGACTTTTGCCGAGTTTACTTCGTTTCGCCCCGACTAACTGCCCCTGGGTCTCCTAGGATGCTGATTGCTATGCCTTTCGTTTAATGATAATTCTTGTGAAATACTGTGAAATATCCCACGAGTGACTTGATTTACAAATTCACACATAAAGCATGGCATAAATCAAGATGATATCCCCCAGACGACCAAGTTGATAGTTTTATTTATTGTCATCACTCGTCTGCTTGGAAACATATTGATAGTGTAAAAAATAAATTGAATGTTGAACACTCTTGTTGAACACTCTTGTTGAACACTCTTACCTTGTCCTCAGGTAAAGAGCCAACCTTGAGAGATTTAACCGCCACTGGTACCCACTCTCCCTCGCCCCTCAGCCCGATAACTTCTCCACCGCACACGGCGCCAAACGCTCCTTCACCAAGCTTGCGATTCAGGACAAAATTCTCCCGAGGGATCTCCCACTCGTCCAGGTGAAGCACTGAGGATTGTTCCATCAAACCTAACTCCTCCATCCGCTGTTGTGTTTCCGATATCGAATCTGGTAAAACAGTTATTTCTTACTGAATACAATTCAAACTGGTAGATTATATTCTTCATTTCAAAAATTAAATTTGTTATAGACCATATTCACGATAGCCGTCATGACGGTTTTTTTAGCCATGTTTTCTGCCAGGGGCAAACATTGAAATGATGCCGTTTCTCGGAAAATCGGCTTGTCGAAATAAGTATCCTATCTGCGCTAAAATCACATTTGAGATCCAGGTTATGGAATAATGATTTCATTACTTCATTTCACACCAGCCGTAAGATCAAAGGCACAATTAAAGTGAAGGAACAGAAACCGCCCATCGTAAACCAACAAAGCGCTTATTATTATTTTAAGTGTGATCTGTGTGATGCAGATTACGTCGGCTATTCTTGTCGACACTTGCACCAGCGCATCGAAGAACACAAAGGATCGGCTATCGGGCATCAAGTAAAAGAACAACATGGAAAGGAGCCAGACAACATCGAGAAGAATTTTAAGACTTTAAGGAAGTGTCTAAGCAAGCCTGACTGTTTGATTTTTGAAATGTTTTTTATTAGACTCCTGAAACCGAAACTTAACAAGCAGAGTGACTCGCTCCGCGCGAAATAATTGTTTAGATATTTTTAGGTATTTTAATGTTCTTATTCTCGTCGTCTTATTCGGTTGCTTTACGCTTTTAATTATATCTTTTACAATTATGCATGCCATTAGCACAAGCTTATTTTTAGCCATTTTAAGCCTTTTTATTTTATTTTCTATTGTTTGTAAGTACATATTTTAGCGTTTTTACTATATTTGCACATGTAATTTTATTCTGACACGGAACTTGAGAATGACCGTTGAACGGTCGACACGTCGTTCTTTTTTAGCGTTTAGCGTTAAAATGCCTAAAATTTAACTATTTCATGTTACAGAGCCAAAAAAATTAGTGTTTAGTGTTATCGAGGTACCTTCATTCAGATCCTCTTAAAGACCACATTCCCGCTGTATCTATTCTTATTCAACTTGATTTATTGACATTGCCATCAATCTTAATCTTGTCAAATTTTAAACATAATTTCCTTCTGCCTCATTGCACTTCTTTGTGGTCTTCCTTTGTTTTCAGAACATTATTTATAGAGCTTTAATTCTATTTTAACTTTTCCTTAATTGTACATCCCGCGATCCAATAGTAATAACAACTTGACGTGACATGAATCTCTCTCTCCCTCGAGAAGGGAGTGAGACCATATTTTCTCTCGGAATGACAGAAGGTGCAGCCAAGATGCAACTATGAAGAAAGATTCATTCCACTGATCTATAGGACAACAGCGGAACTAGAGTTGTTTTTGATTTCAGAACTTTCCGGTTTTGAGCTGAGAATAACAGTGGTTAGACTGTAAGAAAAAAAAAGACAGGTGTTTTGGCTTGTTTAAGCACCGATTTTGCACCAAAAACTGATTGTGTTTTTCTCGATTAGCTCTGTCAGGATGCAACCGATCCGCAAAATGAATAGTTCTGTGAAAAGATCAAACCTGGCTCTATTAGTTTCTTA
The DNA here is from genome assembly GCF_052425735.1 of Oculina patagonica. NCBI lineage: Eukaryota > Metazoa > Cnidaria > Anthozoa > Scleractinia > Oculinidae > Oculina > Oculina patagonica. The sequence goes on from NC_135761.1 coordinate 20,579,124, forward strand.
TCACTAAAATCTGCTGACTTTCAAATTGATGACGTCACAAGTGGTTCATTGACTGCTCCTCCAAATGTCGACAAAAGTCGACTTAAGCACTAAAAGAGTTAAAGCATCATGCCTCTCATGTAAAAGACCAGTAAGACACTATCTCTCTGGAACCTCTATTTTCATTCGCCTGCTTAGCGTATGACAGTTTGGGGGAATACAGTAAAAATCTGCGAGTAAGAACCTAACATTTAAGAACCTGTTAGGCTAAAATTTGCAAATTAGATACCATTTTTATAAGAACCTATTTAGCCTAAAATTTGGTAACAGGTTCTTAATTTCTAAAATTGATTTAAAATGTTTACTTTTGGGAAAACGTGATATGATTATTGCTTCATTTTGACATAAACACTGTGGTATGCAAATTGTATACAAGAAAAAGGCCGAATACTACTAAATTCTCTATAACAACATTGAATTTTTTTCTTCAGAAATTAAGAACCCATTAAGAACCTAATTAGCCTAAATTTATGTTAATAACCCTTTATGTACAGTAAGAACCTGTTTAGGCTAACCTGAAAAACAATAGGTTCTTATTCGCGGGTTTTTACTTTAATTTATTTCTCAAGAGGCAACTGACGCGACGGATACCATCACGAAATTACCGGAAAGGATGTGATACATATAACTGATGAGGTCACGCATACATACATACATACAATTTACATTACATACATGCATTAACTACATTAACTTTATTTTTCGCGGTGAGGCCTCACGACCTCACGGAAATTCAGAGATTTCTATTGTGTGTTGTTTAGCCTTCAGTTGTGAAACAGAAAGACACACAATGGCTGAACAGCGGCGATTTGGAGTTCTTTCGTCGTGTTTGGTGATTGCCTGGGTTATAGCAGTTGGAACAGCAGAAAACAATGCTACGGAAAGAGGTTAGTCATGAGAGTTTTTTGATACAATACGGTACAACACAGAATCCTTGAGTATTTTTAGTCATTTGTTTATGATATAAATTCATGAACAAGATTTGTGAATCAAGACAATCAATACTTTTGTCTGTTTCCAGACCAAAGAAACGCATCATGTCCTCCCTAACTCTAATTGTACACCAAAAAGGAAAGTTTATAGTCTACCTACTATTCGGTGATGATTTCTGATAAAATTAACATTAACAAGTAGATATGTTGCTGGAAAAGTAGTGACAAATGGGGATGCTAAAGATTTTTTATGGTTTTTATGATAAACCGTAACCTGCATTGGTCGGAAGAGTTCCGTTATAGTATTTTTTTATGATAAGGGCAACAGCGGAAGACGTTACCCGCCAAAGTATTCCCGTCACTGATACAGTTCAGGATAAGTAATTTAAAACTAAGAACAGTTAGGGACCGCAAACATGAATCAATTAATTAATTCAAGGTGCCTTTACAACACACTAAAGGGGAGTACTATGGTGCAGAACCTGATAAACCTCCCTCTTATTGTCCCTCGCGAGGAGTGCATGTCTCGATCACGACACTCCTAACTAGGAGCGAAAAAAAATAAGATCGACAAAAAGACTTAAACTCGGGAAAATTTCTTGGAATTCGTTGTCCGCTATATTTATTTAGTATATACCACACAAGTGAATAGTGCTTTACGCGCGCGCTGATTGGTTAACTCATAGGTGATTTATAGCACTATAGTACTATTCACCTCGGAGCTGCGAAAGAGAAACAAAATGCCTTCGCGCGCCGCTTTGTTTACCAAAAGTGATGTTTTGGTCTGCTAGCTATTTAACTTGTGTGGTATATACTAAAATAATTATTCACCTCAGTGTTGGTGAACGTGGTGGATTTTTAATTTTATTTCGACTAATTGTTAAATATGGCGACCTGTGGGCGAGTGGCAATCTCCTTCAATGGAAAAGGAATTGTTTCTCGGAAAGCATTTTGAATGTTTAAGTAATATTGGATGTTATTATTGAAGCTATTCCGCAGAAATTTTTTTCTTTTATGTTTCCAGTCATTATTCTAAGAGAAAGAACTGCGCATTATAAAGAAATTACTTTTAAAATAAGGCTCGAGAGAAACGCCGCGTTGCTGTTTTTGGTTGCTTTTCTCAGAAACGAAACGGTATTGTTTTGGATTTATAATGTATATGATGTATTGAAATATTCTGACTACTTAGGGCTTAAACGATTACAGCGATAAAGCATATCTTGATTCGCTTTCTTGCTACGATGCGGTTCAGTGATCCTAAGATGTTTCTTTCAAAAGGCATCTCAGTGTTTTTACGAGGCTAATGACTGTAGAACCGCAAATTATTCTTGGCCCGGAAATGATCGCCAAAATAAAAAGACCGCCAACGGGATCCCTGCCAGGAAATGATCCACAAAAGGCCCGCCTTATTCTATTTGAGTTCCATGTCTTAAAAATAACTTTAAATTCCATAATTTTTTCGAAGTTGACACATACATTAATTTCTTAATTTTGTATTTTTAATTTTTTATCAGAACAGAAAAAAAAATTGCCATTTTTCAATGGACTACTTTGACCAGAAACTATCATTAGAGTTTTTAACTTGCAAGGCACTCATTTATATACAGTATAGCAAAGAACTTATCGAAGACATTTGACAAACAACAATGATCCCCTTTATATATTTATAATAAATGCCCTCTAAGTGGACATGTGGTTACGTCCTGTCTGTAGTAAATAAGAACGACAATGATGAGAGAGGAGTTGTATGTTTAGGTTTATTCAAGGGGTTTATTGGAGAGTGCTTTATTGGTACTTAAAGGGACTAATGTCACGGAGATTTCACAGATTTTTGGTCTAAACTGTTCTGAAATTAGTGGAAGGCAACTTAACCCATAAAAATCAATATCTGTGAACATCTAAAGGAAGATATAACCTTAATTTGCGGATAGAAATCAAGCTACGGCTATAAATATCGATTTTTGGAAGACGCGCGGAAACAATTTGAAAACGTTTGCCTAACGTTTTCAAATTGCAATCCGTTTCCATCTGCGCCATCCGCAGCCAATAATGCTATGTAGTTAACAGTTTCAGTGTCTAATAGAGTAATCTTTAATAAAAACGGACTATTATTTCTAGGTTTCATGCAACACAAATATAAATTTTGGCTGTTCAAAAATCTGGTAAAATCCGTGACATAGTCGGTTTAATTACGCAGGTGCTAAATTTCGCAATTTTGACAACCGGTATTTACCGGTGTTTTATTTTCGCGGTTTGGACAAAAAATATGTTACAAACATTAAAAATATGTCAAAAAACGTTAAAAAAGCTCTTTTAATTTGTACGAGAAACACAAATTTAACTTAAATTTGAAGGGATTTTGAGCTTAGCGGTTAGCATTGTTGCTCATGATGCGTGCGAGTGCGGGTTCAAATCCACCACCTACCTTCTTTTTGTGTGTAACATTTTCTTTTTTCTTATTTTCTTTTTCCAAGTGTCTAGTGCAATTATTGCGTTTAGCTGAGCGTGCAAGTCCTGAGAACTCCATTTCAAGTTCGTAGTTTGGGTTAAGTCTCGTCTGTGTCTTGCGAATTTCTACTTTGACAAACGACGCGGAAACGAAGACTTAAAAACCTCGATGTCCACTTGTTTCCGCCGTTGACTATTCTCCGGATTCATTTCTTTCAATTCTAGACTTCCGAAGATGTCTTTTAATCGTTAACGGACAAAAATCATTGCCTCGAAAGAGCCTACAACAGACACCATTTCCTTTGTTTGGTCAACCATGCGTGAGTATAAAAGGACATGGGAAAACGAGCCTGCAATGTCGTATACGTTCTGACAACGTGGTAAAAAGAAAAAAATCCGTGTACTGTGTGGCACTTTGTAAGAGTACAAAAAAATAAAAAAACAAGGTTCTTACTAAATGAGTACAGTATTAAGTGTCTTTCGAAAAAAACAGACAGTGTAACGGTCAGTAGTTATTCCCATGAAAAAACTGACGGACATACTAACAGACCCGATGGCATAAGTGCTTACTGACGTGACCACCAAAAAGGCTAAATTTCAAATACATACAAGTTTATTGATACATGTATATAAAAAAGTCTGCTTTAACCAAACTCATGATTATTTGCGTTTTTCATTTTCAGGAAATCGTTCTGATTCAATTTCAAGACTGATGAGAACTATTGTCCGTTTGAAGCTGCTTGGTATTAAATTCCGCATTCGGCAGAACAATGACAACAACAAAACACAGTAAGTATGTACAGTCGACTCCCGATAACTCGAACCTTCAAGGGAAATCGGGAGTTTGAGTTATCGGGAGTTTAGAACAAATGACCGGAAATAAGGAAAAAACGGTGTCTTCTTGTTTTCTATTCAACACTGTACATTTTAATCAAATTTAATTAGTTTAGAGAGGTCGAGTGAAAATGGAACAACTCCTTTCTAAATTACCGTATAAATCAGTGCCATGCACTTCAAGGGACACGAGATTTATTGATTTACAATGCACTATAGAATGTACCCTAACCAGCGAAACCTGAACTGGACTGACACCTTTTGTGTAATGCAGAAAAGGACAAAGATTACACGGCTGCTTCAAAAGAAATTTAATGTTTTCTGAGACGACGGTACACTGTTCGCTTTAACTTGTCATGTATTGACAGACGTGGTTCGAGTTATTGAGGGTAAAATTATATAGAAAATGACCTGAGGGAAACGAAAATTGGTTCGAGTTAGCGGGAGATTCGAGTTATTGAGGGTTCGAGTTACCGAGGTTGTGTCGCAAGCTAAAAGCTTCCTTGCAAAGTTAAGTTACCGACTTTTAAATGAGTTTGTAGAGTTTAAGAACAGTTACGGTTAGAGTTTCAGTTACAAAGGAAACTTTAGAGAACGTTCGGTTGCTATTGAAATGCGTTTTATTTCTTGTATATTATAACAGTAAAGTTGCGACATTTTCAAATAATTCCACTGTTGAGTATATTAATAAAAGTTTAGTTCGAGTGTCTGAGACTAGATCGTAAGGTTTTCATAAAAACAATTTATTTTAGTCAGGGAGTTCACAGATTGCATTTTTTACAGTTACAGTATATATAATTAAACAACGTTTTGTTGCCGTAAAAACGTTGCCTTCGTCTTTGTGTCGTTAAAACATATATCCATTCCATGACCTTTTTCTAAGGCCCCGCTTACGGACACCCCGTTAATACGGACAATTTGGCCTGTCCCCTTGGTGTCCGGATTAACGGGGTTCCACTGTATTGTGTTTTGTGCACGGACAAGACCAAAACGTGAACTAAACAATGAACTTTGTCAAACTATTCACTACGCCCCTAGCAACCATTCGATAGCTACTGCGCAGTCTCGGTTGCCCGACACCGCTAGGGCCACTTTTTGAGTCGTGTAACAAACGGCGCCCCCCCCTCCCCCCCCCCCCCAACCCCTGCTAAAACTACAGTATTTAGTACAATGAAAAAGTTAATGAATTTCATCTTCAATTTGGTTCGATCCTCACGTAGGACAGAATCTATTGTCCCTTGGAATTTGGTCATATCTGCCAGTTTCGATCAATAATTTATGATTACCTATTCCAAGTTTCACTAATTCTTTCCTGTTATTTATTTTTCTTGTAAGATCTAAATAGCAGGAAAGCGCATATTCATCCTTAAAAGTGTTATAGAATTCTAATTTCTTAAAGTTTTGAATAGTATGTTGCCAGTATAAAAATATACTTTTCTATTTAATTCAGTTCTCTACTTGACACTTCTCGCAGTAACTGCTGTAGTGTATTAGCTCTCCTAAGCTTGTTCAATTGGTCCTCAAGTGTAGTAGTTGCTATTGATAAGGGAGCTAGGGGCATTGTTCCTGTTGTTTGTTCTATTATTCTCTAGAAGGGTAGCGAACCATTTATGTGAGTCCTAGTTTTATAAACCTAAATTTACTCTTTTTTGCAAGATGCAATTTGCTCTTTTTTGTGAGAGCTGCCACCTGATCCACTGCCCAACCTCTGACACAACAAAAATCCTCTTTCCTATATATGACTTTTTAAAACAATCTTTGTTCCTTCTCCTCTTGAACAGTAGAAAGTGCGTGACTCCAGCACACCCCAGACCTCCATTAGAGCCTATACCTACATGTATGCCATATAAGTATGGAGAAGAAGGTGTGTGTTCTAGCGTCATTGGGGATCGCCTTATCTATGGCTCTTTACAAACCCAAGACAGCATGGAAAGACTTCTGATGAATTTTACAAGGGCGAGGGCTTATGCACTTTTCAAAGACGACATCTCCGAGAGATGTCTCAAAACCGTGGAGGTAATTTACTGCAACCACTATTTTCAAAGATGTGACAACGCCTTTTCGACTATTCTTCCAGTACCAGTCTGTAGGGAAGCCTGCGATGTAATGGTCCAGCAGCATTGCAAAGAAGAGTACCAGAGGGCTTACGAAATAAACAAAGCCGTACAAGGGTCCAAGGCTACGAGTCGTCAATTGCAATGGGCTTTTGACTTGATTAATTGCACAGCGTTACCTGGAAGAAACGGCGGTACCATTCCAGAGTGTTATTATCCCAGAGAACTCGAAGGTACTTAGTTTTATTAAGCATGGCTGTATAGTTAATAATCTCTTACGAAGCCTGTATGGAGAAGAGGGAAATCAAATTAGCAGCAGGTAGGGGAGAGGCTAGGGGGTCGGTGGGCTAGTAAAAGTAGTAGGAAAAGTGACGGCCACTCGCACTCTTGATTGAGAAGGATATCAAAAAATTAATGGTAGGTTTTTAAAGTTGCCACTTTTAAAATATGGTCACAACTTGCCATCTGAACTTACGAATCAAACTAACAAACTTCATTTTTAAATTCTTGCCGTAGGAAACACACCAAAAGAAGAATTCAGCGGTAAGTAAAAGCTGTACCATCAAAACAAACAAACAATTTATTCAGAAACAACAACGTTAAAAAATAGTTTATCTCCGTCGTTATAGAAACGTGTTCCTATGGTGACGGTCAGTCATACCGCGGTAATGTATCCGTGACGCAGTCCGGTTACACGTGCCAGTCCTGGTCTTCCCAGTGTCCTCATCGGCACCACAGAACACCAGACAACTATCCCGAACTTGTAAATGCTAGCAATGCATGCCGAAACCCTGGTGGACAGGCCCCTCACGGTCCCTGGTGCTACACTACAAATGCTTCAGTACGATGGGAATATTGTAACATCTCCACTTGTCCTCCAGGTGAGGCTAAAATCTCTTCTTATTTCAAATATCGCACATTGTCACTACGCTTGACTTATTTCATAGCTTTTTTGGCTTCTCGGTAACGTCAAACCGGAATAGTAACGTTTTTTCTTCTTTGGGTAATTTTCAGAAGATGCAACTTTGTCGGATTGGAGTCCATTCACCAATTGCTTAGTGTCTTGCGGTGGAGGGTTCAAAACACGCCATCGTACTTGTATCCTGAGATCGCGTTTTGGAGGAAAAGACTGCTCTGAACTCGGCGCACTCACTGAAGAGCAACCATGCAATAACCAAAACTGCTCAGGTAGGTCACTCTCTTGTTACTATTTTTTTAAAATATGGTATATATCGTCACCAAATTTAACGCATTTCACAGCTTTTCGGCTTCTCTGTAACATCCAGCTGGAATAGTAATTTATTCTTCTTTCGTAAATTTTCAGAAGATGCAACTCTGTCGGATTGGAGTCCATTCACCAATTGCTCAGTGTCTTGCGGTAGAGGGTTCAAAACACGCTATCGTTCTTGTATCAGATCGCGTTTTGGAGAAAAAGACTGTGCCTCGTTCGGGGCACTTACTGAACAGCAACCATGCAATGTTCACAACTGCTCTGGTAGGCCATTGATAGGGAAAGACTGGCAAATATATAAAATACATTTTCTAATCCGTTTTACAGGAAAAGTGTCGGAGTTTTGGAATTCTTCTCAACTCCACAATTTAACAGCATGAAAAGACACTACAAAATAGTGCATTTTAACTCTTTTGAGAGTAAAACCTCAAACATTTTCCGGGAGGAAATTTACGTCGACCACTCCAATCACTCTTTCTGTAAGTTCTGTAATGTTATACCATCGACTGATTATCCGACAATCACGACGACTCCATCTTGTCTTTAATTTGTTTTGTTGACTTGATTTAGGAACTGGTGACACTGTTGATGTAGCATCAGAGGAAAAAGAGTCCAGAGGTAATAATACTTTCTTCGCAGATAAGGCCATTACCGTTAATCACCTGTTTTTACAATTCTTCTAACACAATTCATGGCTCTATTCGGGAACGCTAAACATAGTATCTGTATTTTCTTTGAAATGCTTGGCCAGAATGTTGGTTTTAGGCTTATAAAGTGAACTAAATGTCTTACATCGCCTGATTCTTACTGTACTTTAGGGTTGACGTTTATGGAATTCACCATGGTTTCCGCTGGTGGAGCAGTGCTTTTCATCCTTGTAGTAACACTGGCCGCTATGTTATTCAAAAAACACAGTAAGTTAAGTAACAACAGCTTCTGGTACCTTGGGACCGTTTTTTCAACCGTTCTTGATCCTGAAGAGT
>NC_135761.1:20588144-20619468 GCF_052425735.1 Oculina patagonica
TATTACGTATATCTGGAAAACCGAATCTAAGGGTGCGTTTCTTTGGGAAAATCCAAAATTGGATCATTGATCTCAGATCACACGGATACTTTGCTCCCAAAGAAACGAAGAATCCGAAAACGGATTTTTTGCCATGACAACCCCGTAAACACATTTCGCACAGAACATAAAATATCAGCACAAATTTATTTTTCGTCGAATGTATCCTAGCTAAAATAATTTAAGCATACAAAATCTTTTACAAAAACCATACGTCGAAGTAGATCTTCTTTAGCGTTAAGCACAATGTGGCGAGAAAGCATCTGAGAGCGAAGAATGATTGCGAAATGATCAGTACAAATTTCACTCGTGACAATTTCAAAAGGATACAACTTCCGTCGGCACACAGTGGCTGTTCTAGAAAACCTGTATCCCGTTTAAAATGATACTACATACCTATCTGAAGCTACCGTTTCCTTTTATCGTGAAATATTTTTGTATTTTGATCGAAATAACCGCCTAAAACTTTCCGTATGGCAGTGTTTACAAAGAGCGAACCTGTATCTTCACAATAAAGACCGCTGGGCCAAGGTACTTTTTTCGAATCCTTTCCCAAAGAAACGCACGGATCATGAATCCTAAAAATCCGGATTCAGATATGATCTGATGTATCCACTCGGATTCTTCAGATCATTGATCCAAGATTAATCCATTTTCGGATATAGGTAAAGAAACGCAAAATCCGTTTTTGGATCAAGAATCCGGATTTGGATTTTTCCCAAAGAAACGCGATAACTGAAACCTACCGCAAATTCTTAACGCTTTCGATTCCCAATTACATTATTTTCTCACTTATTTAACGCTCGATAACTCAACCCCCGATCCCGATTATTCCAACCATTTCTGATTTCCCTTGAAGTTTCGAGTTATCCAAATTCAACCGTATTTTTTACAATTATAAATACCCTTTTTGCCAGTGCATATCCGCGACAAAGGAAATTTTTACGTCATCACGCACGCTATGGAAATCGCTGAGATCTCAGTCTTTTTATTCTTCCTTGAAATGCTTACCCATTCGATAGTTGGTTGATTATGAGTCCGCTTCACAGCCGTTATTTGGGCTGTCACGCAACGAGTCACGCAACGCTTCTCTACGATCACGTTAGTGAACAAGAACGTTGTGTGACTGTTCAAAGAATGGCTGCGAAAGAGGTGTTTGTACTTTCTGCATGCTACTCTTTGTTCATGACTTGTGATAGGTAGAATGACGTGCCACATTGTACGTGCCAAACAACTGGCTCTCTTTTCAGTTCTAAAATTGCTCGCACTTCGAGCCTTCGACAACTAAAAGAAGGTTTATGTCCCGGAATATTAAAAAAAAAAAACACAGCACCCATGAAACACTGCACGGTTGTTTTCATTTAAATGCTCAAACACTAGGGTTTTATCCACTAACATAAAAGTTAGAAACACCTCGTACAGCATAACAAACAGTACTACATAAAAGTACTGCTTAATAGCTTTGATTTGAATGGTCACACACTAGGCTAGCGTCAGTTACTTTCATCTATCGTTTTTTATTTTCCATGAAACACAACACGCTTATAATGCTATACGGAAGATATGACAAGTACCCACCCTACCCAAATCACGGCTGAACGAAAAGAAATACTGTAGAACCCTGGTAACTCGAACTCGGATAACTCGAACACCCCGCTAACTCGAACTAACTTCCATTTCCCTTGGATTTGGCCTCACTTTGCAGTCATTTTTACTCGGTTAACTCGAACTCGGATAACTCGAAAAGAGCCCCCAAAATTTTTCCAGTCCGTTTCCAAGCAGTTTCATGTAAACAACTGGTACTTTAACGTAGTGAATATATGAAGAGACATATAAATTGCGGATTGTTGATGAAATGAATCAAATGAAATGATTCTCGTGGTGTGTAAGCAATTTAAGCAACTCCTTTTTTTAGCCTGAGAAAAACATCAAGGCTACAACGGGATTTAAACCCATGACCTCAATCTGCGATACTGGTGCGATGCTCTACCAACTGAGCTATGAAGCCTTGATACGTTGGGAGCAGGTCAATTGTGGGTTCTAATGTCCTGCGTGTGAAAAAGATGACGTAGTGAATATATGAAAAGATATATACTCTGAACTGCGGATAAATGATGAACTGAATGAAATAATCCTCGCGTTGTGTAAGCTTTTTTTAGCCTGAAAAAAAAAATCAAGACTACAACGGGATTTGAACCCATGACCTATGGTATTCAATTAGTAACTACTTTTTTGCCAGATACGATCGCAAGTACAAGGAAACACAACAGCGGATGGAGGAGTTAGGTTTGATGGAACAATCATCCGTGCTTCACCTGGACGAGTGGGAGATCCCTCGGGAGAATATTGTCCTGAATCGCAAGCTTGGTGAAGGAGCGTTTGGCGCCGTGTGCGGTGGAGAGGTTATCGGGCTCAGGGGCGAGGGAGAGTGGGTACCAGTGGCGATTAAATCTCTCAAGGTTGGCTCTTTACCCGAGGACAAGGTACAGTGATTAACCCTTGTAGTCTTAAAGGGACTGTGTTACGGCTAAGTTAATTCTATGTTATTAAATTTTGTCAAATTTTCGCTGTGAAACTAAATGTTTGCAAAGAAATTAATTCTGATTCTAAATGACAAAACCATAGCTTCACTGCAGTCAAATGTGTCTTTCGGGCGTTATAATTTGAAGTTTCAAGCAAACAAGACTACCTTTGAAAACTGTTCCGCCGGACCATACAGTCGAAGCTCTCGTAAGCGGACACCCTCGGGACGCGAAAAAAGTGTCCGTAACTGGAGCTGGCCGCTTACGAGAATGGTTCTCGTAAGCGGCCACTAGAGGTGTAGGGGATAGATGGCCGCTTACGGGAGCTTGCCCAGCTAACAATAACCGGACGGACGTAGATGACGACAAAAACAACACTGAAATATTGTAATGTTATTACTGTAAAATCATTGTGACGAACGGCGATGTGAAGTTGATTGATAAAAACAAGATACAGGGGCTTTTTATAGGATTTTCTTTGGGGTGTCCGCTTACGGAAGCGTTAAAACAAAGAAAAAGTCTAAGTCGTAATCTGTGAAAGTGTCCGCGGCCGCTTACGAGAATGTAAAAATACAGAGTTTGTATGGGAGCTAAAACGGGGTTTCAAACAAGGCGGCCGTAAGTAGAGCTGTCCACTTACGAGAGTGTCCGTTAAGAGAGCTTCGACTGTATTTCAATCCGTTTCATTCTTCGACACTTTTGGCCATCCGTACCTTCTTTTGCGTTTGGTGTGTTATTTAAATATTCCGTCACTGTTTTAAGAGGTTATTTTATACATTTAAACGAATTTGATGATCATTTCCTATGCCTAAGTTTGGCTAAAATCCGTGACACAGTTTCTTTAAGAGTTATCAAAGTTCAATTTCTTTTTACATTATCAATATATTTCCAAGCAGACATGTGATGAGAACAAATAAAGCTATCAACTTAGTCGGCTAGGGGATATTATCTTGATTTATCCCATGCCTTGTGTGTATACACCCGTTTGAAGTATCGTCGACCCATGAAAAGCATAAACCATGAAAGATGCGACCCAAATGTTAACTAGGAAATCGTAGACGCAAGTTGAAAACTTGCGTCTACTTGCGTCTCCGTTTGGTCAGGACTTGCGCGCACTTGCGTTGACTTGCGTTGACTTGCGTTGACTTGCCTTGACTTTGGTCGAGATCAAATTTGCACTTAAGTAAACGCCAGTTTTTCATCGTTTGGCCACCCATCGCAAGTCAATGCAATTTTTGCAGTTTACTTCAAATACTGAATTGCAGCGCGTAGCATTTTAAATGTTTTTTTTTTTGCAAACTTGCGTGCACTTTTTTGTAGCTTGAATTTCTCAGCGAGGCAGAAACAATGAAGATCTTTGATCACAAGAACATCGTAAAACTGCTTGGTGTTTGTACCAAGGGAGAACCCGCCTTTGCAGTCATGGAGCTGATGATACACGGTACATATATCAAAAATATTTCTCGAATTTTATTGTGCTTTGCTGTGATAATATGAACGACATTCTCTTTCTCTTTTCGATGACTAAGGTTTATCACTTAGAGCCAGTTTTCAATTGAGTGTCGTAAAACCAAAACCAAAGTAATTACTCTGGCCAATCACAAAGGACACAGACAATCAAGTGAACCAATCAAAACTCGAAGCAAATTCATGAAGCCGGCACGAAGCGCGGGAAAACGTGCACGAGCGCGTCATGATTGGTTTTGGTTTTAGTTCTGATTGGCTGAGAAAGTGGCGCGAGATTTTTAAGCCAATCACTAAGCGTAGCAATGCAAAACCAAAGCAAACGCAATTAACTTTCGACACTCAAGTGAAAACCGCTCTACCAGTTCAACAGCTAAATAACGAATCCCCTAGGACTGTGCCTCTCGCTCTCGTTTGGTCGACAACTCATGAACCTGTTCATATTTCAATTCCTCGTTTTTCACTTAGATCAATTTCAAATCTCGACTCTTGCGTGCTCTCATCTGTTTTTTTTTTATATAACAGTTTAACCATCTCTTTCCAAATTTAATTGTGATGGTTTATTTTTCGTTTGCTTTGAATTCCCTGGTAAGCTCCAGTAGTTTATTTATTGTTTTTTTGCCTTCTTGTTTCATTTAGGCGACTTAAAGAACTTCTTGTTAGCCAGACGTCAATTTGCGAATCAGGACTGCAAAGAGGTACGGTAATTGTCTTCACTTCAGTCTGTCAACTAGCTCGCAACGGTTAGAAGTCGAGCTCAAGATAAAAAGTAAGAAGTGAATTCTAACAGACGCTCGTTTATTTTCAGGCCGAAGACGTCACTCCAAGCAAGTTGACCTCAATGGCCTTAGACATCACCAGTGGACTGGCATACCTTGCTGACATGAAGTTTGTTCATCGGTATGTAGTTTTACTCTACAGCTCACTATCTACCCCACGTTTCTTTAACTTTTTTGTTGTTATGTGCATGGGCTGCTGGATTCCAATATTATCAGTAGTAAGCAACTCAGTGTCATTCCGACTTGGCATTTCAGTAACTGAAAGGGACTGTGTCACGGCTGAGTTTATTAAGAGTCTTCTTTATTACGTTTTACAAAAAAAAACCCGCTATGGAACTTACTGTTAGTAAAGAAATTACTTCTGTGGATCTAAATGACAAAGCCATAGCTTCAAAGCAAATAAGTATGTCCCCTGTTTCATATTTAAAAGTTACAAATAAACGAGATTAACTGTGAAAAGTGTTCAGCTAAACAGATTTCCAAAGACCCATATCACAATCCATTTTAATCTTCTTCAATTTTGGCCATTCATATCTACTTTTTGTATTTGCTCTTTTCACTAGTGTTTTTTTATTATTAATTTCATGGCCATTTGGTCGCTAATTTGTATTGAAACGTTTTTTCAAACTTTTTTAAGGGATCTCGCATTGAGAAACTGCATGGTTGGATCAGGGTATGTGGTCAAACTGGGAGACTTTGGTATGGCACGGGCTATGTACGACTCAGATTACTACAGGTTTGGACGAAAAGGTAAAATTCTGGTTGATTTGCACGGTATTCTAAACTGAAATCCTGGTGGTGGCAACCATGTTTGATCAAACGAAGCAGGGATGGCGCAGCGGTGAGAGCGCTCGCCTCCCACCAATGTGGGCGGGTTCGATTCCCAGACCCGGCGTCATATGTGGGTTGAGCGTCAGTTGTTGATGGTTCTTGTCCTCTCTCCGAGGGTTTTTCACCGGATTCTGCGGTTTTCCTCCCACCACAAAAAACCAATAGTTCTAAATTCCAATTCGATCTGGAATCAGTGGGATCGGAAGAGCCACTATGTGGAAGATTTTTTTTTAATGTGGAAAAAGCCACTGTAAATTCCCATTTATTTTTTTCAAAGCTAGAAGATGTTGTTTCCTTTCTCATGACCCAACAGAACTGTTGTTGAGACACTTACCTTTTACCTGACCTATTTGGGGTTACAAAATAAAGGGTACTTTTCATTTCTTCTCCTCTCCTTGTCTTCCCCTCCTCAATGTTGTTTCTAACCAAGAATCATGCCTCGTGCTTAGAAGCAACCTTCTGAAACAACATTTAACAGAGAGAGGAATGGGGGGGGGGGGGGGGTGACAATTTTAAATGTTTTTAGTTGTAGCATTTCGTAGGAAACTGGCGTTTGTCTCAGCTAGTTCTGTTCAGGATTCAAGTTTTGAGCATCGACTCTCATCTTTACCAAGTGTCGACAAGCAGCCCCAGCTCTCCCCTTCACTTGTCTCTGTACTGATGACGTATGCTAACATGTCGCGTATTTTACCACCAATAGGCATGCTTCCTGTTCGCTGGATGTCGCCCGAGTCCCTGGCAGATGGTGTATTCACGACCAAGTCTGACGTATGGAGCCTGGGCGTGACTCTTTGGGAGCTGGCAACATTCGGTAGTTTTCCTTACCAGGGCTTATCGAACGGCGAAGTAGTGGAAAGAGTCAAACTAGGGCGCTACATGGACAAACCTCAAGGATGTACAAGTGAACTGTATGTTCTTACCTTAAACATTCTTCTAACTGTTCTTCCCGTGTTATTCCTGGTTTTCACGTGACGTCAACAAAATTCTAAAACCCAGAATCGCAAGACCCCTGAGTTTTTATCCTTCACTGGCTATTAGACGTCCTTAATATATATCTTGTTGGAGGTTTTAAGCTCCATAGCATTCGTCGTCTTTGAGATAGAGTATTTTGAATTTCGGATTTTCACGCCACACGGGATCAAAGATGGCCGCCAGAAGGCTGTCACGTTTCCTTAAAAAATGCCTTATCCTGCGATTTTTATCAATTTGAACAGTTGAAGTTTTGCGAGAAGTGTTTATGTGAATGTTCACTTGTTCATGATGGTGATCTTACCGCTTTTTGTAGCAGAATTTAATGCCAGATGTTTTCATTGATTTCCGGGGCCATGCTGGAGCCCAAGCAGGTGGGCTCCAACATGGCGTTTCCATACTATACTGTGCTCTCGAAATTTGCGTGAAACATTTTGACGGATAACTCGAGTACCGCTTTTTACCAAATTAGGTAGTTTACATATTCAAAGTCGCGCTTCTTTGTGCTATTGAATCGTAACATTCAAACCGGCACTGTTAAAACTGTTGCGAAACACAAAGCCAGAGTATTTTATTTTGTACAACTCTAATATGTTGTAACTTCTTCTGAATTTCAGGAACGACTTACTGACAGAATGCTGGAGAAAAGACCCGGTCCACAGACCAGAGCCTGGTAAAATCTGCGAGTTACTTGACACTCATCCAACGATGGTGACCGCTTGTTTAGACTCTCCTATGTCCAGTGTGGCTACAGATGAGGACTGCGTGGAACCACGTGACATCAGAAGGGAGAGCGTACGGACATGGCGTGGCACCCCGTCACCATCGCTCAGACGTTCTCGAACGATAACTCAGCTCACGCACGATCAGATTAAAATTTTAATGCCGCATCACGAAAACGGCGTGACGGCTGCTGGTGCTGTGTAAGAGCTACCCAAGTGTTGTTACGTCACGTAACACGTGACAACGCAACAACAATGACAACGTTGTCACGTCTCACGTCATTTCAATGAAAACTGCGCACGTTATTTAGGGTATGAAGTTAACGTGGCGCCACGCGACTAAGCTGTTAAACGGCTTGTGGTTTTCAAGAGTTACTGTGTGTTCTTTCAGGAGGGACCTCGTCTATGAGGCACTCCTGATAAGGGCCTTCCACGTGCCATTCTAAAGTGGGAGGTCCAAAGGATGTGCCCCTCTGAAAAAACTTCCGCTAAATGCAACTCTAAAGAGGGCCTTGCTGGTTTCTCAACAGCCGTATCATTTTTAACTTTTTATCATCCCTCTTTCTTTAACATTTCAATCCCTGAATGCAGAATAGCTTTTTTTATGACTCTGCATACCAAACTGATTTTTTTTAACACATGAAAGCCTGCTCTGTAGTTCATTTTTGTGAAGTTATTATTTTAATTCTTTTTAGAGCTTTTAGCTATTGTAACCCTGGAATAACGTTTTTATGCCAAGAGCTCGTTTTAGCCTTTTTACCTTGGGTTAATTCTTCATGGTCAAAATAAACAGGTTTTGCCTGTTTCCCGTAATGTCCACAACGCAATAACGCAATATGCGGCTAAGTAAGTTTTTTTCATTTCTAGTTCGCCAGTTTTCCATGAAAACGCACTTATCTTGTCTCAATTTTTCACATTCGTGATTTTTTTTTAACTTGCTCTTTGAAATTTCTATGTAAATAATATGTTAAAAATTGCTTGTGCACGGATAGCATAAGCCAAAAGAAAATGATGTACAACAGATAATTCAGTGTAAGAAAATATTTTAATACAATGTATATCAAATACGCAAATATTGCACAAATTGTAAAGATTTTAATGCACATGCAATTATGGCGAAGTTACAATATATAAACAAGTATTTATCTTTTTGTAAAACCAAAAGCTTACATTGTAATGGCAAAAGAATCTATAAATGAAATAAAATCATGTTTAGTCGTGAAAAAATGTATACCGAATGAGTGGCCATGTTATCGAATTTACAGACCCGAGCAGAGGGTTCAACATGGACACATATTCTGTATATGACTTGTCAAATATCACTTATCCTGGGGGTACTATTTATTTGAGCCCAGAAAATGGACGCAAAATGTTGTAAAATTACAGCGAATTCTTTTCTGATTTGCAGATTGTTATTAAACATTCATTAATGGCTTTTGTTTTCCTTGGTAAATTGTTATCGAGTTCATGGTTACTTAAAGGACTTTGATCAACTGGTACATACAAAAACATACAACCTTTATTTATACACGATGAGGGATAAAAACTGGTCGCACATAGTTGCCCCTTTCGACCTTCCCTTCCTCCTCACAGACTACTTTGTAATTTGATCGTATCAGGAAAACAAGTGCCGTTTCTGGCAAATCTTTGAAACACTCCCTAAGTTTCCGTCCTTGTTTCTTGCTCGCGGGGCCAGGCTCGGGCCTGTCTGAGAGATTGAAAATCTTCATCTGGTGTATCTTGTTCGCCCGATACGATACGAAACGATACTTTATTTATACATTTGTACATCGAAATTTGTGGCTCCACAACTCCAGGCATTGCTTGTCCCCAGGTTCTTTTCCAAGGTGCCTCAGGCCATTTGTATGTTCTGCGTCCGTTAATTGTTCGTGTTCAGCACCTTGTGTCGGATCACCAGTTTGATCTTCCATTTTAAAGACAGCGTGGGAATTCGGTGACAAGTTGCCATTACTCTCTTTAAAAGTCAATGGCTGCACTTCGCCTTGTGCGTCAGATGTCTTGCAGTCATTTCCAATACACCCAACCTCGATGTCTCCCAGCGGGTTCCCTTCATTCATCTTTCTGCAAGGGGGTTCTTTTGTGTGAATACTCATGTCGTCTTCACTCTCACTGTCGGTGAAATCCACTCTTTGGCTTTTGCGTTTGGGGTCAATCTCCCGGATGAGTGAATCATACATAGGCCAACCGTGTTTGTCTACCATTCCACACGGCAAGCGGCGACCAAAATGCGCGCCACCATTTTCCCGCCCTTTTTCCCTCGTGGCAGGCGTCAGCTTGTCGTACCCAGGTCTTATCGTAACAACATCACGCGTTTCATTATCAACCGCTTCATTCTCATAACGAGGCTGAAAGAACAGGTACTCGAGAGGATTCACAGATGACCTTCCAAGGTGGTCGGTGTTTTCGTACGGCGACTTTGGCAAATCTCGTTTGTCAGCGGCTCTTTCTCCTAAAGGCGTCCGTGGCTGAAAGGGCAAGGCTTGAATTGGGTTTTCATTTTTGCCTGGGAGAACGTCGGCGTTCCTTTCAGCATCAAGCGCAAAAATCCCACTAATGCGGACAGTTGCATACGGTGTTATTTCTTCTTCATTTGCGCCATCCGGAATATTTGGCCTACGTCCCTCTAAAAAAAAAGAAAAATCCCTCAGCTTCGGCCAAAGTCCCTTAGCGCAACCAAGAACAAAAAGACTATTGTCTAGTGCTTAATGGGAAGAGTTGAAACACAACAATAGACCATTTCTTGGTACGATATTAGCTGCCCCAAGGTTAAAGAAGTCGTTGTTGGTTAACTTACTGTGCTTTTTGAACAACATAGCGGCCAGTGTTACAACAAGGATGAATAGCACTGATCCACCGGCCGAAACTATGGTGATCTCCATAAACGTCATCCCTAAAATACAGTAAGAATCAGGCGATGGAAGACATTTAGTTTACTTTATAAGCCTAAAACCAACATTCTGTCCGAGCATCTCAAAGAAAATACAGATACTATGTATAATTATCGCTAAAAGGTCAAGAAAGTGGCCAGTACAAATGAACTAGAACTCGATAGCTTTTCGACCCTTTTTCTTCATTCTAAAAAGAGTGCGTAAAAAAGCACGAAATACGGTGTCTGTCAAATTGTACCACGCAATTCGGTGACACTCACAGTCTAAAAACTGCTTGGATGCTGTCTTGTTCCCAGTCTTCTCTCAGTATCTTATTGGATATTTTACAATTATTTCACGAGCGTGCGTTGGATATGACATGGTAGATAGCCAAGGCGCGTAGCGCCTCGTTGGCTATATCTTATATCCAACAAGAGTGAGTGGAATAATTGTTTAATTAAAAACAACAAAGAATTGCGATATTTGAGCTTCCCGGTTGTTCTCGCTAGCGCGTACACCTGGTCCATGGTATATGAGCTCATATACCATTGCCTGTAAACCAATCAAAACTCAGGAATTGCAATATACCATGGCTAGTTTTTAATAATAACGAATATCCAATAAGACACATCCCATCCGCGCCTCCGAGTTTACCCATTCTTCCTCGATTCTCGCCCTTGACGAGGACTAAAAAGGCGACTTGGGAGGAGTCAGACTCAAATCCTTGCAAAACCCGTGTCAGTGTTGATCAGTTGATGCGTGATGCTTGATGAGTGATGCGTGTAGTCGCGTTGAACATTGTACGCGTTAATTCTTAATATTATCTTGCAACTCCTTATAGTATTATGATAAAATAATTGTAAAAACAGGCGATAAATGGTAACGGCCTTATCCCTGAAGAAAGTACAAGTACCTTGGGGCTCTTTTTCCTCTGATGGTACATCAACAATGTCACCAGTTCCTAAAACAAATACGCAAGCAAAGTACGCGTTAAACTCGACGTCACCACGCAACTCCTTATAGAAATATGATAAAATAATTGTAAAAACAGGCGATAAATAGTAAAGGCCTTATCCGTGAATAACTACTTATCCTACTTATTAAACGAGAGTGAGGTCTTTACGGAAAATCTTAAACTGAGGCATTGCTGTATTGACTGAGCAAAAACGTTTCCAAGAATCCAACGGCCAATAGTTAGTCAAAGCCCACCTATGTTTCTTTCTCGTTTGAGTGTTCATTGTCCTTTCTTGCAGCTATGCAATTTTGATAAAAACCGCAGTGGTTTTGCTCTTTTTGTAGGGCATTATTAATAACTCGTAATGCCTGAGGTCATTATGGGAAAATCCCGCCTTAAATTTAGCCAATCAGAGCGCGGGTCATATAGGCTACATAAGAAAGTATAATTACCTTTGGGCTCTTCTTCCTGTGATGCTTCATCAGCAATATCAACAGTTCCTAAAACAAATTGTAATAGTAAGTCACACTATGGAGTCGTTAATTACGTTGTAATCAGTTGATGGTATTACAACACAGAACATACAGAAAAAAAAGTGCCAGACTGGTCGACGAACATCTCCTCCCGGAAAATGTTCTTGGTTTAACTCTTTAATTCACCATCTTGTACATGAAGTGTATTTTCATGTTGTTAAATTGTGGAGTTTACTGCATCACTTTATCACGTCTCCGCGAACTTGGGTTAAATAATTATTATATCAGTCTAATGGCCTACCAGAGCAGTTTTGAACATTGCATGGTTGCTGTTCAGTGAGTGCGCCAAGTTCAGAGCAATTCTTTCCTCCAAAACGCGATCTGATACAAGTACGATTGCGTGTTTTGAACCCTCTACCGCAAGACACTGAGCAATTGGTGAATGGACTCCAATCCGACAGAGTTGCATCTTCTGAAAATTACCCAATGAAAGAAGAAAAAAAATACTATTTCAGAGAAGCCGAAGACACGGAATAGGAATTCTGTAACTTTGATTCAGAATGGAACCGATAAAATTTCATACTCGCTTCATGTCACAAGTCCAATAAAATATTCGCGGTCGATCTGTATGGTATGTATTTGCATTATCTTTCACGTAAAACCAACCTGGAGCACAAGTAGAGATGTTACAATATTCCCATCGCACTGAAGCATTTGTAGTGTAGCACCAAGAACCGTTAGGGGCCTGACCACCAGGGTTCCGGCATGCATTGCCAGCGTTTACCAGTTCGGGATAATTGTCTAGTGTTCTGTGGTGCCGATGAGGACACTGGGAAGACCAGGACTGACACGTGTAACCGGACTGCGTCATGGATATATTTCCACGGTATGACTGACCGTCACCATAGGAACACACGTCTATATAAGACAATAGGAAAAATGATTTTAGCAGTTGCCTCTTAATTAATGGTTAAGTCAAAAAGCATTTCTTTCTCGTGCGGCTTCTACTTACCGCTAAAGTCTTCTCTTGTTATGTTTTCTGCAGCAAGAAATTAAAAAAAATGGAGTTACAGTGATTTGCAAGCTCAGAGCGAGAGTCGTTATGCCATTATTTGAGGAATCTTTAATAGGGCATCTTGCAAAAATAGATCTAAATTCGTTATTTAATCAGTTATACAGTTAGGTTTAACTAGGTACCTTTGAATTCTGTGGGATAATAACACTCGGGAATGGTGCCACCGTTTCTTCTAGGTAAAGTCGTGCAGTTAATCACGTGAAAAAACCATCCATTTCTCCCTCCTTCTCTGTTTATTTTACGAGCCATGGGAATTTCTTCTTTGCAATGCTGCTGTTCCATAACATCACAGGCTTCTCTACAGACCTGTACTGGGCGAATTATCGACGAGGCGTTGTCGCATCTTTTGAAATAGTAGTTGCAGTAAACAAGAAACACAGTTCGGAGGCATCTTTCAGGGATCGCGACTTTA
This sequence comes from Oculina patagonica, assembly GCF_052425735.1. Lineage (NCBI taxonomy): Eukaryota > Metazoa > Cnidaria > Anthozoa > Scleractinia > Oculinidae > Oculina > Oculina patagonica. The sequence goes on from NC_135761.1 coordinate 20,601,274, forward strand.
AAAGATTTAAAATTAGAAAGCAATTTTTCAAAAATTTTTTGGTTTTCTTGCGAGGTAAAGACAAGGCGATCCCTAATTATACTTGAACACACGCCCTTTTCTCCATACACGTATGGCTCACAAACAGTCTGTGACGAGGGACTAGGATGAGCTGGTACGCACGTGTCACTGAGAAAGGGGAAAGGAAGATAAAGATTATTAAAGTCACATGCGAAAACCCAGATTTGAGTTTTCCAAACGCGATGAGGTGGAAGTTGTGTTTGTTGTTTGTAAGAAAATCTACTAAAGATAGTTTATACTTACCGTGTTTCGCGTCTATTAATCAGCTGACTGATGTCGTTGACATGGTTGTCTGTGGAAACATCAAAGTTAACATTTCTTGATTTCAGCTCCACCACGCAGAAGACATGTACAAAGCCATTAGGTTTATTTTGGCGGTTTCGGCCGAGCACCGGGACTATAACAATACGTTATACTACAACCTACCGTAATGATTCGATTTAGCGCCCAGGGCGCTTATTTACTTTTGGCACCTCAAGGGAGGGCGCTTATTCGAGACAGGGCGCTTATTCGGGACAGGGCGCTTATTTAATTTTTTGAGAAACAACCAAATGTTCAAAACAAAACTTAAATAAATATTAAAATAACGAACAATCACAGGAACTGTAAGACCTGTAACAGTAACAAATTGTTGAAAGTTCAGTTACTTTTAAAAGCATTGTTCATTTTAGCAGTAAATATATACCTGTACAGTGCGGTGAATGTTCATGAGTTTATCTATTCGATGTTGATGACTTCAGTAGGGGAAGTTATCCACAATAGGGGCGCTTATTAGAATAGAGGCGCTTATAAGGATGGGGCACTTATTAGAATGGGGGCGCTTATTGGAATAGGGGCGCTTATTGACAAAAATACATTGGAAGGGGAGCGCTTATTTGGAAGGGGGCGCTTATTGGAAGGAGGGCGCTAAATCGAATCATTACGGTATTATTACATCCAAGTAAGCAATACGTAAAATGATACAGAGCTGAGCGACAGTTCACAAAGGCTACTGTCAGACGGAGGCCAGAAAAAAACACGGAGGGAAAAAAACACGGCAGCAAATCTGGGTAGGAACCATGGCTCAAGCTCTAAATACCCCCATCATACGGAGCTACGCAATTCGAAACATCCCAACCCGCATTGACTAAAAGAAAAACTGCATGTATGACTACCAAGAATGACATACTTAAAAAAAGACCAAAATTACAAACAACGAACTGGGCCAACGAGGAGTCGGCCTAGAATGATTTCCCACGTGATAATCCGTCTCTTATATAACCCTCCCTCATGCACATGCTCACTTCGACTGGGCTAGCCCCAGTCCCCACTGCTCTAGGTCCTCTAGTGCCGCAGAAATATTTAATTCCCGGCTAATATTAATGAAATATGTTTCATACCTCAAATATCTACTTTTTTTCATGAAGTGTTCTGCTGGTGAAACCAACTACAATTATACCATGACTGAGAAATTCTCGCGTGCGCATGGGTCGAAAAATATAGTCGATGAGAGTATAGACCATAAAAACGACGTAACATGTGACGCAACGCAGGGCAAAGTTTGGAAGACTTGAGATATTGAGGCGACTTTTCCAAGGGACATAATTAAGCGAGTTGTACACATTTGTTGGCTTCAAGTGAAAAAAAAAATGCGATCTTATGAGCTGTCACACGAAAGCGCGACTTTGCACTTATTTTTCATCCAATTTGCCGGTAAATTTTCCGTGTTATAGTATAAAACAAAGCAACCGCATTTTGCCATGGTCTACATTTCTTATGACTCCATAAAATGTCCAAACATTGCAGTGAAATCACTCGCCTGACGGCTCGTGGTCCCACTTGAGTTTTGAACATTTTATAAAGTCATTTCTATGGTCTATAAGAGTGTTGACCATGGAAAAATGTGGTCAATTTGTTAATTAAGTAGCTGAAAACATGGAAACGATTTTTTTTATTTAAAGATATAAAGAAATGACTTCTCATTTAAACAATGTCTACGTATGTAAAAGTCAAGAAAAAATTATTTTAAAGTGATATTCAAACCATCGCAGCGGCCAGATTCTACGTGTCTTTTCGTAATTTTGTGGGATTGTTTGAGGGCCACGTTGAGATCATTTCTGGTAGGGATCTCATTCCAAACTCTCATTAGCCGTGTGTATATTTTGGGGATCATTTCCCGCCAAGAATAATTTTCAGTCCTTCAGATCTGAAGTCGAGCTCTGAAACATAAGGACTAAGAACCAGTGGACCCTAAGGCTAAAACCGCATCGTGACAAGAGGGTCTTAATGGGGGCTTTTACGGTTAACGGTTAAAATTTTGGCCTTTTTACGGCTAACGGTTAATTTATTTCCATAACGGTTAACAGAAGTTAAAACTTAATTTCCATCATTTTAAAAAGTTAAAAATTAATTTCCATTATTAAAAAACATATTTTAGGTCTCAGGGACGATGAAGTGAACTAGTTTGGTTTATTAATAATTACTGACCGATTTTTTACAGTTAACATATTTTACGGCTAACGGTTAACCTCATGGAGACCCTCTGACAACTGAAGGAAATCTTGTCTCAAGAAAATTACTTTGTTACTGTAATCTTTTCAGCCCCAGCAAAATGCAAGTGTTTCAATACGAGAATAAAAGTCTGATCTTATTCTTCAACGCCCAAGAAATGTCTAACGAGAATTAGAACCACCATGTACAGTACAGTAAACTGCACCACATGGGTAACCACATGAAAATACTGCTCAGTAGCAAACACACTTAGGTTTCATCCATAGATTAAAAAATAAAGATTGAACCGCCTTGCAAAGCAAAATAAACAGAGCCATATGAAAGTACTACTTAAATTTGGAGGAACTCAGCGGGGAAGCTGAAGCAAAATTTCAAACGTCCGTAGACAATGCTGTGATGTTTACTTGCACTAATCTGTGGCTGGTGGGGAATCAAAAGTCTTTTCTCATCCTTGGTCTAGTATTTTGGATCAAAATCCGGGTCAAAATCTCTCCTTTTTTAGTATATCTTTAGTCAGTAATTTATTTAGAATAGTTGACTACAAACGTTCTTCTTCACCTTGGTGTAAAAATTAGGTAGAATAAAAAGCGATTTTTAAGGTACGGAAACAGGAAAGGATTAACGATTGGAGGAAGACCGATTAAGAATTCTAGCAAGGGTGAAACATCCCCCGGCTCCTCTGGACTTGAAAACCACATTGTACTTTCTCTTGACTTGTACTAGTCTGCGAAGCCGTTTTAAAGTTGGATATAATATTACTGGCTCGTTTGAGTTACTTCTTTTATCCTAGAATAACATTAACAGGCTAAAGTATTGTACTCGATCATAAGTTTTATAATGGTGAGCAGGAGACCGTACACTATAAGGTGATATCACAAAGGGAGGAAGTACAGGGAGGAGGAGGGGGAACTCCAGTCTTCTCCCATGTTGTGGTCTAGAATTTTTAGCGCATCTTTCATTTGAAATTTATTCACTAAACTGAAGAAACTACATTACATACTTCTTTGTTATACAGCCAAATTGCACAAAAAAATGCGAATTTTGGTCTGCAAATAGAAAAGGATTCAGAGAAAGCATTTAAACTACTTCTGAAAAGTACAAACCGGAACTAAAAACGACGAATATAGGTTGTTTTTTATTTTTTTTAAAGGGATGTTTTAAGAGCGTTTTATTTACTGAAAGAGAGTGACTGACACAACTAGTTGTTTACCGTTTTCTATTACAAACCAAACTATATCCAACTCAGCAAGTGGATGTGAATGCAACAGATTCAACGCTCTCCTTCAAACATTTCTGCGCCGGGCAATCGACAAAAAACAGGTGATATACCAAATTTCACTTACCTTTGTTCGGAACATTGTTTTCTGTTGTTCCTATCCCTACAAACCACGCAATCACCAAAAACGACGATAGAGCTTTGAACCGCTGATTAGCCATTTGTGTCTCTCTGATTTACGGGTAAGGATTAGTAGGATTAATAAACAAAACACGTAGTTCTAAGTCTTCGGACTTCCGCGGGACTTCACCGCAGGCCATTTGCGTGACCTTATCACAGATATCACATCCTTTTCCGTGAAGATATTCAATTCAACAGTATCAACATGCGGTACTAAGGCTTTTTAGGAAATTAATACATATTATATTGGTAATATAGCATTACCAATACTTATTGAACGGAAGTGCTTGTGAGGATTTGTACTACTAGTACGTGACATTTGAAAATTTCCTCAAAATTAAGACGAGTAAAAATTGAAAAAAAAATTTCAAATAGGTGGTTGGGGGCTCTCTTTAAATAAATTTCTTAATTATCTCTCAGCCTCGACCTCATACTTAAAATGTACACCTGAGTTTTAAAACTTTTTCAGCGAGGATCGGTGTAATAATGAGGCTGAGGCTCAGAAAGATAATTCAGATCTTCAGTCAGTCACTTAAGTTAGCCAGTGGAACTTTTCTCTATTTGACTTATTCTGCGCTCTCTAATTTCTTTTTCTTTCAAACAGTCCAAACAGTTTTTATCCTCGAGCATTACTGTTTTTCTCAGCTCAAATCCGGAAAGTTCTGAAACCTCACAGCAGCAAGATTTTGGTTGGGCGCCAAGCTCTGCCATTTTGCGGCAGTAGCAGTTTCAGATCTGGCTGTGGTACAGTTTTTCAAAAGAAAAAAAATGCAGTTCTGCGTTTTATCTTCTTAAACCTTTCACCTTCCGTCATTCCGAGATACTGAGCGACCGAGCGAGCTAGAACGAACTTAGACTTCTCTCTCGAGGGCCAGGATAGCAGGGCGAATGCATGTCACATCAATCTACATTGATAATTTCGAACGTGCAAAGTACAATTGCAATAAGGTTGGAGTTAAAATAAAACAAAGGCCCTATAAATAACATTTTAAAAACAAATGAAAACCACAGAGGCTTGCTAGAAGTTGTATTGCTGCAACTCGCTAAAGCCTGTTGAGCAGAGGTTTGCTAGAAAAATGTGTAAAATTTGATGAGATTAAATGAAGTGCAAGTCCTGCTCAGAATTCCTCCTTGCTTGATATGTGACTGAAATGAATGTTTCATTGCCATTTATTTTTATGGTTTGCTCGTCATCAAAAAAGACACATGATTCGGCAAGAGTTTTTGTTGTGGTTTTCCAACGTTTTTGTCTCAGTGGAAGAGGAAATAGCAATTTCCAATTTTGATCTGAAATTTCCCTTTTAGCTCTGAATGAAATCTCATTCCATTACAAGATACAACTGAAGCGCAAAGGTTATTGCCAAATTGCATATCAAAAAACTGAAAGATCTAGAATGTCTCAGCGCTATATCTTTTTATTGACAGTATTGCTGCCACGCACTCGCTTTAGTCTGTTGTGAGAAATTTGTAAGTACAGTATTGTTTTCTTGATTTCCAATTTCAGGGTTTTCCTTGTTAAGCCCACGATTGAACAAGTAATTATTAGCCTTTTTTGCCGAGTAATTTCGCTTTGTCTTAGGCCTTGTTAACAAGGAAGTAGGGTAACCCTTCTGCCAGGGTAACTCTGGCAAGATGGTTTAAGACAGTACTTAGTGCCAAAACCGATGTATAAATGGAGAGGCTTATTTCCGGGAGGGCTTATAAGCGGAATAAAAAACGTTTCTAAACCACTAGAGTGTTATCTAAATATGTTTTGAAGTTAAAAACGCATAATAAAGCAATATTTAGCCCTGTTCAGTACTGTCATCCGGCAGAGGGGGCCTTATATCCGGTTGGGGGGGGGGGGGTTATAATCTGATGTATTTTCTGTTTACAGGTACATGGGCCTATAACCGGGGGGAGGGAGGCTCAAGTTATAAGCGGGGGGGAGGGGGTTTATAACTGGAATTTTACGATATGAGACACGTACGTATTTTGAACGAGGTTTTAGCTCATTAGACGCTACGTGTTTAAATAAATAATCGAAGTGATTGATTGATTGATTGATTGGCTGATTGATCGATACGCAGTTCATCAGTTCCTTTAAAATCATACTTCAATTTCAATCGAGAATATTTGTGTCGATTGCTCCAACCTTGTACTTTTCCCTTGCTGGAAACGTTTTACAAATTTGTAAATATATAGTGACAACTGTTTGTGTATGGACAGTATAACCAAAAAAATCAAAGTACAACTAAAAAATTGCACAAAACAAGTTTAATACAAGGTATGTGGCATATGCAAATATTGCACACATTGTAACGGGCACATAATTAATTAATTATGGCAAACGTTACAATATATAATTATTTCTCCTTTTGTAAAACCAAAAGCTTAATGGCAAATATATGACACCAGAAAACTTTAGACGTAAGAAATATATAAAGAATGAACTGCCATGTTGTATCACTCACTCATCCTCATCGAGCCCATGAGGACTCTTGAGGCCGGTTGTATCGAATTTATAAAATTGAGCTGAAACTACTGCAAAACTGATATTACGTTGGTCACCAGTTGAATATTTGACTAAGCAATTGTATACATGTATACAGTGATGTTTTCGATCAGTTATTTTGGTAAACGCTGCATGTTTTTAAATGCTTTTCGACGAATACTGTACTCGTTAAATATTTATAACGGTTTTCTTAACATGACTAGTCGTACATAATTGCGCCCTCGAATTAGAACCCCCCCTCCCCTCTTAGTGTTGCTGGCTTATCCTTTGAAGTCGAGGTTTGGCTTTCGAACAAGTCTATGAATAGCTAATTGTACAGTATCAAACTCGATGGGATTACCGAGAATTTACTAAATCCGCGCGTTTCTCCTGCCAAAAATAATTAGCTACGTAGCCGACGAATTCGTTAGACGCCATGGGCGACAAATTTAGGCGTGCTTGTTACGAAGCTTCAATACCAGGGATTTTCCCTTGGCAATTTGAAAGAGAGAAGCCTTTGATGGAGGTTGCTTGTCATGGCAATTTGTGATTCGACAGTAAAACGACGATTGGTCATAAGCAGCAAGTGTCTAAATGAATCGGATTCCTCATTCATGTGTATTTTCCTCGTCTGATGATTGTTCGTGTTCAACACCACTGCTATAAAACTCAAATAAACCAGTTAGATCTTCCATTTTAAAGGCAGCCTGGGAACGCGGTGACAAGTTGCCATTACTCTCTTTCTTCAATGGCTGCACTATGCCTTTTGCCTGTGAGTTCTTCCAGTCATTTCCAATACATCCAACTTCGATGTCTCCCTGCAGCGGGCTTCCTTCATTTCTCTTTCTGTCCATTGAGCATGCTGGACTGCGTTCGTCGCAAGAGGGTTCTTCCAAAATTGTGTGAATATTTTTGTCGTCTTCACTCTCACTGTCGGTGATATCCACCCTTCGGCTTCTGCACTTAAGGTCTATCTCCCGGATGAGTGAGTCATACACAGACCGACCGTGTGTGTCTACCATTCCGCACGGCAATCGGCGACCAAGATGCGCGCCACCATTTTCCCGCCGTTTTTTCCTCGTGCCAGGCGCCAGCTTGTCGTACCCAGGCTTTATCATAATAACATCGCGTGGTTCATTATCAAGCGCTTCATTCTCATAACGAGGCTTAAAGAATAGGTGCTCGAGAGGATTTACAGATGACCTTCCAAGGTGATCGATATTTTCGTACGGCGACTTCCGCAAATCTCGTCTTTCTCCTAACGGCGTCCTTGGCTGGAACGGTAAGGCTTTCAGTGGGTTTTCATACATGCCTGGAAAACCGTACGGATTACTTTCGGCACTCAGCCCGAAAATACCGCTGAGGCGAACTGTTGCATATGGTGTTATTTCTTCTTTGTCCTCGCCATCTTGGATATTTGGGTTATGCCCTCCTGAAGAAAAAATAAATTTATATAATAGGATCAGGAAGGATTGAAAATAGCGTATCTAAGATAAAAGACGCAATTTGAGCCTGACTTACTGTGTCTTTTGAGTAAAATAGCCACCAATGTTACCACAAGGATGAAAAGCACTGATCCACCAGCTGAAACTATGGTGATCTCTACAAACGTCAACCCTACAATACAATAAGAATCCGGAAATGAAATTGATTATTCAAAATAAAACAAAGCGTCAAAATCCGGGGGAGGCGAGATGTGGGTACTGATTTTTTTTAATAGAGAGAGGCTCCGCCCAGATGTCCAAACCCTTACCCTTTGGTTTACCATTTTTGGCAGAAAAGGTAACCCTTTTGTATACCGTTGTTAGAAACTGATACCCTTTTTCATACCCCCTACAGAAGGGATTTTGCATCTCTTGCCTTAGTTTTTCACTTGAATAACTCCTTATTATGCTTAGTGCTAAGATGAATCGGGCTTTCGGTCAGCCTTTTTGTGATATTTTGAAACGCTTTTTTAAAAATACTTAAATGACAGTTTTCGCTATCCTTCTCTATACTCAAACTCATAAAATACGAACCCTTTTAGAATACGCGCAGCCTTTAAAAGATACTCCTTTTGGGGAGACCCTTTCGTTATTGTCCTCTATAGGTTTTAACCACGGGGATTTTGACAGGGGTCAATGGCAATGGGGATTTTGACAGGCAATGGGGATTACAATTCGTGCGGAAATACAGTATTGATAAAAATATTACCCTTTGGCTGATTTTCATCTGATCCTACATCAACAATATCAACGGGACCTAAAATAAATCACAATAGCAATTTACATATGCATTCAGCAACAGCATTACGGTGTAACGGAAGTATATCATGATTTTCGTAAGCAGTCTTGAAAAAGGCAATGTACCAACTTAGACTTGTCATAATAAACAAAAAAGTGCTTTTGCAGGAAAAGGGTTCATTTTAATTATAAGTTGTGTGGACAGAGGTTACTAAAGCAGATAAATACTAGCTATGCAACGCTTTCGGGGAAAATACAAGTGACAAGTGGGATATACCATATTATTTAAAACTAGCAATGGTATATTGCAATTCCTGCGTTTTGATTGGTTAACAGGCAATGGTATATGAGCTCATATACCATTGACCGCAAATATGGTAGCCGATACGCGTCAACGAAAACAGCTGGGGAGCTCAACTATTGCAATTCTTTGGACGTTTTTTAATAAAACAATTATTCCACTCGCGCTTGTTGGATATGAGATCGTTATAGCTAACTCGGTGCTACGCGCCTCGTGCATTGGCTATCTACCATATCATATCCAAAGCGCTCGTGGAATAATTGTTAAGTATACCACGAGAAAGTGTTGTGTATCTATTTTATACCATCCCATAGAAAATACGCTTACCAAATTTTGTCGAGAATAAGAGCGCAGCATACGATGGGAAGGTTTGGTTGAATACCGTCGAATATACAACGGCTTTCCTGTATTCTGATAGGCTGTATTTTGTATGGCATGGTATAAAGTTGTCTATGGGAATGCCTCCACCTCGAAAAATAAACGAAGTTGAATTTATCCTGCATTGTCATGAGCATTTTTTTGGTGTCTTCTTTGAGATCAATACCCTCCCAATAAATAGTTCAATTGTGTAGGCAAAGACCAGCATAGCTAAACAGAAGTACCGGATCCCAATGGAGGATAAAATCAGCTATGAAATTCTAAATAAATGAAAAACAAGGCTGATTAAACAGTAAAGGAATATTATCAATGGCTGACGTGTTTTACAAGGGTCTTACTTATAAGTCCCTAAAGACGAAACAGTGCCTTTCGAAAAATTGGATTTTTAAAATATATTCCTTTACTGTTTAATTAGCCTTGCTTTTGTACGTTTTCTGTAAAACAGATTGGAAGTTCTCTTATTGGATTACCATTTAACCCATGTCTGCCAGTCATTCCAGGCTATTCTATTACGTTAATTAAACTTTGACAAATTCAATGAGGATTTCATGAGTTTATCAAAAGATTTTCCAACCTGAGCAGTTTTGATTGATGCATGGTTGCCGTTCAGTGAGAGCGCCCAGGGAAGCACAGTCTTTTCCTCCAAAACGCGAACCGTTACAAGTACGATAGCGTGTTTTGAACCCTCTACCGCAAGGCACTGAGCAGTTGGTGAATGGACTCCAATCTGACAGAGTTGCATCTTCTGAAAATTAACCCAAAGAAGAAAAAAACATTACTTTTTTCCGGCTCAACGTTACAGAAAAGCCGAAAAACCGTTCAATGCGTCAAGTTTGGGGACGATGTACTATATGTGAAAATAATAAGAACATATAAATCAATGTAAAACTAACCTGGAGAACAAGTGGAGATGTTACAATATTCCCATCGCATTGAAGCATTTGTTGTGTAACACCATGGACCGCGAGGGGCCTGACCACCAGGGTTCCGGCATGCATTGCCAGCATTTACCAGTTCGGGATAGTTGTCTAGTGTTCTGTGGTGCCGATGAGGACACTGGGAAGACCAGGACTGGCACGTGTAACCGGAACGCGTCACGGATATATTTCCACGGTATGTCTGACCGTCGCCATAGGAACACGTTTCTATATTACGACAGGGGTAAACAATTTTTAACGTCTTTGCCCCTAAATGAATTGTTTGGTTTGAATGGTACAGCTGTTTACTTACCGCTAAATTCTCCCTTTGTTAAGTTTCCTACAGCAAGAAATTAAAAATAGTTTAATTAAAAAAAGTTTGTTAGACTGATTCGTAAGTTCAGATTGCCAGTTGTGACCGTAAGTTTCTAAGTAGCATCTTAAAACTATTCTTACATTTTTTATAATCTTCTCAATCTAGCAGTGCGAGTGGTTGGCCTCTTTTCGTACTACTTTTAGCAGCCCACCCACCCCCCAACCCCTTTTCCTTTGCTATTTTGATCGCCCTCTTATGCCAAACTGGCTTTGTAAGAAATTTATTAACTATACAGCAGTTTAAAAAACTAAGTACCTTCGAGTTCTCTGGGATAATAACACTCTGGAATGGTACCACCGTTTCTTTTAGGTAACGCTGTGCAATTAATCAAGTCAAAAGCCCATTGACGACTCGCAGACTCGGACCCTTGTACGGCTTTGTTTATTTCGCGAGCCCTGCGGAACTCTTCTTTGCAATGCTGCTGGACCATAACATCACAGGCTTCCCTACAGACTGGTACTGGAAGAACTGTCGACGAGGAGTTGTCACACCTTTGAAAATAGTGGTTGCAGTAAATTAGTTCCACGGTTTTGAGACATCTCTCGGAGATGTCGTCTTTAGAAAGTACATAAGCCCTCGCCATTCTAAAATTCACCAGCAGCCTTTCCATGTTGACTTGATTTTGTATCGAGCCATAGATGAGACGATCCCCAATCACGCTTGAACACACGCCCTTTTCTCCATACACATATGGCTCACAAACAGACAGCGATGAGGAGCTGAGATGGGCTGGGGTGCAGGTGCTACTGCTGAAAAGGAAAGGAAGTTGAAGATTATTAAAGTCAAGTGTAATAGAAAAGCAGATTTATGTTGTGACAGGAGTCGAGCAGTGGCTCGGGTAGCAGCTCTTGCAAGATCTCGCATGAATGACTCGCTACCTCTTCGAGAGAGCAATAGCCCTTTAAAACGTTAGCAACTGCTAGACTACAGCCCGGGGGGGGGGGGGGGGGGTACTCCGGCTTGTAAATGACGGGGATGATCGAATGGAGGCAAAACTCAGGACCCAAAAAGATCCCTAAGTCTTCCGACATTACCCAAAAAAATCCCTGGACCAAAAACAACCCCCCAAAAATCCCTTGTCAACTGACTCCTTAATTGCCAGGAGGGGCATAATATATCACAAAGAGCGCTCTTGTTTGTTTATTCATCATACCATAAATACGCCAAGGCCGCGCCAAGGCACTTTAGTTCATTTTTAATACCCCCAAAAAATCCCGTTTCTAAATCAAGTCACCCCAAACAATACTTGCACAATTTTCCAACCCAAAAAAAATCCCGGAATCGCAAATTTCAACCCCAAAAAATCCTTCGATCACCCCTGTCATTAGCAGGCCGGAGTACCCCCCTGGGGACTACAGTGACACTAGAAGACCAGTAGAATTACAAACTTAGAACAGCTGCTGCACTACTGCGAAGAGTGTTTCAAGAAGAGAATAGAACAGACACCTCTGCATACACCCAGCGTGAGAGAGGCTGGAATAATGTTGCTATTTGTGTGTTTGCAAGATTCGACAATACCGTGCCAATAAAATCTACTTCAATTATGTTATGTGTACTTACCGTGTTTTGTTGGTCATCTTTGTGTTATTATTGTTCTGCTGAATGACGTTAACACTGATATCTGTAGAAAACTTCAAAGAGAAGTTTTTTTTCATTGATAGAAAATCTTTTACACCTGAAATGGGATCTGTTCCTGAAAATGGAAGGCAAATAATCATGACTTTGGTTGATACAAAAACTCTTAAAAATACATGTATCAATGAAGTTTTCTATATTTGAAATTTAGCTGTTTTTTTTTTTTTGGAAAACTGTGCAAAGAGGATCATTGTCTTTGGTCAAGTGCCTTCGACGAGCAAACCTATACTGTACTTTAATGGGCGCCTTTCAAGTTAAAAAGTCTACTGAATGGTAGTTTGGGATCCTGGTCAAAGTGATTCAGTGTATAACAAGATTTTTTTTAAAAAGACAAATAAAAAGTTTAAAAGAAATGGATAGATGTGTAAACTAAAAAGAACTAATGAAATTTAAAGTTATTTTCAAGCCATGGAACTCAACAACAATGCACGCTTTGTTACCATGTAGAATTATTTTGATACAAAACTAAATTAAATTTAAAAATTTAAACTTAATTTACTCGGGATAACTAAAATCTAATTATGCTGAATAAATATATAAGAAAGCAGTCAGATTCTATGAGCCCTTTCGAAATTTTCGTGGGATTATTTGCGGGCCACTTCGTGGATCATTTCCGGGCAGGGATCCCATAATTGGCGGTCTTTTTATTTTGGCGATCATTTCCGGAGCCAAGAATAATAATTTGCGTCCCACAGAAATGTAGGAGAAGTCATTGGCCTAGTGAGAACACTGAGATAAGGCCTTGAGAAACAAGAATTTGCTCGTCATTCGCCAAGATAACAAATATTGCCTTTTGATAGAAACATCTAAGGATAAAACTGCATCGTGACAAGAAAGCGAATCAATGCCTTATAGCTGTAATCGTTTCAGCCCCAGCAGTCAGAAAATTTCAATATATTATTACGAGAATAAAATTGATCAAATTCTTCCGACTTATAAGAAGGGTCTAAGAACATTGTGTGGAGACCAGAGATGAAGAATTTTTAGACATGTCTGTTGGTATTAGGGCGAGGTTCACCCTAAGGCAAAAAATCATCCACACAGAAAATTAAATCCTTAAAATAGCTTTCGTTTGAATGGTCACACACTATATAAAGGTTTTATCCACAGACTTACCAACCTTGGAACCAGCTTATATAGCAAAATAAAAACGCCACATGAAAGTACTGCTCAAGAGTTTATCCGGATGGGCACACACTAGGGCTTCACCCACAATGTTCCGTTTGATGCTTTATTACGCGGAAAAGAAGCGAAAATCGAATTAAGTGTCAAAGAAGTCTTTGTAGAGCTAGGAGGTTTCTTGGATCCACTAATCTGATAAGTCGTTTTACAGTTGAATGAAATAATACTGACTCGTTTAGGGCTGCTAATTTCAATCCAGAATAACAAGTTTTAAACTGGGGATTAGCAGACCGCATAAAGTGTGAAATTCCTCAAAGGACGGGGGGGGGGGGGGAGCAAAGAGGAAATTGGGGTGGGGTTGGGAGCCGTGAGAGAAAAGCTCAAGTCTTTCCTCATATTCTCGGATTTAAAAAGGATTTCATTAGAAATTATCAGTGAATAGTAGACGATAAACTTTCCTTTTATGGTGTACAATTAGAGAAGATCATGGAAACATGGAAAGAGTAAAAACGATTAGAGGAAGCCCGATCAGTGATTTTGGAAAGCGCGAGCCACCTTCCCCCCCAGGACTAAAAAGCCACGAATTAACTTATCACAGAAAGGTGTTTTATGGCCGGTGTTTTATTTATTACAGGAAAGTATCTGTAATAACTAGTTGTTTACAATTTTCCTATTACAAGCCAGACTGCGTCCAATTTGAAGTTGTCGTGCGTGTAGAACTTGTTAATCGATTTAAGCCCTTTGATTGTCTCGATTCACAAATCTTGTTCACAGATTTATATCACAAACAAATGACTAAAAATACTCAAGGATTCTGTGTTGTACCGTATATCAGAAACTCTCTTACCTTTCTGACCTTTCTCCGGAGTATTGTCGTCTGCTGATCCTATTGCTAAAACCCAAGCAATCATTAAACACGACGAAAGAACTCCAAATCGCCGCTGTTCAGCCATTGTGTGTCTTTCTGTTTCACAACTGAGGACTAAACAGCACACGATAGAAATCTCTGATTTGCCGTGAGGTCTCACCGCGAACGGGCCATCTGCGTGACCTTATCAGATATATGTATCACACCCTTTCCGGTAATTTCGTGATGATTTCCGTCGCGTCAGTAGCCTCTTGAGAAATTAATTAAGGGAGATAAAGACAATTATCTCTCATACGCTAGGTTTTTTTTTTTTCAGGAGAGGCATGATGCCTTATAATGTAACAGCGCACTTTCAAACCTGGTATGAGTGCGGTATATGCTTTATATAACTCATGGCCAAGCATTCCAACCGAAATCTCCCAGTTACCTTTGCGGTTTGTTTACTCTAGTCATCAATGAGTGGTTGAACAAAGCGTAAAATAACAACAACAAAAAGATTGAGCAAGGCGTATGCGGGTGAATGTGTATAAGAATTTTGGACAAGAGTCTTATAATTGGTTATCTAATTCCCCTTCCTGCGTGGGAAATACAATCTCAAAACACTGTCTTTGTAAAACGAAGTGCTGCGCTCGTCATAACAATTGTACAATGTACTTATTCCATTTTTTTCATCGTGTGTTCTAGTGATAGTAGCCGCGTGTATTATTCAACAGATTCGTGTGAAAACGAATCTCTAACAATAGACATGGGGGTCATGACCACTCGTCTCTATGCGTTGTCTTAAACGCTTGTAAAATTATCAACTCGGCGTGGAAATGACATTTTGATATTTTACAGCTGAAAACTCAAAACACCAGTGTTATCTTAAACGGCGGTTAATTTACCCTATCAGTTCCAAGTTCATGTCACATATTGTTTTGTTTTGGTATTATATTCCGGGGGGGGGGAGGGTGGGGATGGGGATGGGGAGGGGAATGACTAGCTCTATAGGGGCCAAAGTGTTGGGTGTATGAGCTCTGCAGGCTTGAATTGGGTGTGGTAGATAGAAAAAACTTTTTTGAGGAATTTGATGCCTTTTTCAGGGATGAAGTAGGGTATGGAAAATTCTGGGGTATGGAAATGACGCTAGGGTATGGAAAATTCCAGACTCTGCGGTATCCAATTGAGAGTTGTAGTTAGAAAAATCTTTTTTGAGACATTTTAAGCATTTTTCAGGCATGACGAAGGGTATGGAGAATCCCGTATTGTGGTATTACATAGGTTGAGAGTTTTAAGGATTGGAACTCACACCTCACCCACCCCCACCACCACCACCAAAACTTTCGGAGAGTAACCCGACGAAATGGCGGCCTGCTTATCTTTTCACCTCGACCTTATTGCTTGGTTATAAAACAAACTGGCTTTAAAATTTTGGCTCTCCTTTTGTCCTATTGTACTATCTCTAATTTCGTTTTCTTTCATACAGTCGAAACATTGTTATTTTCAGCTCAAAACCGGAAAGTTCTGAAACCTCACAGCTTCCGTCCCAGCAGGATTTTGGTTTGGTGCCCAGTCTGCGGCGACCGGCCGGGGACATCTTCAGATCCGGTTGTGGGTTAAATTTTTAAAAACAATTCTAGTTCCGCTGTTGTCCAAAAGATCAACGGAATGATTATTGCTTCGTAGTTGCATCTTGGCTGAACCTTCTGTCATTGCGAGAGCAAATATGGTCCACTCCCTACTAATGGAGAGGGACATTCATTTCACGTCAAGCTGTTATGACTATTCAACCGCGGCCGGAACGTACATTTAAACTTGAGTTAAAATAGAATTAAGCCTCTATAAATAATGTTCTGAAAACAAAGGAAACCCACAACGAAGTGATAGGAACAGGTCTAGGAGGCAGAAGAAAATTATGTTAAAAATTTGACAAGATTTAGATTGATGGCGATGTCGATAAATCATTTTGAATGAGAATAGATACAGAATGTGGTCTTTAATGCTCAATAATTTTCCTTATTTATTGGTATGTAGCTAAAACGACTGTTTCATTATGGGGTTCAAATGCGTAGTTTCGGTAATCAAAGAAAATATAAATACAAGTCTTCACTTGTCCAAACAGCGGTCTAGTATGGAACCGAGATTAATGTTTCCCACTATGGTTTGAAACGGGCCTCATTTCAAACGAAATCTCATTCAATTTTGAAGTCCACTGCTTTACGCATCAAAGACCTGAAAGCATGTCTCAGCACTGCACCTTTCAGTATTGCTGCCACTCGTCAAAGCCTGTTGAGATTAATTTTTATATGATTGAAATAACTAGATGAGAAAGTTCCGCCAAATTGGTCAAACCCGTGGCCTAACTGAGTCCTCAAGTTACGAATGAGAGGATTTTTTTTGTGACAAAAAATCACTACAAACTGCTAAGCCCACAGGCAAGCTATTTGGGATGGGGGAGGGGAGAGAGTAAGAGTACCTCCCCCCCCCCCCCAAAGAGCTTGCTCGCAGGCTACACTTAATTGCGAATAAGTGAAAACTGAAAAAAATACAGCATGTTTTACTGCAATGTGGGCAGAGAATGTCAACATAGCGTCTTGTGTTTTGCCCAAGAACCTTAGCGGAGACTCGATCTCTCTTTAAAATGTCTGGATCAGTCGTGAAATATAACAAGTCAAACCTGGAATAAATTAATGGAGATCTAACTATTGTGTGGATGATACCCTAGTAAAGGACCATTCAAATGATTGCTATCGAGCAGTTATATATTGTTTTTATGCTATACAACTGCATGACACTGACAAGGTGGCTCAAACATTTATGTCTGTGGATAACTTTTAAAAGTGTGTGACCATAAGTTTGTATCATTCAAATGAAAGCTATTGTAAAAGCTGCACATTCACTTGGTATTGATTATTATGCCGTTCAGGGTGTTTCTAACTATTAAGTCTGTGGATGAAGCCCTTGTGTATGCCCATTGAAAGATGGAAGGCATTGACTTGCTGGTGGTTTTACAAGTTTAGGATTCTTTCCGGTCTCATCCAATAAAATTCTAACTGTGAAGCGCTTTGAGCTTTGTAAATGCGCTATATAAGCACCTATATCATTCATTCATTTCTTCAGATTTGACCTTCAGTTCTTCTCCAAAGCGCCGTAAAGTCAATTGAGTGATTTTCTTACGTTTGTTTCTTTTTTATTAACCCGGTATTTCGACAGTAGGTTACACTGATTTGTTTCATCACATTTATCTGCCGTGGTCAACCGAATAAGCTTCAGCCACTAAATATTGCAGAAGGGACAATCATATGATGCTATTGCTAAATGAGAAACTAGGCCAAATTCTCTGTCCCCCAATTTTTTTTCTTGCGTCTCGGTCGCAATCACTTTCGATATTTAGCATGCTGGTCGCATTCCTCAACAGGGCAATACTCCCATCGTACTCTGCGGTTTGTAGTGTAACACCAAGGACCGTGAGGGGCCTGTCCACCAGGGTTCCGGCATGCATTGCCGGCATTTTTCAGCTCAGGGAAGTTGTCTGGTGTTCTGTGGTGCCGATGAGGACACTGGGAAGACCAGGACTGACACGTGAAGTCTGACAGTGTCTCGGACATATTGCCGCGGTACGACTGACCGTCGCCATAGAAACAGGATTCTGGTAAATCAACAATCAACAATGTCAGCAGTATAACACAAATTAATTAACATAAATTTGTATAATTTAGAAATGTGGACAATTTTGATGTGAACTGTTAGTACTCACCAGTCGTCAATCGCTTTCCTTCAGTAGTCTCTGGCAGTGCTAAAACAAAGGCACACAATACAGAATTAAAAAAAAGTTATTCAAGATAAAGCGTACAGCCCATGCCACAACAAAAGTTTTAAATTAAAATCGCATTCGATTCAGGTAGCTCACACTCCGGAGCTTTTCGCTGTTTTCGCTGTTTGCGTATCATAAGCGACTATATACTAGGACTATATACT